>NW_022631047.1:7490489-7647464 GCF_010015895.1 Lontra canadensis | reverse complement strand
GGGGGGGGGGGGAGGGGATAAAAAGAGGTTCAGAAAGGAAAAAAAAAAAAAAGAAAAAAGAAAAAAGAAACAAATAAAAAAAGAAAACCAAGAGTGAAAAAATATAAAAAGGAAAAAATATATATATATTAGATAAACTAGTTAAAAAACGTTAAAAAAAAGAAAAGGATAAAAGTTAAAAAATTTAGCAGAAGAAGAGAAAAAAATTGAAAAAGAAAAAAAATTAAATTAACTGCAAGGCTAAAGAATCATGGGGAGAAAGGCATGAGTTCCGTGCTTTGCTTTCTCCTCCTCTGGAATTCCGCTGCTCTCCTTGGTATTTAAACTGAACTCCTTGTAAGTGAACTTGGTCCTGGCTGGGTTTCTTGCTGATCTTCTGGGGGAGGGGCCTGTTGTAGTGATTCTCAAGTGTCTTTGCCCCAGGCGGGGTTGCACCGCCCTTACCAGGGGCCGGGCTGAGTAATTCGCTCGGGTTTGCTTTCGGGAGCTTTTGTTCCCTGAGCGCTTTCCGTAGAGTTCCGGAGGACGGGAATGAAGATGGCGGCCTCCCAGTCTCTGGCCCGGAGGAGCCGAGAGTCTGGGGCCCCACTCCTCAGTGCGCCCTCAGAGAACAGCGCCCAATTACTCCAGTTACCCTGGCCTCCGGCCGCTCTCCGAGCTCACCAAGCCTGCGACCGGTTCAAGGTAACCCCGAGCTGAGAGTCACTCCTCGGCTCTGTCTCTGTAGCTGGCTTCCCCGTTCTAATACCTGCAAGCTCTGCGACACTCAGACACCCCCGATCCTTCTGTGACCCTGCGGGACCTGAGGCCACACTGACCCCGCGTGGGCTTCATCCCGGTTAAGCCTCTGGAGTGATGTCCATCAGTGGAACAGACTTTTAAAAGTCCCGATTTTGTGCTCCGTTGCTCCGCCGCTTGCCGGGAACCAGCCCCTCCCCCCGCGGTCTATCTTCCTGTCGCTTTGGATTCACTTCTCCGCCAGTCCTACCTTTCAGAAAGTGGTTGATTTTCTGTTTTTAGAATTGCTGTTCTTCTCTTCGATCTCCCGTTGGATTTGTAGGTGTTTGCAATCTTTAGATAAGCTATCTAGCTGATCTCCCGCAACCTGAAGTAGTCTCAGCTGCTACTTCTCCGCCATCTTGACTCCTCTCATTTCACAAAGTCGGTTTTTAAAACCAACCAAGATCATCCAGCTTGGTTGAACTACAGAGAATGGGTAGAGGAAGAGTGGAGACAAGTCTTGAAAACTTGCTTGAGCCATATTTTGGAGGAACTTGAATAATAAGACTGAAGAGTTTGTGCATAACATGAGAAGTTGTAATAAAAAAAATAATAAATAATAAATAAAATATTAAAAAAAATAAAAAAAAGTCCGTTTTAGGAGGTTAAATATTTCTAGCAGTTGTCTATTTCTTCTAGATTTTCCAATCTGTTGGTATATAATTTTTCATAATAGGAAATAGATCTCTGGGATTATTACTACACCAGGTTTTGTAGAGGAAATAATATAGTATAAGGACATGCCTTTGTTGATTAATTGCCCTGGCATTTGTCGTTCATTTTGGCTGCCTAGTACTTGTACTTGGACTAGTACTTGGACCCTTTTCTCTTTGGGGAATGCTCTTCCTTATGGGTCTTAGTGAATTATTTGCTTTTCCAGTTCTCTCTTACAGTGTACGCAGTTAAGTGACCCAGCCTCTACTGCATGACATCAGACCTTATCTCAGAAACTAGTGCCATAGAAAAGAAGGGTCAGGAGCTCTCTTTCCTCTGGCAGGCACAAGAGCAAGGCTGCAAGAAATGGCAGTGGTAGTGGACAAAGTGCCAGTGTAGAAGCTGGAGTGCTGTGAAAGGAGCAGCTTGGGGTTGGGGTGGCAGCACTGTTTCCTGCTCACACAGCTCTGTGGGGGCTTGTGCATTGTGTTGGCAGCTTTGCTTCAAGTCCTCTCAATGTCTCAGTCAACTCACCAAAATTCTTTACCAACATTTCATTACAGAAAATTTCAGACATACAAGAACAGAGATCAGATTCAGGTTTGATTTTTGGCAAGAATTCTTTATAGGTGGTACTTCCAATCACAACAAATCAGGAGACATAAAATGATCAATTTTTGTTGTTGTTGTTAACAATCAGTTGAGTGGATTTGGGTGTTATCAACCTGGTCTGTCTAGTTAGGTTCCAGTTGGATGTTTTCCTGGTAGCATTGTTGGCATTAAATGTTGGTGTGGCAGGAATAGGAAATTAAGGTTATCCAGGGACAGATTTGTGGAACAACTTATATCTGTTCATTATATTTTTTTTCTGAGCCAATTCCCTTCATCTCTGGCTTCAGAAGTTGTGGCCCATCCTTTGCTGTAAATGACTGCTCCTTCAAATGTCAGACTGAGTAGGCTGCCCTAGAAATCTGCAGTTAATGGGGCACCTGGGTGGCTCAGTTGGTTAAGCATCAGACTCTTGGTTTCGGTTCAGGTCATGATCTCAAGGCTGTGAGATCAATCCCTTGGGATCAGTGCCTTAGGATAGATAGATAGATAGATAGATAGATATGTATATCTATCTATCTATCTATCTATCTATCATCTATCTATCTATATCCTAAGGATATAGATAGATATGTATATCTACCTATACATATCTAAAGATAGATATGTATATCTACCTATACATATCTAAAGATAGATATGTATATCTATCTATCTATCTATATATCTACTGCATCTTTATCTATCATTCATCAGTTGATGCACACTTGGGCTGTTTCCATAATTTGGCTATTGTAGATAAATGAATGACCTTGTTGGATTCAGGTTGCTAATATTTTGTTGAGGATTTTTACATCTTTGCTTATCAGAGATATTGCCCTGTAGTTCTCTTCTTTTTGTAGTGTCTTTACCTAGTTTTCATATCAGGGTAATGCTGGCCTCATAGAATGAATTGGGAAGGTTTGTTTCTTCTTCAATTTTTTGGAACAGTTTGAGAAGAATAAGTATTAACTCTTCTTTAAATGTTTGGTAGAATTCATTTGTGAAGCCACCTGATCCCGGAGTTTAGTTTGCTGGGAGTTTTTTGATTATGGATTCAATTTCATTGCTGATAATTAGTCTGTTTGAATTTTCTATTTATTTCTGGGTCCGTTTTAGGAGGTTAAATGTTTCTAGCAGTTTGTCCATTTCTTCTAGATTGTCCAATCTGTTGGTATATAATTTTTCATAATATGAAATAGATCTCTGGGATTATTACTACACCAGGTTTTGTAGAGGAAATAATATAGTATAAGGACATGCCTTTGTTGATTAGTTGTCCTGGGAGTACCAAAATACATGTAAAAAATTGTAAAATTGTCTTCTCTATGCCTTGTGTCCTATATTAAGGAAGATGAGATAAAAATCTGTTCTGGGGTTTTTTATGATCCCTATTTTTTTGAATGGTAATCAACTATAAAATGTAGATATTTTCCTCATTAGTATAGTAATGCATGTTCATTAAATAAAGGTATTACAATTGAAAAATTCTAAAAAGCAAAAAGAAGAAATAAGACTATTCATAACTGTGTGACCTGGAGACAATAACTTTTTAATATTTTCAGTGAATGTCTGGCTCCATTTTTCTAAGTACATTTTCCCCCTATAGTTGAGACACTTCTTAATATTAAGCACTTGGAAAGTACTTGACACGTCATAGATGTTCAGTAATGGTTAACTATTGTTGTTGCCATATGCTATTTTAAATCCTCTCCCTTAACTTTATTTGATAACAAAAATATTTTCTCAAGTTATAACTAATGCCTTATAAATGTATTTTAAGCTATGGCTATCCATTGTCTGAATATGATATAATTTATTTAACCATTGTTTATTTTTTTGATATTTAAATGATCTTCAAATTTTATTTTGTTTTACATGACATTATAGTGGCCTATGTGTATAAATCAGGCTTCTTAATCTAGAATCCTTGTAATGTTTAGCAACCAAGCCCATACCCTATGTGTAGGGTACTCTGTCCCTAGGGCAATTACTTTTCTTAAGTGAAAATCACTTATTTTGGCAGTTCAACCTTCTGGAATGCAATCCAGGGGTAGAAATTCCTCAGTAAAATTTTCTGAGCAGCCCAAGATGATAACATTCAATCTAAGCACCAAAGCTACTATATTCAGCTTCTGAGACTGTGCATAGGTGCTTTCTCAGACACCATTCATTTTCCATTTGTGTGCAATTCAACCACTTTTCCAATGAACTTCTTACTCTTAACAAATAAGATGTGGGAAATTTGGAGGAGATTTAATTTTTTATTTAACTTTTTGAAAGATTTTATTTATTTGATAGAGAGGGAGAAAGCACAAGCAGGGAGAGTGGCAAAGGGAGAAGGATAAGCAGACTCCCCGCTGAGCAGGGAGCCAGATGTGGGACTCAGTCCCAGGACTCTGGAATCATGACCTGAGCAGAAGGCAGACACTTAACTGACTTAGCCACCCAGGTGTCCTAGGAAGCAGTTTAAGGAAAGCTAGAAGCTGGAGGCCTGTTGAAAACGTCAAGTAGCTGCGATGGGTCGACAGTGCCAAAGGGGAAGGAAAGATTGTAAATTCAGATAAAAGAACACAGAAACACATGACAATACCATTTAAAATTAATGTAAAGAATTGTTTGTTCCTTGATCATGGTGTGTTATGAGTCATCAACACAACCAATAAATATTAGCTGATTTACTTAAATATTGTGTCAATAGTAAGGTCAGGAATTCTATTTAAAGTTTTCTGAATCTTGGGGTTCCTGGGTGGCTCATTGGGTTAAGCCTCTGCCTTCGCTCAGGTCATGATTTCAGGGTCCTGGGATTCAGACCCACATCAGGTTCTCTGCTCAGCAGGGAGCTGCTTCCTCCTCTGTCTCTGCCTGCCCCTCTGCCTACTTGTGATCCCTCTCTTTCATGTCAAATAATAAAGAAAAAATCTTTAAAGTTTTCTGAATCTCAACCATGAAGTGTTATGTTAATTTACTAATCCATTTTGAACAATGGCATCTAGCTCTTCATAGAAGGAAAGCAAAGCATTTATTAGCCTTTAGTGATTTATATTGATGGGGTCCATGAACAAAGGATTGAGACTGACACAAAGCGAAGGTCAAGCAAAGCTTTATTTCATGCCAGCACCGAGAATCAAACCAACTGGTCAGTCGGGGCCGTCTCCTCGGAGAGAGCGACCCTTCCCAGCCTCACAGACCAGCTTTTATAGAGCAAATTCCATGTGGTTGAGCCTGGCCAATGAGACTGTAGCACACAGAGAAAGTTGCACAGTCATGCTAGGTCACACACGGGTGGCCAATTGGATTACAATTTTCCCTGTAGTAGCTGTTTGAACTATCCTATCACTTTGGTCAGAATTGGCGCCTTAGTTTGGCACCCAAAAGGTGGGGTTTACATTCTTTGGTGGTTAGGGAGGTAGTAGGTGCGCTTTACTGATTGGATGCCTCCATCTGGCCTGGCTTGTCCTTGCATCTGGGCTCTGTTCTCTCCACCTTGCCTGACACGTCCTGGTATCTGGGCTCTTTTATCAGGGAGTGGTTGGCCATATTTTACTGTTTTTCCAGACTTGTTTCTAAGTAAGTTCCTCTGGGGGGGCAGGGTCAATCTAAGTTCACTGCATAAACAACAAAATGGCTGTTCTACCAAGATGGGGTCACTCTAGCTAAATAGGCCCTTACGTATGAGCACCCTTCTAGAGGAAAAAATTATCATTGTACCCTATTTGGCAAGCCCATAGTAAGGCTATAGTTTCCCAGGAAATCAGGGGAGAAGTTGGTTCTAGTTGTTGTTAGCTTGCTATGAAATTCTGCACAGGTTAATTTAAGGTCTTTTGACCACTGTCTTATTACACTTCGAATAAGAACATAACCCAAATGCTCTTACTGACCTAAGAGCACAAACAAAGCCACATGAATGCTCCAATTATGATGGTTCTTATCATGCCTTGCTCATCCAGTATCCTAGTCTGCAACCCTGCAAAGTCTCTGTGGCCTATTATTTCTGATATCCCCAAGTGGTGAAGTGGGAAGACATCTCGGATGTCCTCTTCAACAAGTCTGTTCTAGTTTTCCATGATCTCTTCTTGCCAAGGTGCCTTAACAACACTTCTTTTGCCAGTGCCCTTCCTGAGAAGGATGATTCCCAGACCAACCATTGGTAATGTTTGAGTCCTCAGGGTACCCCAAACTGCACTAAGCCCATGCATGGTAGAGTGAGGATCAGTCATGGCCTTCTACAAGTGCTGTTCAACATTTTGTTAACACAACGCAAAACGTACTCTCCATATGCTCTTAGACTCATGAAGCCTTTCATTAAATTAGCTTCTTTTTTTTTTTTTTTAAAATTTTTTTTTTTTAAGATTTTATTTATTTACTTGACAGGGAGAGATCACAAGTAGACAGAGAGGCAGGCAGAGAGAGAGAGAGAGGGAAGCAGGCTCCCTGCTGAGCAGAGAGCCCGATGCGGGACTCGATCCCAGGACCCTGAGATCATGACCTGAGCCGAAGGCAGCGGCTTAACCCACTGAGCCACCCAGGCACCCATCATTAAATTAGCTTCTTAAGAATCTACCCCCACATAGGATCAAATCCAGATCTCCAGACCACTAGCAGCTGGCTGTTATTCCATCCTTCTTCACCATCTGTCTCTCACATCTTCCTGGAACTTTCATTCTTCTTTCATACCCTCTCACATCCAAGACAAAAACCAAACTTACCCAGGAACTCATGGACACACAGATGATTCAAAAAGAATTGATCATTGCAGGCAGTCTCTGCTCAGTAAGGATGTTATATAGATAGTCAACACTAATTTGTAAAGGAATGATTTCATTAGTTATGTCTAGTTATTTCCAGAATATGTAAGAGAATAGAAGATTGCTATTATCCTTAAGTCCAACATGGGCCCCTCACATCATATGTGTGTCATATCACATAGCGCCCATCACTCCTATAATCTAAGTCATCCCAGACCTTTATACCATTCACTATCAATGATTAAAATAGCCACCCACGATGTCACTTCATTTACCCAAGGCTGTTGGAAACAGTGGTACAAACCAGAGATTTTTGACATAGCCCCATGTGAATATAGATGTAAATTTTTATCTAGTTATGGAGAAATACAAATTATGAATGGTTCAATTCATAATTAAAAAATTAATTAAAAAATTTGGTCTGCAGAGCAGCCCTCTTTCCATTAAGCACCACCATCAGTCCAATTACTCTGCACTAATCCTGATTTCTAGTCTAGGATCTGCTGAACCCCAGTTCCTAAAGTATTGGGCCAAAGAATATTTAAGGTTTCATCTAGTTCTAAATTGCACGATAATATCCTCAAGGCATCTACATTGTGGGGCTGATAAACACAAACAAAATTAAAGGGAAAAAACAATGTTATCTATTAACTGAAGGAGCAAAAAGGAAGACATCAGGGAATAATTACTGGAATCATGGCTTTGGAGCTGAGATGTGAAAGAGTAGGTTTGGCTGGGAAGATCCGGGGTAAGGGCAATCCTCAGAAGAGACAACCATAGTAGTGCCTTTCAGGGAAGAACATTTTCTGCTCTGATTCTGTTGGATCTTTCTTCTTCTTTCTCCTCCTCCTCCTCCTCCTCCTCCTCCTCCTCCTCCTTCTTCTTCTTCTTCCTTCTTTCTTCTTCCTTCTTTCTACTTTCTTCTTTCTTCTTTTTCTTGGCCCCCTTTCTTGCAATTTGCTTTCATCAGTTACTTTACACTTAATGCTATCTTGTCACAAATGAATTAGTGTTGCAAACAAAGCAATTTATTGCTTGACCACTGAGCCAAATACAACTGGGCTTAATTGATTAACATGGATATTTGGTCTTTGCTTAATGTTGTTTCAAAAATTAAATTTTCAATCTGATTTACTATTCTCAGAAATTTTCATAAGAAATAATCTAGTGCTTTAAGTTCATTGGAGTGTGAAGAAGCCCATTAAAAGTGATTGAATGGTAATGCTTTCCCTAATGAGCCCTGTTTTTATTCTTCTTTTTCCATCATGCTTGTCGCTTATTAAATTAACTCTATTTCACTTGTCACTTTCAGTTATGGAAAAATGGAGCTCACTTGTGCTCATTTGAAAGCAAAGATCTAAATTTGCTTCTTGTAGTATAACATTCATTCTGAAGTAAATTCCTTAGCCTATAAGCCAAGGTTTCTGATGAAGTTCTAGAACGTAGGTGAGGTTCAGTGGGGTGAGGTCTGGAGCTGATGACCAAGAAAGAATTCTTGAGACATCTTTGGTGCAAAATGGTGGTTTATTAAAGCTCGGGGACAGGACCCGGGGGCAGGAAGAGCTGCTGCCCTGTGGATGTGAGGAGTGGTCTATTATATACTTGTAAATTGGGAGGGGATTAGGGATATCATAGGTCACTAAGGAATTTTGAAAGCAAGATTTATAGGACCTTGAGGGGCTAGCTATTGTCTGGGGAAAAGGTTATTCATTACCAGTAATAAAACCTTCTCCTGAGACCCTTTAGATGTATATCAGTGGGCCATATACTTGGGAATGATTGTCAACACTATCTTGGAGGTTTAGAGATAAAGTTTCCAAAGGAATTGTAAAGTAGACTTACAGGATCCTGCTTGGGGCTAGGGGGTTGGTCAGGCTAGGATTGTCCTTTGCCCTTAGCAAAGCCTCAAGGTGAGGGTAGTTGAGTCCCTAGAGGAGAGTCACTCTGCCTGTTTCAAAGGCTTGTCAGTAGGTAAGGAAATTTAATAATTTTTCTTCTGCCTCTGTTTCCCTCATCAGTTTCTACTTCTGTAATCAGAGATACTTTGTTAAACATCTTTTTCACCTATAGTAACCAAGCTTGGGTTAGAATATGTAGAACACTGAATGGAAAACTACATCAGGCTAACAAAACCCAGTCCCATTTCAATTTTGCATCAGATTTAGATAATTTCCCATGCAGGTACATAAAACCTTGAGTCCTAATAGTCTCTTCATTTTCACCATCATTCTTGTTTTGTTGGTGGGAGTGGTGGAGAGTTAATGCATTTCAAAAGACTTAGTTTATTCTTTTAATCTCTGTTGTGTTTTTGAAAACATAGTTACTTAACTAGGTTAATTTTGTGCCCTGGGATCAAGTGATATACAATTTGATATTATAAATTTTTGCTTGGTGACTGGAGGTAACTGTTTTAGGTACATGAAATAAGTTTATAGAATTTTGAATATGAACTTTAGTATAACCAAGTTGGTGTCACTTTCTTTGTGGAGCCTTCCCTACTATCCTGGAAATTCAATTTCTCCTTTCTAATCCTGTATCTTGTGTAGCCAATATGGCACACATCATACTATATGGTAGTTGTTGTCTGTTCACTACTGAACTGTAAGCTTCTTGATGACAAGGAGCTGGGCCTCATTCATCCTCAGAGGCAACAGGGTGAAAAATGAGTGAATAAGTTACAGGCTCAGAAACCAACCAGCTGGGTTCAAATCCGAATCCAACTGATGAGGGAATAGAAGGCTGGCTGAGGACAAAGCAAAAGCTGACACCCTCCAGCTTTCCCCCACTCCAACTCGTGGGTGGGACATACGTGACATTCTTTAGGAATCTCCCACTCATCTTAATGTTAATACCTTGCTAGAGGGCAAAATGACCTTGGCAATGGCAAGGCCTCTGGTATCAGGTATCTTTGTAGGCCCTCTTTAGCATATGAAAGTTCTATTGAAACCTCTCTTTTCCTTACCTCCCCCCCAACTCCAGGGTACATAATCCTAACCCCTCACAACCCTGGGGCAGCAGCTCTTTCTGCCCCTGGGGCCTGTCCCTGTGCTTTAATAACCATTTTGCACCAAAGATGTCTCAAGAATTCTTTCTTGGTCTTCGGCTCCGGACCTCACCCCACTGAACCTCACCTATGTTCTAAAACTTCATCACAATCAGTACTGTCTCTGTGGACTTAATCTTTTTCTACCTCAGTTTTCTGAGCTATAAAGTGGAGATGACAGCTTCTACATCAGTGTAGTATGAAACGAATTACTACATGTAATTTGGATCAATTCAAGTTTTATGGACCTAAAGTTTAAACAATTTTGTATCACTCCTTAAGAGAGGAAAAAAACTTAGCATGAAAATAAATTCATTGAAAACGGGAAAGAAATAACAAGTTACAAATTATGGAGCACTGGGTGTGGTGTATAACTTTAAGAAAATAAATAGCCTAACACACTCTATAATATTTTTCTCCTGCTTTTTTTGGGTATATGTTCCTTGATTGTTTTCTCATGTAAATGATTTTGTATTATCTATTGAGATCATAGAAAGGTTGTATTCTCTAGCGTAGTTGGTTTAAATTTGTCTTTTGTTACTGATCATTCAGTAATGTTAATTTCTGCTTCATAACTCATTGGTGTTGGGTCAGGTCTCACCATCTTCCAGCCTTACCCCCCCGCACCCCGCCTTTCCCTTAACCCTTGACTCTCCTGCCAAAAGGATGTATGCCCAGGTCACATCTCCATAGGTAACACAATACCTATGCAAGAAACAGATAAAAGACCCCGCCAACTCCCTCCCAGTGTGACTTCCTCAACTTTCCCTTTCCGTGTCGTGGAACCTCGCCTGAGAGTGCCCACCTCCTCCCGGCACAACTTTCCTGGCTCCCCTTCTTCCGAGCCCTGAAACTTTGCCGGAGAGTGCCTTTAATAAATCTTGCCTTGCGCCTACCTTGCCTGGTATTGTGTTTACATCGCCTGCGAAACTTTACAATTGGTAGTGTCATACCAAATTTGGGAAAGTCTTTAACAAGGCACAGTTTCTGGCCTACAACTTCATGTTGCAATGCCTGGTGAATTTGCACAGTGGGCATTAGCTATAGGCCAGCAATATGTTAGCATTATAAGGGGTGACCACAAAACCATACATATTTTTCTGAATCCAGCTAAATATATGCTTAATTTCCCCTTTAAATTCTCATGGCTTCCTCTGACACATGAATACTTGCAAAATTGAAAAAGTATTTGATCAGGTGAACACATCACTAGAAACTCTCCTAGGGCCTTGAGAAGGGCCAGTGGAAGCGAGGGACTCTGAACTTAAGCTTAGTTAACTTCATAGCAAAGCCACCTGTATTTGTAATAAGACCCTGGAATGAAAAGTGAATATTCCAGTACAGACGGCATATGACATGAGCAGGGGTACATCAAAGATCCAAACCACTACATGTTTTTCTTCTTTATCCTGCTTAAAAGTTAATTCTTTAGGGAGAACCTGGGTGACTCAGTTGGTTGAGTGCCCAACTTTTGATTTTTGGCTGGGGTTATGATCTCAGGGTTGTGAGATTGAGCTCTGTGCAGAGCCTGCTTAAGATTCTCTTTCTTGGGGCACCTGGGTAGCTCAGTAAGTTGAGCATCTGCCTTGGGCTCACATCATGATCCTGGGATCCTGGGATGGAGCCCCACATCAGGCTCCCTGCTCAGTGGGGAATCTGCTTCTCCCTCTTCCTCTGTCCCTGCTTGTTTTCTCTTTCACTCTTTGTCTGAGATAAATAAATCTTAAAAAAAAAAAATTCTCTCCCTTTGTCCCTCCTACCCCCCAACTTATACACATACTCTGTCTCTATCAAAAAGAAAAAAAAAAGTAATTCCTCAATGTGGAAGAATTAAAGACTGATACCAGCCTTCCTTAAACCCCTTCCAAGCCCCTATGACTAAACTTCTGTATCATTTCACCCTCTCTGCTGCTCCGTGTATGTACACCACACCTTTCAGAAACACAAGGAAGAAGGGGACTGAAAGATGTAGCAACATAACTTTTTTTTTTTTTTAATTTATTTGACAGAGATCACAAGTAGGCAGAGAGGCAGGCAGAGAGAGAGGAAGGAAAGCAGGCTCCCTGTTGAGCAGAGAGTCTGATGTGGGACTCGATCCCAGGACCCTGGGATCATGACCTGAGCAGAAAGAAGAGGCTTTAACCCACTGAGCCACCCAGGCGCCCCAGCAACATAACTTTTGAATTAACTTTCCCATAGGGATACTGAAGAGAACATGATAAAATTGCAAGAGCAAATAAGTAATTTTGAAATATTGATTCTTGTTTTTATAAAAAATGAAGTTGTTTGCTTTATCTACTTATCTGCTTAAATTATAAGGATTAGATAAATTTTAGATACAAAAAGTGAATATGTGTATCAGAAGCGTTCAGAAGAATGAATGTCTTTTAAATAGAAAATGACGAGTGGTTTGTGTCTGTGTTTAGAGTTTTAAGGATTTATTGTTAATCCTTTACTAGTAAATAAAATCAGCAGAAAAATTACCTTTTATGAATTATTGAAGAACATTCCAGTAAATAACATGCTAAGATATAATCTGTCAAAAGAAAAGCTTTGTTCCTTTTTTTTTTTTGGAGTGACTTTTCCCTAAGACAGTTATCAATCTGATTTTTAAATGTCATGAGTTTCTGATTTCTACTCTTTTAGAATGTGGTGAAAATAATAGGATATTAATTTACCCTTTTCCAGGATGCAAAGTCAGGGGCACCTGGGTGGCTCATTTGGTTAAGCAACTGCCTTTGGCTCAGGTTGTGATCCTGGGGTCCTTGGATCAAGCCCTGAGCAGGCTCCCTGGTCAGGCTCCCTGCTCATGAAAGAGTCTGCTTCTCCCTCTCCCATTGCCCCTCCCCCTGCTTGTGCTCTCTCATGTCCTCTCTCACTCAGATAAATAAATAAAATCTTTTAAAAAACCCGAAATGCAAAGTCAGCCTATAAATTTAGTTTTCTTTTAAGTCCATGAGTAAACTATAATGAAAGGTACTTTGGGTGAGGTTTATAGGTCTCCCCTGTCGCTCATCCCTTCAGGTAATGTGTCACAACCAAATCACATACTGCCACACAACAGGTATTTATTATCACACTGGTACAAAACAGTTCTGCAACCTGTTCCCTAAGTTAGATAAAAGTTTTTGCTCTCAATTTCTTTGGCTGTACCTGTTCCCTAAGTTAGATAAAAGTTTTTGCTCTCAATTTCTTTGGCTGTTTCAGAAGAACCATGCAGGAAAGTTTCGCTTAAGGCAACCAACAGTGACAATATTAAGTGTCAGGGTTTGGTTGTCTTAGTTTGAATGAGGTGACAGAAATCATCCAGTGTGAGGAATAAATAAGCTGTTATTGTCTTAGGCTATTAGATTTTGGGTTTATTTGTCACACTTTGGTGAACCCTAATTCACAGATGAGGGTCAGTATTTCTCATACTTTTCATTTATCAGAGTAAGAAGTGAATGATTAGAGCTTCATGAATGGCATACATGAAGAAATTAGCCAGGTATGAAGGGATGTGTGTATATAGGTACACCTAATTTTACTATGTGTTGCTCAATCATATACACAGTTACTTTCCCTTAGGAATAGCATGGTTCATAGATGACATTATTAAAGTGTTTCAGAAGATATATATGACATCTGTAGTCAGTTTCAGACTTATCTAGGAGAAAGGCTATATTAAAAATGCTGAGTCCTAAAATATTACGAGTTCTTGATTTTGTGTCTGCCATATAATCTTCCTCTCATCCTTGTGTAGCAGGAATCTATTCATTCGTTTGTTTACTTACTTACTTACTTAATTTATTTATTTATTCTTAGATTCATTTATTTTAGCGAGAGAGAATGCATGCATTAGTAGTGGGGCAGAGGGAGAGAATCTTCAAGAAGACTCCCTGCTGAGCACTGACCATGGAGCCAAGGTGGGGCTCGATCTCCCGCCCCATGAGATCCCGACCTGTGTGGAAATCAAGAGTTCCACGCTTAACTGACTGAGTCACCCAGGGACACCAGCAGGAAAGCATTCTTAATTAAATGCAAATAAACATTTTAATCCTCAAAGTATTTTGCTTTTCCTATACCATCCCATTAAACAACCTTATTTATTTTCATTAAAATTGACTAGAGGGGAGAATAAAAAAGCAGGTAAAAAATGATGAAAAATCCTAAGGCTCAGTTGGTTAAGCCACTGCCTTCAGCTCAGGTCATGATTCCAGAGTCACGGGATCAAGTCCCACATCAGGCTCTCTGCTCAGCGGGGAGTCTGCTTCCCTCTCTCTCTCTCTGCCTGCATCTCTGCCTACTTGTGATCTCTGTCAAATAAATAAATAAAATCTTAAAAAAAAAAAAGAAGATGTTTAAGCTATATACTGATTCTTTTAGTAATGCATGGAATATGATGAAAATCCACTAATATGGTATTGGAACAGTTAAAAATTAATCAGACAGATATACTTGAAATATTGGGGAATCCAAATTAAATGAAAATTTCACTTCGTTCTTTAGGGTATTTAAATATTTTTTACACTAAGTTTTTTATTTTAATATTTAAATATTTTATGTGTGACTCTGAGTGTAATTAGAACATGGACTGCATTTCATGAGACATACCCATTTCTGTTGGATGTGGAGGCAGATTCTAATAGGGCCCCTGATAATCCTATCTCCTGATACTCACACTCTTGTGTAATCCTCTTCCCTTGAGTGTAGACTAAACCTAGTGACTTGTTTCTAACAGAATACAGAAAGAGTGACAAGATGTCACCTCTTGAGATTAGATCGTGAAGAGACTGATTTCCATCTTTCTCTCTTATTTTCTTCTCTCTCACTCTCATGGAGGATAGATGTTGCATTGTGAGGTGCCCTATGGGGAGGACATTGGGAGAGAGGGAGAGATATGCAACTAAGGGAGGCCTCTAGGCAATATCCCAGGAGGGATTGAATCCTGCCATAAGCCATATGAGCTAAGAAGTAGACCCTTCCCCAGTCCAGCCTTTAGATGATAGCCAGCACCTTAACGGTGGTCTCATGAAAGACTGAGTTTTAGGACCTGGCTAAGTTGCATCAAGATTCCCAACTTATGGAAACTGTTACCAAATATTTATTGATTTAAGCTGCTACATTTTGGGGGTGATTTGTTAAGTAGCAGTAGATAATGAATATAGCAGATAAAAATATAGATGGAAAGGTGAAGTTTATAAGGCTAATAAATCCACATGTAGGTAAATCAACATTGGGAGAGTAAATATAAATGAAAATATAAATGAAAAAACATTTTCATGGATCAAAAAATTGTTTTCATAGATTAGTGATGTTATAAAAAGTATATGGTGACTACCGGCAGCATGACTAAAGAGTGTATAACTCGACGGTCCCAAATTCTTGAGGATGTCTAGGTCAGTACACAAACAAGTATACAAATTGCATATATATTGCCTATTTGTTTTGTAACTCTTTGGCTGTGATATTTTCTAGGCTGAGTCATGAACTCTTAAATTCATTCATCTTTCATGTCTATGAAGATAAATTCTAAGAACAAATATTACTGACCATCTGATTAAAATAATTTAAAAGAATAGTATTAGGTTCATCATCTGTCCTTGAAAGTAATACATGGGAGGACTGATATTTTACTTAAACATTAATCTCCTCTTGCTTTTGTCAATAACAACAAAAGATCTGAAGAGAATGACTGAGCTGTATGGCGGTTGTCTAATTTCAACAAACAGCAGATAACTGATTTAAGACATCCTATTTCATTCCCCAGAGGTCTAATACTTCTGATGGTGTAATTCTGATGGTTGCTTTATGCTTTGCACAGCTCCTCAGTATTTTAATGAGTGAACAACTCATTCTATAGCAATACAACTCTGACTTATGGGATCCATTAAACTACCCAACCTTGTTCATTCAATTTAAGCAATGACTGATGACCACATTCAGCTGTATGATCAATATAACAGAGTTATTGAAAAGTTTGTACCATTAAGTAATATATTTTATTTGCTTTCTTTTCTCAAATATATTCCCCTCTTCAATCCAGGCCACCACAATGACACAGAAAGCACAGGGATTTCTTTTCTTTCCTATCCTGGTGTAAATAATTGATTTTAGAAACCTGTAAGTGTTAGGTCTGTAATCAAGGGAGCAAGACTGATACAAAGCGAAAGTCAAGCAAAGCTTTCTTTCGACCAAGCATCAAGAATCAAATCGACCGTTCTGGCTGCCTCTTACAGAGAGGGCGACCCCTCCCTGCCTTACAGACTAACTTTTTTTTTTTTTTTTTTTAAAGATTTTATTTATTTATTTGACAGAGAGATCACAAGCAGGCAGAGAGGCAGGCAGAGAGAGAGGAGGAAGCAGGCTCCCTGCTGAGCAGAGAGCCCAATGCGGGGCTCGATCCCAGGACTCCGAGATCATGACCTGAGCCGAAGGCAGCGGCTTAACCCACTGAGCCACCCAGGCGCCCCCAGACTAACTTTTAAAGGGCAAAGGCCATGTGGTTGGGCCTGGGCATACACAGGTGGCCAATGAGATTGCAGCACACAGAGAAAGCTGCACAGTCATGCTAGGTCACACGCGGATGGCCAATTGAATTATAATTCACCCCATAGTAGCTATTTGAACTAGCCTATCACCTTGGTCAAAATTGGCGCCCAAAAGGCACCCAAAAGGCAGGGCCCACACTCCATGGTAGCTAGGGAGACAATATGCATGCCCCACTGATTGGATGTCTCCACCTGACCTGACCCACCCTTGTATTTGGGCTCTGTTACCTGGGACTGGTCAACCATATTTTACTAGTTTCCCGGACTTGCTTTTAAGTAAGTTCCCCTGGTGGCGGGGGGCTGGGGGTGGGGAGGATGTTCAGGGTCAGTTTAAGTTTTACTGCATAAACAGCAAAATGGCTGTTCAGCCGAGATGAAATTGCTCTGGCTAAATAGGCCCTTACATAAGTAATAAGTAATAAGCAGGATAAGACAGTTAATACTATCACAATCATTGTATTATTGTCCATCTAACTAGAGTCAATGTAAAATTGAGAAGATGCTATTAGATATTAATTAATCACCCAGAAGAGAATTTTACTGATTAGCCATGACAGGATATGGATATTATTCCATCAGGTTTTCTGGGAAAAGCCAGATCCTGGCTTCCTAAGATAACCCCTGGAAATATGGCTGCCAGGATCCAAAGACATCTGAACAGTCCTTCAGATCACTTTACTTTGGTGTGGCAGCAGCTTCCTGCAATGTCTCTCTGGATCTGGGTTGAAAGATCTCGAGTTAGTAGTTCACTTTTCGTTAACCAGGTGACTTTTGCTAATAGGAATCTTCGATTTCCACAGTGTGCTTGATCTTAGAGCTTGTACTGTCTTTCCATTAGAAGGAAGGGTAAACAAAGTAGCATATTCCATTAGAAGGAAGGGAAAATAAAGTAGCACGCAATTATCACGGCATTTCTGAGCCCACTTCTCATCTACAAGGGTAAAAGAGAGCCTTCTCCCAGGAGATGTGCCTACTCTGTGCCCTCACTGTTACTACTGATGGGGATCTTGCTTCAAATGAACTTGCCACAAAGCCTGTGTCTAATGTGTCTGACTTCTCTGCCTGTCTCCGAGAGTGAAGAGTTTGAGGAGATTATCAGGAGGATGCTGATAACATGTGTAGGGGATGAGAGCAGAGAGATCTAGATACATAACTTTGTTCACAGCATTGCTCCTGCTTAGAATCCCACTCTTCCTAAAATACTCTAAGCGAAGCATCTTGTGGTGATGCCATAGAACTGGGAGTCAGATAGATGCAGTGCAAATCCAGGATTTGTCAATTACTAGCTCTTTGACCTTTGGCAAATTACCAAACATACATAGGTCTTAGTTTTCAAAATTTTATTAAAAGGGGAATAATTATACTTAACAAAGAGGACTGTTGTAAGATTCAAAATTTTATATCTGGGACAGTGCTTGGTGTATATTAGGCATTCAGCAAATGTTTGCTTTCATACAGAATGACTCACCCCATGAAACTCCTGACCATACCTAGCTCACTGTGATCATTAGTAACTAGTATTTGTGTAGTGCCTTGCGGGTTATAAACTTTGAAAATCTGCTTTCTTATTTGCTGCAGCAGGAGAGAACGGGCAGAGTCTTTGAGAAATGTGCCCATCACAGATAGAAAGTGGTGGAGTTGGGGTTCAGGGGTGCAGTGTCCGGCTCCAAATTCTGTATATTTACTACAATAAAGCACAGCCTCTCAAGTATTGTTTTTACTACTCATTTGGGCCTCATTACCCATTGCTTTATACAGTACTTTCTTCGTGGGTCTTTCTGTTCTCCAGTGAGTTAGAAATAGGCATGAAGTTTTATGAATCTCTGTAGCCCTTACAATACCCTGCTTAGTGCCTGCTCTGAGAAAATATTCAATAAAATCACACTGATCTATCAGTGAGGTCTCTTTAGTTGTAAACAACAGAAAACATGATTGTGGCTAACCTAAACAGGAAGGAATCTACTGAAATTCTTGCATGCTCTCATAATTTATGGGAAGCTGAGAAACTAAACCAGAGACAGGCTCACCTGGAGCTGCTTCTGGAGATAGAAGCACAACATGGGGCACATCATGGACGAATGTGTTCAGGACCCTGCTACTTGGGAGAAAATCAAATAGTAAACATTTCTAACTTCTGTTTCACCAGCTCAAGGAGAAAGAATTTAAATGGCCCATTTTGGGACATGGGTATGTCCCTTGTCTAGGGGAAGCTAGGGCATCTGAATAGAGTTCCACCAGACCATATACAATGGGGTAGAATTAATTCCTCAAAATGAAATTTGGGTGCTATTGGAAAGGAGAAATGGGTGCTGGGAAGCTAGTCTTTCAGCCCTCAAAATCATACAAGGAATCTCCTACAAGTGACTAATTGAATTGTTTTTAAAAGCCTTGCTCATTGTTTTCAATTTTGCATGGATCCGGGAAAGCAGAATGAGGAAACAGAGGCAAAACAAGATTAAAGGATTTGCTTTAGGCTACTCAGAAGTTAAGTAATTCAGTTCAGATTCAAATCCAGACTAGGAATCTCAGATTTTTCTCACTAAATCATTCTGTATCTTAACATCAGGGACTTTATATCATAACTTAATTATGAATTGAAAAATACAATATGTTGTGTTCAAAGCATATTTCAACATCTTGTTTCACTTGCAAAATACATTTCAGAGCCTAATAGCAAATGACTACAATAGAAAAAAATAATACTATATGGTAATTGTTTTACATGGAAAAAAATGAAAGGATATTCCTGCCAGATATAACCATAAGTAATACATCATGTGAATAACCTAAGTGCTATATATTTCTGAATCTATAGAAAGGAAAAAGAGTTTTCTCAGTATATTTAAAAATCACTTCAAAGAAACCATAAAGCTGGTATAATAGATTTACATATTTATAATTCATAATAATATGACAATTTTTCATCCATGTGTCTAGGGCAAAAAAATCATATTTGCATAAAGAGATTTTATGTTATTAACAAACTTTTCAGTAGGGATAATTAACAATTTAAAATCTACTAGCAATCTTTGTATATGAGACTCTAGACTTCTATAACCCAGCTCAAGGAATCAATTTTCCTAGAGTTTTGAATGGGAAAAGACAAATATTTTCTCATATATCTCATGCAACGACAGCACATGATCTCTGCTTGATTTAATTTTTTTAGGGGACCAGGAGGACAGCTAATACCGTGAGCATAGTAAAAATACCACCACCAACAACTAACGTCTGTTGGATGTTTAGCTACACATCCTGGTAAGCTCTTCAAAGAAATCAGTGCCTCCAACACTCACGATGACAACATTGGCTTTGAATTTTAAAACTAGACTTTAGTTAAGAATCTTTTTTCCTTCTGCTTCGAAAGACAGTTCTGTACAAAGACCATTGAGAGTGCTCAGGACAAAGGCAGAGGCTCTGAGCTTCCTTAAAAGGCTCTTGGATGATTTAGGGATGCAGAAGGAAAAAGACAGAAGCCAGGGCATTCCTGAAGATGTTCTATCTTGGGGCTGGTTTACATCAAATTTTGAACATTCTCATTTATGTGTGTCCGGTAAGTAGAGTGATAATCAGGACACTGGGTTCTGGGTGTTAGCTCTAGGACCCTCCACACTGGGTGGAGTTCTATCTTTTTCATTTGTCCATAGGATGTCCCCCACCCCCCAAATTTGTTCGTGCTCTGGATCTTCTGCCTTCACAGATGTTCTTATTCAGCACTGCATCTATTTCTTATTTTCTCTAGGCACTCTCTTATGCTCAACCTATAACTGATGGGTTTTTAAAATTCAAGTATAATTAACATATGATGTCACATTAGTTTCAGGTGTACAATATAATGAGTCAATAATTCTGTACATTTCTCAGTGCTCAAAATAAGTGTACTTATAATCTCTTATATCTCCTTTATCTATTTCCTTCATCTATTATCTATCTATATATCTATTTATCTTTACCTATTTCTCCTTTATCATCCTCTCCCAATGCCCACAACCACCAGTTTGTTCTCTGTATTTTAGAGTCTGTTTTTTTGTTTGTCTCTTTTTTCTTTCTTTGTTTATATAATTGTTTTGGCGAGTGCTATTCTTTGTTGTAGTTTTAAATAGTTCAGAGAAATGAATATGTACATTTATCTCTCCCAAAGAAAAAGTGTATATATATATATATATATATATATATATATACATACTCTGTGTGTGTGTGTGTGTGTGTAATTAGATGGAATGTGTATATATATACATACTCTGTGTGTGTGTGTGTGTGTGTGTGTGTGTAATTAGATGGAATGTGTATATATATATATACTCTGTGTGTGTGTGTGTGTGTATTTGTGTTCACCAAAGGAAACAATGCCCATTTTATGGATCAGGAAACTTGAGAACTTGAAGTTAAGTCCATGACCAAAGTACAGCTAGACAAGGATGAATTTGGGATTTGAATCCAGGTAGAGTGTATCTCTGGTGAAGAATGTCATCCTTAGGGATTTAAATAATGAACACTTAATTTACTACCAAATAGCAAATGAAACACACATGAAGAATAAGACATAGAAAAAAATAGTTCTTAGGGAAATTTCTGTTTTTTACTTAACCATTAGGTTAAGTAAACACTAACATTAACACTCTTAACCATTAGGTTATATCTTGAATTCTTAAAACCACACAAATGAATGAAATCTATAAATTCACTCCCAGGAAATGAGTGCGAAGGGGTAAGTCTGAAGCCTGTGTGGGGGTTTAATAACTTCTCAACAAACTCTGAAAAAGTTACATGAAGTATGTTGTACATTCAAGTCTTCATATCACCGCATGAAAGGCTTTACTCTGTGATTCCTAGAAATATCTACTCAAATAACCCTCTAATTGGCAGCTACAAATCACAATATATTGGAAGGCTTCTGAGAGAATTCTCTTCATGGAAATAGTTTCTTAAAAGGAAGACTGTTCTGGGACACCTGGCTGGCACAGTCAGTAGAGCATGCAACTCTTGATCTTGGGGTCATGAGTTTGAGACTTACATTGAGGGTAAGGTTTACTTAATAAAAAAAATTAAAAAAAAAAAAAAAGAAGTAGTCTTTGACTACCAGTTCAATTAAAAAAATAAAGATGTTTTATTGATGAAAATTAAAGTTAAGCCTCAAACACATGGTTTTTAATTTTAGGTTGTATCAATACCTCTAGGAGGTAAGCAAGTTTCGGTGTATTTTTAGGTGTATTATTCTGATGAAGAACTAATTTTCTAATAACAGAGGGAGGAATGGGGTACCTGGGTGGCTCAGTGGATTAAGCCTCTGCCTTTGACTCAGGTCATGATCTTGGGGTCCTGGTATCGAGCCCCACATCGGGCTCTCTGCTCAGCAGGGAGCCTGCTTCCCCTCTCTCTCTCTCTGCCTAGCTCTCTGCCTACTTGTGATCTCTCTCTCTTCGTCAAATAAATAAATAATCTTAAAAAAAAAAAAACAGAGGGAGCAATGAGCAGACATTTCTTTTTCTCCAAAATGAGCATGAATACGGTATGCATAAAACAAGTAAGCTTTATGACGTTATCTATCCTCTCTGAGATCTATTTAAGCAGTCTACACTGCTGACATAATTTTATTCCTTACTTTTCTGTTCAACATTATGTTGTGAACATTTCCTATATTGGTATAGTCCTTTAAAAATAATTTATTGAGCTGTAATTCACATATTATAAAATATACCTTTTTAAAAGGTATGATTCAGTGATTCTTAGCATATTTATAAGGTAACACATCCATCGCTATTTAATTCTGGAAGTTTTATCCCTTCAAAAAGATCCCATACCTCTTAGCAGCAGTTCTTCATTTCTCTCTCTCTATGAAATGCCTGGCAATCTCTCATCTATTTTCTCTCTCTGGAGCTGCCTGTTCTGGACATTTGATATAAGTGTAATCATATGACATATAGTCTTTCATGTCTGACTTTTTCACTTAGTATGATATTTTCAAAGTTCATCCATGTTATAGTATGAATCTGTACTTCATTCCTTTTTATGGCTTAATAATATTCCATTGTATGGTACAGTCTTTTTTTTTTTAAAGATATTATTTGTTTATTTGAGAGAGAGAAATAGACTGGTAGAGAGAGAGAGAAAGAGAGAGAGAGAATGAGCAGGGGGAAGGGGCAGAGGAAGCAGCA
Source organism: Lontra canadensis (assembly GCF_010015895.1). Classification (NCBI taxonomy): domain Eukaryota; kingdom Metazoa; phylum Chordata; class Mammalia; order Carnivora; family Mustelidae; genus Lontra; species Lontra canadensis. Next base: position 7,624,966 of record NW_022631047.1, on the reverse strand, counting down.
GGAGAAGCAGACTCCCCACTGAGTAAGGAGCCCATTGTGGGGCTCAATCCCAGGATACTGGGATTCTAACCTGAGCCAAAGGCAGAAGCTTAACTGACTGAGCCACCCAGGTGCCCAGGTATAGTCCTTTATTTATTTATCTATCATTTATTTTATTTTTATGGAGATATAATTGACATAGTATAACATAGTGATTTGATATTTGTATATACTGCGAAATGATCATCACAATGTCTAGTTAGTATCCACACACAATTTCAATTTTTCCCCCTTGCAATAAGAACTTTTAAGATCTACTTTTTAAGCAACTTTCAAATATACAATAGTCACCACCCTGTATGTTGCATCTTTATGATTATTTATTTTGTAACTGGAATTTTGTACCTTTCAGCCACCTTTATCCATTTCGCCCACCCTCCATCCCCTACCTCTGACAACCGCTAATCCATTCTCTGTATCTATGAGTTCAAAAAATTTTTTTAAGTGAGATCATACAGGATTTGACTTTCTCTATCTGACTTATTTAACTTAGCATAATAGCATAGTGCCCTCAGGGTCCATTCATGTTGTCACAAACGGCAAGATTTCCTTCCTTTTTTTTACAGCTGGATAGTATTCCATTCTGGGTGAGTGTGCGTGTGCGCGCGTGTGTTTATATTGCAGTTTTTTTTAATCCATTCATCCACTGAAGGGCTTTTAAGTCATTTCCATGTTTTAATTATTGTAAATAATGCGGCAGTGAACATGGGGATATCTTTTTGATTTAGTGTTTTCATTTCCTTTGGACAAATACCCAGAAGTAAAAATTGCTGGGTAACATGGTAGTTCTATTTTTAATCTTGTGGGGAACTGCCATACTGTTTTCCACAGTGGCTGCACCAATTTACCTTCCCACTAACAGTGCACATGTGTTCCTTTTTCTCTACATCCTTGGTAACACTTGTTATTTCTTGCCTTTTTTATAATAACTGTTCTACCAGGTGTAAGGTGATATATCATTGTGATTTTGATTCACATTTCTCTGATGTTCAGTAATGTTGAGCATCTTTTCATATACCTGTGGGCCTTCTGTATGTTTTCTGTGAAAAAATGTTTATTCAGATCCTCTGCCCATTTGTCAGTGAATTGTTTGTTTTTTTTTGCTGTTGAGTTGTATGAATTCTTTATATTTATATTTTAGATATTAACCTCTTATCAGATATATGATTTGCAGATATTTTCTTCCATTTTGTAGGTTGCTTTCTCATTTTGTTGTTGTTTTTCTTTGCTGTATAGAAGCTTTTTAGTTTGATTTAGTCCCCAAATTCCCATATTTGCTTTCATTGTCTTGACATAGTCTTTTTAAACATTATTTTTAATGACCACATAATATTAGAAAGGTGGACATACCATTGTTAATATTATTCTATGGAAATTTAAGCTGTTCTTTCCTTTGGTTTTCTATTTATCATATGACATGACCTTCAAAAACACTACAATATCCTGAAGAACAGTGTTTTTGCCTTGTCTTGGCAGTGGGCATACATTAATCATTCAGATCATGGCCATGTTACAAGTGGCCACATTACAAGTACGTAATTTTCTCCTTATGTTTAGGATTCTTTTCTTAGAATACATTCCCCTAAGTAGAGTAGTAGAGACCTTGGCCGTAGATATCTCTGAAGGAATTCAAGTTAGGGAAAAGAAGAAAATCACAGATACTAATTAGTGGCTTGTGCCCCTTCTCATGTGAGAGAGCCCCAAAAGCCATTTAAAGGACTGATGGTCCCACAATAGCAAACGGACACAACAGCTAGTAATATGACCCCCATTTAAAATATCCAGGCTAGTGGTGCCTGGCTGTCTCAGTTGGTGGGGCATGCAACTCTTGATCTCAGGGTTGTGTGATTGATCCCCACATTGGGTGTAGAGGTTACATATATCTAAAAAAAATATATTAATTAATTAAATAAATTTTTAAAAATCTCCAGGCTAGTATGGCAAGAGGAAAGAGAAAACAGAGAACTACTGAATATCATTAGTGTTCAACGAAATTAAAATTTAAACAATGAAATATAGCACTTTTCATGTTTCAAATTGGTGGACACTGAGCAAATGTCATATTCAATGCTTTGAAGTGTGGGCCATTCTTAGGACACATGGGTGGCTCAGTTGGTTATGTGCCTGCCTTCGGCTCAAGTCAGGATCTCAAGATCCATGGGATCGAATCCTATGTCAGGCTCCCTGCTCAGTGGGGAGCCTGCTTCTCCCTCTACTTGTTTCTCCCTCTGCCTGCCACTCCCCTGCTTGTGTTCTACCTCTCTGACAAATAAATAAATAAAAATCTTAAAAAAAAAAAAAAAGAACTGTGGGCCATTCTTTTATAAGGCTGCTATGTATATACATAGGCACACATTTTCTAGATGACAATTTGAGAATATGTAAAAAAGATTCTCATGTAATAAGTCTACTACTTGCAGTCCAAAAAATTAATCAATGAAGCAACACAAAGACTTATCTCCCAAAATGTTCATCTCAACATTATTTATCAAAGCAAGAGTTAGAATTCACCTAAATGGACAATAGCAATACGTTTTCTCTTTTTTCTCATTTCTAAATTTTCTTTAATAAGTATGTATTACTTTTGTAGAGAGAAAAATAATAATTAGAAAATAAAAAATCATTAGGTTGTTCAGGTGTTAACACAAAATATGGGTTACTTCTGAGTCACATGGCCATGATCTGAATGATTAATGTATATCCACTGCCAAGACAAGGCAAAAACACTGTTCTTCAGGGTATTGTAGTGTTTATTTAGAAGGTCATGTTGTATGATAAATTTAATTTCAGTAGTCACAACAAAATTAGAGAAATTTTCCACGCATCCAATATTCCATTCTCAAACTGTCTAAAACATTCAGATGCAATCAAAGAATGTTGTCCCTTAAGTCAATTCAGAAAATGTGTTTGGATCTCTATGAATTTTCTACATTTAAAGGAAATTTTAAAGAAAGCTAAATTCTTATGTAAAAAGAGGAAGGCGACTGAGAGAAAGAGGATCTAACCAGATATTTAAAAGAAAGAGAAAGATGAGAGGGGCTTGCAAGGAATAGAACTATTTTAATATATTTATTATTTCCTTAAAATTATGATTGGCTCTGATTCTAAAAGGTCATGTAATTATTTCTATTTCATATGAGTGATGCTTTAAAAAATTTAAATTCAATTAGTCAACATATATTGTATCATGGAATGATGCCTTAATAATTTCTCTGACTGAGGATCCTTTTAATGTTGTTTGGCTTGTTAAGTAAATATTCACAAATCTCTGTCATCCTCTAGATAGAATCCATATCCAACTGGTCACAAAAGTTGTGTATTTCATCCATGTTTCTCTAATTCTTTTTCCTCTTTCCACTTTTTTCCACCACCACCACCACTGGTCCAAGCCACCCTTGTCTTACTTAATCAGCTACAATCTTTTTCATGTTTTCAGTTAAATCTTTTAAAAACTATTTATTCAGAGGATACTTTTACTTTTCCAAATAGACCCATATTCCTGAGACCCTGAGATCTCTGAACAAAGTGTCTAGTTCAAAAAACTTGTGTAATATACCAGAGTAAATCACAGAGCTCAGGGACTTTTGTGGATGGAAACATGCTTTACTCTGTAAAAATGAAAGATTATCTAAAAATGTACAAGAATTGTTTAGTTATACACATGTAAGTGTCCATTTCTATACATTGCCTCCTGCTATAAAAGGATTCTTTACTTCTAATATGAATAGTTCTCTTCCCTCTGGCCTGTAGCAATACAGGTTTACTCAGGAAAGAGTTACTCCCATTTGGTTTATCTCTAATTAATGAAGCTTTGGTCCATGGAGGAGTTTCTTTCAGTAAAAAAGACTACCCCTGGGAAGGAGTCTTTGGCGTAGTTTTGAGAACAGCTCTGTTACAGAAGATCTCCTCCTTTAAAAGGTACTCTGAGTGGGGCACCTGGGTGGCTCAGTGGGTTAAGCCTCTGCCTTCGGCTCAGGTCATGATTTCAGGGTTCTGGGATTGAGCCTCACATCGGGCTCTCCGCTCTGCAGGGAGCCTGCTTCCGCCTCTCTCTCTGCCTGCTTCTCTGCCTACTTGTGATCACTCTGTCAAATAAATAAATAAAATAAAATAAAATAAAAAGGTACTCTGGGTGTTTTAAACCCATCACTTATAGAACGGGAATTTAGTAATCTTGCATTGATGAATCTGATGGAGGTGGCCTTGGTATCCCAGAGATGGATGGCTTATATGTGCTTGGCAAAAGAGTGGTATTACATAATGTCAGAGGCAGAAGAAGAGGGACCTAACAGTGGTCCTTAACTGGGTTGGCACTTTACATGGTGGAAGCATCTGGGTGGGGGTTAGGAGTAGTTCAGAAGTTGGGCTTTACAAGTATTTATTGCCTAGGACAAGTTCAGCATTACATCTGGCAGTCCTATACTAGCTAGAACGATTCCACTTAAAATGCCAATAACATTTCATTGAAAAATCTCTAAGGTCTTAAGTTCTAAAAGGACAAATGAAAATTAAAAATAAGAAGCTTAATTCTGTATTGAAAATAAAGGAAGAGATTTCCTTCTGTTCCTTTTTCTTAGAATGTTTACTTTAGAAAATTCTAACTGTAAAAAAAAAGAAAGAAAGAAAATTCTAACTGTAAGTACTTTCTCCTCTCTTTGAAATGTAAATTAAACCTTTTGAGGATGAGGTAGGACTTTTATCAGCCTTACAAACCAGAAGGTCTTTTACAAGGATCTAGTAGCCATCTCTTTGAAATATAACATTAAGAAAGATAGCACTCCCCTCTTACCGTTTCCATGGAAGGACAGGGGCTTACTTTTGGGTGCTTTGCTCAAAGTTGCAACAACACCTCCTGTCATAAATATATGAGAAGTAGTTTCTTCTTTGGATAAAGTCAATTAGCTTACACAGTTGGTCACTTCCATTACCAAGCAAATTTAGGATGAACTATGTGTGAAAAATGGTACTGTCAAGTTTTCTTCCTTGAGGGCTTGTTATTGTTTATTTTGAAAACACATGTGTCATGAGTTCTGTCTGCTTGGCTCTGTGAAACTATGAGATTTCTTTCTTTCTTTGCAATCTCTTAATGGGATTCTTGTGATGTGTATCACTTTCTGGTTAAATGTGTATTTGGTCATAAAAGTGCTTTCTTTCTCTCTTACCTTTAGAGAGAGGATAGAAGACAGAAGATTTTATTTCTTAATTATATTTTCCAGTAGTTTCCATGGCAATGGGAAAACAAGAGTGCACTTACCATTCTTGTTACATGTTGAGGTTTATTCGGTCACTCATTTTTTCAATGACCAAGGTGTTTTTACAATACTACTATTTTTCAGGTTTAGATAGAGCACAAAAGGACTGGGTCCTGAGATTCTTCTAACATTTGAATGGTCAATCTCTTGTTCTTGGAGACTTTTTACCATCTTTAGAGTTAGAAAGAGAAAAGATTTACTAATCATTAGAGTCCAAAATCCAATCAGGTGACAGATCCCAATGGGGACTACAGATTTCTGGCTACAGACTAAAGAATCAGAGTATGTATATAACTCTGAATCCAAGGATATGGTCCTGAGACCCATCAATCTAACTTTTTTCCCTTATTTGTCCTCTCAAATGTGATGTCTGTGATGTAGCCAGTTACAACATAGAGTTTAGTGAATTCCAAGAGGGTCAACAACAATGATCTCACCAGGGTCTTATTCTAATTTTTGGTTAGTGATGGTTTTAGTTATGCTGAGAAGGTAACTCTAAATTACTTGGGATGATATCATAGTTTTCTTTGTTGGTGATGAGAATTGCTTTGGATGCCTGCATCTCTTATTTTCTTGCTAAACTCTCTGGAAGTACATAACTTTGATTTCCTAGGTGAAAACTAGCTTCATTAATAGATATGCTTTCCCTAGCTGAGGAAAGATTTAACATTAAGTATAGAAGGGTTAAAACAATCAAACTGTAATATTTATATTTGTGTTAAAAAGAAATTTGTACATATTTGTTATAGTCTTATATACTGTATTTGGCATACTAACAAGCGATAACATGTGTTTGCTATTACCACCATTACTTGTCATTTGAAAGAGAACTTGGCCAAATAGAGTCACAGCCTTATAATTCTAACTTGAAATACCTGATTAAGTAGTTGACTGAGACTCGTGATCTTAAGTTGAAATCTTTTAAAATGTATGTTTCAAATAAAAATAAGAGAAATTTAGAAACAATTTATTTAAAGTTTAATTTATTAGATATGTTGGTACTATTTAATACTTACGGAGGTTTTAGTTGAGCAAAGTGTTTATAAGGAAAATTCAATTAAGTAGTTGTAATCTTTTTTGATATTAATATTCTTTTCTAAAATTTAATTTCAATTAATTAATATATAATGTATTATTAGTTTCAGAGGAAGCGTTCAGTGATTCATCAGTCTTATATAATACCCAGTGCTCATTACATCACATGCCCTCCTTAATGTCCATCACCTAGTGACTCCCATCCCCTCACCCCTCTTCCCTCTAGCAACTCTGTTTGTTTCCTATGATTAAGAGTCTCTTATGGTTTGTCTCCCTCTCTGATTTCATCTTGTTTTATTTTTCCCTCCCTTCCTCTCTGATCCTGTTTTGTTTTTTATATTCCACATATGAGTTAAGTCCTATGATAATTGTCTTTCTCTGATTGACTTATTTCACTTAATATAACACTCTCTAGTTCCATCCATGTCATTGCAAATGGCAAGATTTCATTTTTTTGATGGCCAAGTAATATTCCATTGTATATATGTACCACATCTTCTTTATCCATTCATCTGTGGATTGGCATCAGAGTTCTTTCCATAGTTTGGCTATTGTGGACATTGCTGCTATAAACATTGGGGTGCAGATGCCCCTTCAGATCAGGACATTTATATCTTTGGGGTATATACCTAATAATGTAATTGCTGTAAGTTGTAATTACTGTAAATTATACATCTTACCTCATAGGTAAAATGTTGCAATCTTTTAAATTAAATATTAAATATTTATAAATATTAAATATTTTATATAAATATTAAATATTTTAAATTAAATTGCAAATAGGACCAAACATTATTCAGACTCTGAGAGTTATTGTAAAAAATTGTTAATCATTTTATCCATTGGCTGAATAAATTTTTCCTGTTAAGCTTAAGTGAGAACTTTACAGATTTTCAGCTCCTTGCAGCAACTGTAGTCTAGAGGGGAAAGAGCATACCTGTTGGCATTTGCATAGACTCACCCAAAGCACAGAGAAAATACTGGGGAACCACATGGAGATTCTTGGAAATAAACTTATGGCTTATGATATGGACCGGGAGAGCTTTAAGGAACTGACTTTCTGTGTTCTTCTACTTCAAGAGTCTTTTTTATTTTTTTAAAGTAATCTCTACATGTGGAGCTTGAACTCAGGATCCTGAGATCAAGTGTCACATGCTCTACTCACTGAGCCTGCTAGGTGACCCTACTTTAAGTGTTTTTTGCTGCCATGATGATCATTAATAGACCCAGCAAAGCATGGGTAACCCATGTATACATAGGAATGCATGTATGACTGAGTGGTCACAGAATATGGATGAAGAAACCATCTTTGATCCCCTCCAAACAGAAGAGCTACTAAACATGACATAGCCTGCCAGTTAGGGAAATAATGAAAGTTTAAACAAATGATGATTAGTTCTTATGTTTCATTGTACAAATACTATGGCTCTTCCCCCCCTCCCTCTTTTAAAGAGGAGGAGCAGGTACAGGGTAAGGAGGCAAGGCAGAAGGAGGGAGGGAGGGAGAGAATCCCAAGCAGGCTCTATGCCCAGTGTGGACCCCCACAATGGGCTCGATCTCACCACCCTGAGATTATGACCTGAGCTGAAATCAAGAATCAGTGCTAATAGACTGACCTACCCAGGTGTCCCTGACCCTTTCAAAGAGTGTGCTACCAGCACTCTCTGAAATGGATTTTTGATATTTGCTCACTTGTGACTATTCTTTCTTCTCCTGAGTATCAGGTTATTTCTCTCTTAGTAAGATGAACTGCTCCTCCGCTGAGTAAGTGTGATGAGATGCACCTCACCAGTGAGGACTGACCAATCAGACAGTTTTTCCTGAGGGGTCTTATCCTGTATACAGACATAAAATAAAAGCTGTAATTTTGAGGTTTTAAGGCACTAGATATGGTAGCTATCTTGTGACAGTTTGGTGAGTACCTTCTGTATTTTCTTCATGCAATACCATTCTTAATAAATGAGAAAGGTTCAGCACACCTGTGTGGCTCAGTCAGTAGAGCTTCCAACCAACTCTTGATCTTGGCTCAGGTCTCAATTTCAGGTGGGAGTTCAAACCCCACATTGGGCTCTATGCTGAGCATGAAACCTACTTAAAACTAAGAGCAAGTTAAAATGAAAAAAGTAAGTGAGAAAGATTTATTTTAGAGTCTGAGTCTGTGATGTCTTTTCTAATATAGTGGAGGGTGACATGAAAATTTTGTCTATTCGTAGGTGCAGAAGAATAAGGACCAATTATACAACTTTTTTTTTCTTTTTTAAAATATTTTATTTATTTGACAGAGAGAGATCACAAGTAGGCAGAGAGGCAGGCAGAGAGAGAGAGAGAGAGAGAGAGAGAGGGAGGAGGAAGCAGGCTCCCTGTCTAGCAGAGAGCCTGATGCGGGACTCGATCACAGGACCCTGAGATCATGACCTGAGCTGAAGGCAGAGGCTTAACCCACTGAGCCACCCAGGCAGCACTATACAACTTTTTAAAAGCATGCATATTTTCATTTTTATTGTAAATGTTTTCAGTTTTATTATTCTCTTTCAATAAAAAAGTTTTGCTGATTTTGCTGCTATGCATTTCTTACCATCGAGTGTACAACGTGTTATGGTCTTTTATTCTGAAATTATTTGAGTTAAGATTTATTGGTGACTTTATTTCTAGGTTGTTGTTGTTATTGTTGTTTTTCCTTTTTTAAGCAGACTCCACACCCAGCATGGAGCCCATATGAGGCTTGAATTCAGGACCCTGAGATCAAGACCTTAGCTGAGATCAAGTGTCAGATGTTTAACCAACTGAGCTATCCAGGCAGTCCTGCTATGTTTTCTTAAATACAAACTAAGCATAAAATTTGATGTCAGATACATTTCTGCCTCACCCTCTTTGAGTTACTGAAATTTAAATAAAGCTTAGCCTGTTAAAACGTATAATTTCTGTGATCCCTGACTTCATACATATTCAAATATAGTTAAAATTCTAATGTAAAAATCACTGAATAATAGCTGGCCAAATTATAGTATAATTCAAACAACTATTTGATAACTGCTCAAAGCACATGGAGAATAGTTCATTGCTGAATGGTAATTAAACAACGAGTGAAACCTGTGACTTAATAAATGTTTTGAAGTTTAATTCAAAGTCTTCATATGCCCTGCAGTTATTAGCAAATTGTCCTTTCAGTTAGTGTGGTATCTTTATTTTTATATTGGCAAGCTGGAATTCAAGAATATAAATTTTTCATCCAGTCACTAGAAATGCTGAAAAGAAATCCCTGTATATTTGATTTCTAATTTTGTTTCATGAAAGTTTCATTTTTGCAGGTTTTTAAATTAATCAGTAAGCTAAAAAAAAAAGAATATGAGCATCTATGTTACAGACTTATAAGAAGTAGTGACATATTAAAATTGTTTTCAAATAATAACCAGTGGCAATCTGGAGGGTGGGCAGTAATTGGGAACAATTGATGAGGGAAAGACCAGACAATAGCCATTGCAATAGTCCTACTAGACATTTTAAAGGTTAAAATAAGGTAGTTGCAAAAAGGATAGAGAGAAAAGGTTAGATATGTGAGTCAGTTCTGTGATAAAATTGACTTGATTTGGTGTCTTGTGAGATAAATACGGAGGCTGAAATTAAAGTTGAAAATAATATTCACATGTGTAGTGTGGGTCACTCGGTGATTGGTGATTCCTTTTACTAAAAGAAAAATAATTTTTAAGGGGGAACAGGTGGGCTCATGAAGAAAGACAATGAATTCAATGAAAAATATTTATTTTTAATGGGTAGCCCATACATCTAAAAAAAATTTAAAAGCACAGAAGAATATACAGTGAAAAGTAAGTTTCAATTTCATACTTGGCCTTTAGTGTCCAGAATCAATGACTATCACCACTTTCTGTGATACCAGTTACTTATCCCACACCAATTTTTCTCTTTCTTCTTTATCAATGGAATCTTAATTGTTTTGGAGGGCTCAGTAAACATTTTTTCCAGGCTTCTTTTCAAATAAAAGTGACTATGTCACTCATTTCTGATCAGTAACATTAAGTAGAAGTTATTGGGTTGGATTATGAGAGAGTTCTTTAAAACAGCTTTTGCTCTTCTTCCCTTTCTCCTTCATTTCTATCTGGCCTGGAGTGTGAATGTAATGACTAGATGTCTAGTGGCCATCTTGGGCAGGAAAGCAACCATGAGGATGGGAACCACTCACTTTTGATGGTGGACTAAAAAGATGAAGGAAGGTGAGGGGTCTGATGGCTCCGGGGTCACCATCCCAGTTTTAGACTACTTACTTCCTGATAACTTTGATGTGAAATAAACAGAAACCTGTATCTTACTTAGAAGTTCTCTCTACAGCCAAACAATTTTAATTGATTTAGGATTCTTTCATGAATTTCCTTTTGAACAAATTAAATCTGAGGACACCCAGATGTAGGTATCAGGTGTGTAGTTAAGTATGCTTTGTAAGTTTTTCAAGTATTGAGAGAAAGTTGATGCTCAAAAAATATTTATTTATTTATTTATTATTTGACAGAGAGAGATCACAAGTAGGCAGAGAGGCAGGCAGAGAGAGAGGGGTAAGCAGGCTCCCTGAGGAGGGATCCTGATGCGGGGCTCGATTCCAGAACCCTGGGATCATGACCTGAGCTGAAGGCAGAAGCTTAACCCACTGAGCCACCCAGGCGCCCTTCAAAAAAATATTTATTTAATGAGCTAAAGAGAGAGGTGTGGAGATAAAAGATTTTTGAATGATTGGCAAATGCATAGTGGTTAAAGTATACCTGAACTTAATGGAGGAGCACCTGGGTGGTTCAGTTGGTGAAGTATCTGACTCTTGATTTCAGCTCTCAGGTCACAATCTCAGGGTTGGGAGATTGAGTCCCGAGTGGATTCAAAATTAAGATTTTCTCTCTCCCTCTCTCTCTGCCCTTCCTTCCCCATTTACACTCTCAATCTCTCTCTCTAAAAACAACAACAACAACACTCCACTTAATGGAGATTATATAGACTAAAAGAACAATCAAAGATAGAACAACTGAAATACAGAAGTATAATAAGAGGTATTGCATTTTCTTGTTCTTCAACATTATCTATCTCCCCATTTATTTAGGCCTTCTTTAATGTCTCCCTAAGTTTATAATTTTATCTCTACTGGTTTTACAAATTTATTGTTAGGCTCATCACTAAGCACATTGTACTTTTTATTACTATCATGAGTTAAATTTTTGAAATAATTAAATTTTCTAATTGGAAGTTTCTGTGTTGATATTCTGTCTAACCACCTCGGTAGACTAAAATTTCTGTTGATTTTCTAAATTGTTAATCATATCACTGCAAATAGCAATAATTTCATCTCTTCCATTTTCATTTCTTTTCCTTTCTTATTTCATGGGCAAACATCTCCAATACAATGCTGTACTATAGTGCAAAGAGCAGCCAAACTTGTCTTATTTACTTGTTTAATTGAAATGCTTCTAACATCATGTCATTAAGCACGATTTTTATTAAGGTTTTTCTAAAAAACATGCTTTAAGAAGTTAGAAAGTTGGTGGGGTTTTTGTTTGTTTTGTTTTTTTAGTTTGTTTTGTTTTTGCCAATAAGCAATACTTCCAGTCCACATCAGTTTCCTATTTCCATTACTTCCAGTTATATAGCACCTTAGGTATGGTTCATATCTCCTAAAAATGTATCAATTTTGTGTATCTGGGCTACAATTTCTCTCTTCAGTGCTTCAAATATCTCATTAATTCCTCACATACATGTTCTAGTCGGCTGAGAGTTTTTCATATTGTAGAGCATGGTTGTATATTTATTATTTTATTACTACATCTTTTATAACATTTCTGGGAACATGATGCAGGAAAGGAAGGCTGAACAGAAGGTTTGCATTAATTTGTAAATGTGGACAACTGACAGTTTGCATGAGCACAGTGAATGTTTGTAAGAATTTAATGGAGCTCTAGGGGCACCTGGGTGGCTCAGTGGGTTAAGCCTCTGCCTTCGGCTCAGGTCATGATCTCAGGGTCCTGGGATCGAGCCCCGCATTGGGCTCTCTGCTCAGCAGTGAGCCTGCTTCCCCCTCTCTCTGCCTGCCTCTCTGCCTACTTGTGCTCATTCTCTCTGTCAAAAAAAAAAAAAAAAAAAAAAAAAAAGAATTTAATGGAGCTCTGAAGATTTATTTATTTAAACGTTCATAAAGTTTAAGAACTTGAGGGGCGCCTGGGTGGCTCAGTGGGTTAAAGCCTTTGCGTTCAGCTTGGGTCATGATCCCAGAGTCCTGGGATCGAGCCCCACATCGGGCTCTCTGCTCAGCAGGGAGCCTGCTTCCTTTTCTCTCTCTCTCTCTGCCTGCCTCTCTGCCTACTTGTGATCTCTATCCATCAAATAAATAAATAAAATCTTAAAAAAAAATAAAGTTTAAAAACTTGAAACATTAATTGTTAAACACTGGCCTTCTATGTGAACCTAAAACAATGTTTTTTTTTAAGCAGTTATTGACATAGAAATTCAATGTGTGTTTTGTAATTTTTTCTTATTCAAAACTTTGAAACTTTAAAAAGTATATAGATTTCTTAATTATGTTATTCCTTTCAAAAGAATGGTGTCTTTCAAGTGGCTGATTTTTCATTTTTTCTACATTATGGTAAATATAAGCTGAATAATAAGAATTTGTTGGACATTGTTGACATTTCATTTGTAGTCTAGTATTATGTCAATTGTAAATGTTCCTTTCATCAGTGTTTAAAAAAAGGATGAGTGTTAAATCAAGTCTATTGATTGCTAATAATTTTCTCTATAGTAATGATATTTTTGTCTGCTTGATATCTTGAGAGGTTAAGCTCTGTTCTACTGATAATAAATTTCTCAAATTCTCCTATAAGTTCTATCAGTTTTGCTGTGCTTATATGGAAGCCATGTTATTAGGTGAGCAAATATTCATGGTACATATTAATCTTAGGTTTGGAAATTTTATTACTATAAATTTCCAGCATTATTTTCTTTGATTCTGTCTTGTTTGATTCCAAAATTCCAATAGTCTTACATTAACATTTTTATGTCCTATCTTTTCCTATTACTTTATTTTTTAACTTTTTTGTACCAGTTTGGTTCAGTGTTATTTATAAAAAGCACATGCCTTGATTTTTAAAAATTCTAGCAGCCAGTGTTATAAGAAAGTTTATCCATTTATATTTATTTTGATTGCTGCTATTTTATAGCTATTTAAACCATCTTATTTCATGTTTTACACTTATATGTTATCTTATTTGTTATCCTGGCTTTAATTGCAATAATGAAGTTATCCTTTTTTCTCTTTTTTTCCTCTTTTGGATATAAATTATACTAACAATATATTTTTTCTCAAAATGTTTAGAGTAAAACTTTCATCACAAGATAAAAGCTTAATATGTTTTACATCTTTTTGTATTTCACTCCCATTTCCTTTCTCTCTTCAAACTTACATTTTGATACAACTTGGACTTTTAGATTTAGATTTTTTAAAAAAGATCAATGAATTTTGATACTTAATAATGTTTTACTCCTTTTTCCCTCATCATTATTTGTTATATTCTATAATTCTTCTTAGATTCATTTTTCTTCTGGTTATAAAAATATTTTCTAGTAACTTTCCTAAAGATAAATGATGAGTATTAAATAGTACGTTAATGTTTGAAAATGTCTGTGCTTTATTTTGAATAAAATAAAGTATAAAGCTCTGAGTTTATAGATATGGTAGACTGCAAAAAGTCCCTCAATCTTTAGTCTTTCATGTACTTCTGGTTTGATTCTGGGCTTGGGTCACATGACTTGTTTTGGCAAACAGAATGTTAGCAAATACAACACAAGTAGAGTATTTAAAAGCCCTTGTTTTATTGCTCTTGTGTTCAGCCTTGTCTGGAACAAACTTACTGCTATTATCCCATATGAAGCCATCCTAGGTTAGCTATTCTAGGTTAGCAGATAGCCGACTGGTCCCCATATATAAGGATGGGCCCAACTGAGACCAAAAAAAATCACTGAGCCTGGGGTGCCAGGTGGCTCAGTGGGTTAAAGCCTTTGCCTTCGGCTCAGGTCATGATCTCAGGGTCCTGGGATCAAGCCCCACATTGGGCTCTCTGCTCAGCAGGGAGCCTGCTTCCCCCTCTCTCTCTGCCTGCCTCTCTGTGTACTTGTGATCTCTCTCTCTGTCAAATAAATAAATAAAATCTTTTAAAAAAATCACCGAGCAGAGTTCAATCTAATTGATCAATTTGCAGACTGATAAGCTTAATAAATCAGTATTGTTTCAAGGTTCTGTTTTAGAGTGGCATTTTGTGGCAGTAGATGACTGATAGAACAGGTGTCTTTCCTTGCCACTTGGAAGATATTTGTTCTGTTACTATCTTGGATATAATATAACTATTAAGAAGTATAATAGAAATTTGATTGTTTTTCCTTTATAGATAAAATATTTATAGATAAAAAACTTTCTGGTCTTTCTCTTTGCCTAGATATTTGGAAGTTTTGTTACTATAAACTATATCTATCTACACAAAACTAATATTTTCAGTAGATGCATTTATGAGTATGTTAATACAAAGAACGATGGAAGAATACTGAGCTGCATCTTGAGGAAAAGGGAATATTGTTTTTAACTCATCTCTTCACACTTATAGTGAGTTCACACTTATAGTGAGTTCACACTTAAGGAAGAGCTGAGGGTTAAGGCAAAGGCAGAATACTGAAGTCTCCTGCTGCAAAACAAGAATATCTATGCTGCCATGGAAATCCAAGGTTCACAGTGTCATATGTTTATTGGCTTTGGATATCTGCCTATAGGATTGCCATTTCAGACCTGGTAAACCCTAGAAACCAAAAACCTGCTTTTTTAAGCCTTCACTCAGAGTCCCCATCACTGTAACAATAGGGAGAGGTTGCTAATATTAAGAGAAATTCTCTCCTGTGCCTTTCTTAAAAGGGATCTTCCAGAACAAATATAAGGATGATCTTCCCAGAGAGCAAAACTAAAGAGGTTTTTTAGTTGGCAGTCCTTATTTGTAGCTCCCTTTTCTCTGCTAGGTCAGATACTTGTTCTGGCACATTCTGTCCTCAAAAACTTTTTGACAGCTCTAAGTCATTCAAAGAACCAGTTACCAGAATTAAGAGAATATGTGTTCTATCAAAAGGAAAATGAGGGGCGCCTGGGTGGCTCGGTGGGTTAAGCCGCTGCCTTCAGCTCGGGTCATGATCTCAGGGTCCTGGGATTGAGCCCCGCATCGGGCTCTCTGCTCAGTGGGAAGCCTGCTTTCCCCCCTCTCTCTGCCTGTCTCTCTGCCTACTTGTGATCTCTGTCAAATAAATAAATAAAATCTTAAAAAAAAAAAAGGAAAATGAATGTTAGAGGATTTCAAAATTAAACAATAAGCAAAGCAAAAACAGTATCTCAGTTTCTGCCTTTTATTAAAAAGCTGAATTTGTGATTTATTTTCCTACTCTTTATTTTACTGGTTTTTAACATCTGTTCTACTGAAGTTCTAGAAGTGAGAAAAGTAGTTGTAGTACACTACTTATCCCACCAACATTTATAGCTTGGGACAATGTATGCACAGATATGACCCCATTGGGATGATGGAAGGGGAATGAAGTGAAATAGACCACACTGAAGGGCCAAAAATTATGACAAAACTGATAGATCAAAAGTGGCATCATACACATACTTAGGAATGCAGAAGAAATTAAAAAAAAAAATCATCCAAGAGTTGAAAATAGTTGCTCCTGTAGGCAGTAACTGGGAGTGGCAGGTGGTAGTGAGGAGAACTGCTTCTTTTAGATGTATCTTTTGGTAGTATTTGATTTTTGAAAACCATGTGCAACTATAAAACATTTGTAACTAATAAAAAAGATATCTCTGCTATTATTCTATTGTCTATATAATGGAAAGCTATTTTCAAAGATATAAAAGATATAACAGAGAGGAATATAAAGGAACTATACAATGAAGTCGCTGAGCCTTTCATAAAGATGGCATCCAAAGTGAAGAAGGAAGCCTCTGTCCCTCCCAAAGCTGAAGCCAAAGCAAAGGCTTGGAAGGCCAAGAAAGGAGTGCTGAAAGAAGTCCATGGTCACACAAAAATGATCTACATGTCACCTAGATACTGTGTCTCTGAAGGCAGCGCAATTATCCTTGAAAGAATGCCCCCAGGAGAAAGAAGCTTGGCCATTATGCCATCATCAAGTTCCCCCTGACTACAGAGCAAACCATGAAGAAAGCAGAAAATAACAACACACTTGTGTTCCCTGTGGATTTCAAGGCCAACAAGCACCAGATCAAAAGGGCTATGAAGAAGCTCTAGGACTTTGATGTGGCCAAGATCAACACCCTGATCAGACCCGATGGGAAGAAGAAGGCATAAGTTTGACTGGCTCTTGACTATGAAGCTTTGGATGTTGCCAACAAAATTGGGATCAGCTAAACTGAGTCCAGCTGGCTAAATATAAATATAGTTTTTTTCACCATAAAAGAAAGAATAAGTCTCTAAAATTTTTTTTTTAAAGTTTATCAAAGTGGTGGCGGGTATTAAGGAGGGCATGTATTGCATGGAACACTGGGTGTGGTGCATAAACAATGAATCTTGAAACACTGAAAACAACTAAAATAAAAAAAATGTTTATCAAAGGAAATCTTTCTAACTTCATTTTAGTTTTATTTATTTATTTGACAGACAGAGATCACAAATAGGCAGAGAAGCAGGCAGAGAGAGAGGAAGGGAAGTAGGCTCCCCACTGAGCAGAGAGTCCGATGCAGGGCTCGATCCCAGGATCCTGGGATCATGACCTGAGCCGAAGGCAGAGGCCTCAACCCACTGAGCCACCCAGGTATCCCTCTAACTTCATTTTATAAAAGGATATGAAGATGAAGGGAAGAGGAAATGATCATAAACCTTCAAACATATGGAAGAAATAAGATTAGGATGAAGATAGGTTTTTGTTTCTAAGTTTAAGACAGAAATCCAGTTCTAAGAATACTAGTACTGACATAGAATTAACACTCCAAGGATTTTTGTTTCAGAAAAATCATTTTGTAGAAAAGCTGAAATCTTATATTCTTTAAGTTAGTAGATTACATTTTGATTTTGAGGAAAATGGAATTCAAGAGATTAAGAAAAGGATAAAGAACAAAGTTATAAGAAGTCCATCAAAATATTGCTGATAAAATTAATGAGATAGGAAATCCAATAAAGAATTACTGTTTGGAAAGGAATCATTGGCAAAGAGTACTAGCTTCATGAAAAGGTCAGAAAATAGAAGAGTAAATAATAAAGTACAGTGAATCTAAAGACTGAAAACTAAAAAAAGTGCCATAAATGATTTAGAAATGCTATAGTACCTCAGAGCCAAAGGTTGATGGATAAGTCGGGGAGACCTAAAGAAGGAACTTTTAAATGAATGCTTTTTGTAATTGTTGATATATTTGGGCTTAAAATCATATGTTTTTCTTTTCTTTCTCTAGTTTTTTTTTTAAATCGTCTTTCTTGCCTTCATCTAGGTTTATTACTCTTTGTCAAACCATTGTTTTCCCTTTATTGGTTTGAATTTTAATAAAAGATACATTTTAAAATATATTTTAATGGTGATACTAATGTTTCTTTTCCACTAATTGAGAATGAAATTGATAGTATCAATTTGAAGTACAAGTTATTTGTCAATTAATTCATTTTTGTGCTATCCAAATACACTTTAAAAATTATAGAATATGTTCAAAGTCAATTTGTCCTATACCAACTCTGGGTTATGATATATGCATGGAAAGAAGAAAAAAACAACAAAAATACTAAAATCAAACCCTTAGACTTAAGCACTCGGTCTTTTGAAGTAATAGTGAGCAGTTAAAAACCAATAATATTACTTATTATAAGTTTCTAACTTATGTTCATATTATCACTCTGAAATCTTCCAGATATTACTATTATTTATAAAGCCCAAAGTTAATGGATCTAGACTAGTCTTTCTATGTGAACTTCTTTGAGTTAATCTCTAAATAATTTGAAACAATCAAAGTATATGACATGTTACAGTGATAATTTAGATATGGAACTGTTTATTTTCTTGAGTGTTTATATGGGTTTGAATAACTCAAATCTCTTTAGAGAAGTCTATAAAATAAAAATCTAATACCTTGAAAGCATTCTTAAAATCTAATTTTTTCCTGTCCTATGCTTCTAGACATGTGCCATTATTCATATTTTGTTTCTACAGGAACTGAGGTGTAGAGTAGTAAAATTGTTTGCTTACACTCCTACAACTATTAACAGAGGGAAAATGGAGAGCTGAAAGTCTTATAGTCTTCCAGTAAAATATACCGATGCTCATTCTGGTGTACTTTAGGTTAGAAGTCAGGTTGAAAAAAAATAATCCTAGGTAAGCACTTAGGAATCTGTTTCTCCATCTCTTCAAAGTCAGAATACTATAGTTCATTTCTGTCCCTTCCCCAAAATCAAAGGGAAAAGAGAAACACTGTTAAGTGGAAATGATTTATTTCAAAGTGAGCATTTCATAATTTTCAATCCCCTCCTGACATTTACTCACTGGTAGCTAGAGGGAAAGAGTAAGACTAGAATGGGTTCTATTTTCAGATGTCTTTCTTTTCTTTCTTTTTTTTTTTTTTTTAAGATTTTATTTATTTATTTGAGAGAGAGAAAGAGAACAAGCAATGGGGAGGGGCAGAAGGAGAGAGAGAGAGAGAGAAACAGATTCCCTGCTGAGAAGGAAGCCCAATTTGGGGCTCAGTCTCAGGACCTGAAGATCATGACCTGAGCGGAAGGCAGATTCTTAATCAACTGAGTCACCCAGGCATCCCTATTTTCAGATGTTTTGACATAATTCCTGTAATTTTTCTTTCAATCTCTTGAGGGGGACTTCCATAGTTATTTTCAACCATGTGCAGTTTAACACTTCAATACATTCTAATATACATGTGTTTTTTAAAAAATATTTTATTTATTTATTTGAGAGAGAGCATGAGCGGGGTGGGGAGTGTTGAGGGGCAGAAGGAGAAGGATAAACAGACTCCCCACTGAAGAGGGAGCCCATGATCCCAGGACCCCGGGACTATGACCTGAGCCAAAGGCAGACACTTAACCAACTGAGCCACCCAGGCACCCCTAATATACATGTGTTTTTAATAAACAGTTGACTTAATAGAATAAAATGCTCTGAAGGGCAAGTTAATAGTCTCCTTATCTCATCATACGTATTTGCAATTCATATGATGAGATAAGATACTCAATTTTAATATATAATTTCCTTGTGGTTTTCTTGTTCTCTAATTTATAAAAATTCAATTTAACAACAACAAAAAAGATAATGCAGTTCAAGATTTGGGGACAAGTAATACCCAGTTTCACTAAGTTTATATACAAAACTTGAAGACAACTCCTTGGACTTTAGTTCCATTCTGCATTATGGTACCCTTGGGAAACCTGCTTTCAAAATCCTGCTCCATTAGGCATTATTTTTTATATGTGCCAATAGTTTTCATATTTGTTTTAGTCTGGAATGGACAGAGCCCAAATAGAGTTATTAATATCTTTGTGAAATGTCTTTTTAAAAATAAATGTTAAGGAGTAACAAATCCATGAGTGTGTGCTTTCATATCTCCATGGTAAATCAGCACTTAGCACTCAACATCACCATCTCCATACTGCTGGCACTTAACAGCCATTCCCACAAAGTCTATTTCAAGTATTCTTCACATATTGGTTTTGGTTATGTTGCAAGAGTGTCACTTATGGATCTAAGAAAATATTTTAAGATTAGCTCTTTCCTGGCATGGCCTGCTATAGTATTTCTCAAACTAGAATCCCAGACCACTGTAATCCTCAGGTATATTTTCTACAAGAATTGTTAAATTTTATATTTTCTTTTGATGAAAATCTTCAAAAAATATAAGCATATTTGGAGTTGTTTGTGTGTCTACCTTATAACAAAATGTGGTAGTTTCACTTTTCATGTTTGGTTTTTTTTGTTGATGGTGGGGTCATCTTAAGTGATGTTGTTTACTTATTTATTTACAGATTTTATTATCACAAAATGTGGCAATTTCACTTTTCATGTTTGGTTTTTTTGTTGATGGTGGGGTCATCTTAAGTGATGTTGCTTATTTATTTATTTACAAATTTTATTTTTAAGTGACCTCCACACCCAACATGAGGCTTGAACTCACAACTCTGAGATCAAGGGTTGTATGCTCTTCTGACAGAGCCAGGAGTGATGTTTAAATTTTAGTAGAATTATAGACTCTTCTCATTGGAGTCAGTGAATGTATTCTCAAGTTCAAAGAATTCCCAAGTTTAGGATATACTCGTCTGGTTTTTTAGGTGAGGACAAAACTATTGCTTATTATGCAGACCAGTACTTACTTGGAGAGAATTCTGTAAATCCATATATATATATATGTATATACATATATATATATAGAGAGAGAGACATTTTATTCATTTAATTAATAATTTTTTTTTTTTGTGGGCTCCATGTCCAACATGGGGCTTGACCTCAGGACCCCGAGTCCAAGAGTCACATGTTCTACGATTGAGCCAGCTAGGTGCCCTGATAAACATTTAATCATTCTTTTTTGGAGGTGTTATCTTTTCTAAAACTTTCTCAAACAAATATTTTTGTTGGAGCATGTAAAACTGCTTTGATTGAAAGTGTGGATATCCATATGCAAAGAATGAAATGAGACCCTTATACATCACACATAAAAATCAACTTGGAATGGATTTAAGACTTAAACATAAGACCTGGAGCCTATAAAGCTCCTGGAAGAAAACACAGAGGAAAAAGTTCATGACGTTGCTCTTGGCAATGATTACACAGATATGATACCAAAAGCATAGGCTACAAAAGCATAAAATCAACGCAGTGGGACTACAACAGACTGAAAAGTTTCTACACAGCAAAGGAATAATCAACAGAGTGAAAAGGCCAACCTATGGAATGGGAGAAAATATTTATAAACCAGGTATATGATACAGCATTAATCTCCAAAATATATATAAGAAACCCCTACAACTCAATAGCAACCCCCTCTCACAACCTGATTAAGAATGAGGCTAAAAAGAAATAAATAAAGAAAGAAAGAAAGAAAGAAAGAGCGAACGAACGAGGCTAAAAACCTGAATAGATATTTCTTCAAAGAAAACATATAAATGGTCAGTAGGTATATGAAAAACATGCTCCCTGTCACTAGTCATTAGGGAAATTGAAATCAAAACCACAATAAGATTATCTGTCAGGATGGTTATTATTTAAAAAAGAAGACAACAAGTGGTGGTAAGGACACGGAGAAAAGGGAGCCCTTGCACATTGTTGGTGGAAGTATAAATGGTGCAGCCAATATGAAAAACAGGAAGGAATTTCCTCAGAAAATTAAAAAAGAATTAAAAAATTAAAAACTATAAAGTACTCATGAAAGAAATTGAGGAAGACACAAAGAAATGGAAAAATGTTCCATGCTCCTGGATTGGAAGAATAAATATTGTGAAAATGTCTATGCTACCTAAAGCAATCTACACATTTAATGCAATTCCTATCAAAGTACCATCCATTTTTTTTCAAAAATGGAACAAATAATCCTAAAATTTATATGGAACCAGAAAAGACCTCGAATAGCCAAAGGAATATTGAAAAAGAAAGCCAAAGTTGGTGGCATCACAATTCCGGACTTCAAGCTCTATTACAAAGCTTTCATCATCAAGACAGCATGGTACTGGCACAAAAACAGACACATAGATCAATGGAACAGAATAGAGAGCCCAGAAATAGACCCTCAACTCTATGGTCAACTAATCTTCAACAAAACAGGAAAGAATGTCCAATGGAAAAAAGACAGCCTCTTCAATAAATGGTGTTGGGAAAATTGGACAGCCACATGCAGAAAAATGAAATTGGACCATTTCCTTACACCACACACGAAAATAGACTCAAAATGGATGAAGTACCTCAATGTGAGAAAGGAATCCATCAAAATCCTTGAGGAGAACACAGGCAGCAACCTCTTCGACCTCAGCCGCAGCAACATCTTCCTAGGAACATCGCCAAAGGCAAGGGAAGCAAGGGCAAAAATGAACTATTGGGATTTCATCAAGATCAAAAGTTTTTGCACAGCAAAGGAAACAGTTCACAAAACCAAAAGACAACTGACAGAATGGGAGAAGATATTTGCAAACGACATATCAGATAAAGGGCTAGTGCCCAAAATCTATAAAGAGCTTAGCAAACTCAACACCCAAAGAACAAATAATCCAATCCAGCAATGGGCAGAAGACATGAACAGACATTTCTGCAAAGAAGACATCCAGAGGGCCAACAGACATATGAAAAAGTGCTCCATATCACTCGGCATCAGGGAAATACAAACCAAAACCACAGTAAGATATCACCTCACACCAGTCAGAATGGCTAAAATTAACAAGTCAGGAAATGACAGATGCTGGTGAGGATGCGGAGAAAGGGGAACCCTCCTACACTGTTGGTGGGAGTGCAAGCTGGTGCAACCACTCTGGAAAACAGCATGGAGGTTCCTCAAAATGTTGAAAATAGAACTACCCTATGACCCAGCAATTGCACTACTGGGTATTTACCCTAAAGATACAAACGTAGTGATCCGAAGGGGCACGTGCACTCGAATGTTTATAGCAGCAATGTCTATAATAGCCAAACTATGGGAAGAACCTAGATGTCCATCAACAGACGAATGGATAAAGAAGAGGTGGTATATAGACACAATGGGATACTACGCAGCCATCAAAAGAAATGAAATCTTGCCATTTGCGACAACGTGGATGGAACTAGAGGGTATCATGCTTAGCGAAATAAGTCAATCGTAGAAAGACAACTATCATATGATCTCCCTGATATGAGGGAGAGGAGATGCAACATGGGGGATTAAGGGGGTAGGAGAAGAGTAAATGAAACAAGATGGGATTGGGAGGGAGACAAACCATAAGTGACTCTTAATCTCATAAAACAAACTGAGGGTTGATGGGGGGGAGGGGGGTTGGGAGAGGGGGGTGGGGTTATGGACATTGGGGCGGGTATGTGCTATGGTGAGTGCTGTGAAGTGTGTAAACCTGGCGATTCACAGACCTGTACCCCTGGGGATAAAAATATATGTTTATAAAAAAATTAAAAATTAAAAAAAAAAAAAAAACACAACAAATCACTTTTTTTTCTTGCTGAGGACATCTTAACAATGCTTATAATTTTTTGTCATTAAATTTCTAGTCCTTTGTTACCTATTTCTTAGAATTATTTTTCTTTTTTATTTTTATTTATTTATTTATTTATTTTTATTTTTTTTAAAGATTTTATTTATTTACCCAACAGACAGAGATCACAAGTAGGCAGAGAGGCAGGCAGAGAGAGAGGGGAGGAGGCAGGCTCCCTGCGGTGTAGAGAGCCCGACGCGGGGCTCGATCTCAGGACCCTGGGATCATGACCTGAGCCAAAGGCAGAGGCTTTAACCCACTGAACTACCCAGGAGCCCCCTATTTTTCTTTTTCAAAAAAATTAATGTTTTGGAGGTGCCTGGGTGGCTCAGTTGCAGCTGCTTTTGGCTCAGGTCATGATCCCAGGGTTCTGGGATAGAGCCCCATGTTGGGCTCCCAGCTCAGTGGGAGCCTGCTTCTGCCTCTCCCTCTGCCTGCTACTCCCCGTGCTTGTGCTCTCTGTGTGTGTGTGTGTCTTAAGTAAATAAAATCTTTAAAAAAAATAAAAAATTAATGTTTTCCATTAATAGGTAGTGCAACTAAACACCACCGATGGAGGTAGACAGTATAATGCTATGTGAAATGCCAGAGAGAGACAAATTCACTCATAGGTGGAATTTAAGAAATAAATGAATAAAGTGGAAAAAAAGGGGGGAGGCAAACCAAGAAACAGATTCTTACCTATAGAGAACAAACTTGATGACCAGAGGGTGGTGCTTGGGAGGTAGGGGTGTAAGGACCTATTTAGCAAGAGGCTTTCATTAAACTGTCCCTGCTCCCCTTACCCCAGGGGATTTACTTAAAAACAAGTCCCAGAAACCAGCTCCAGATAACAAAGCCCAGAAACAAGGGTGGGTCAGGCGAGGGGGAGACATCCGATCAGTGGGGAGTTGCATACTGTCTCCCTAGGTACCAAGGAGTATGGGCCCCCCACCCTTTGGGAGCCTTTTTGGCGCCAATCCTAATCAAGGTGTAATAGGCTGGTTCAATGTCTACTAGGGTAAATTGTAATTCAATTGGTCATCTAGCATCATTGTGGAGTTTCCACACCTGTGCGTGGCCAGGCCCGACCGCATGGCCTTTGCCCTTAAAAGCTAGTCTGTGAAACAGAGAAGGGTCGCCCTCTCTTGTAAGAGGTGCGGCACCGAACGTTTGGTTAGATTCTTGATGCTTGGCGCGAAATAAAGCTTTGCTTGACCTTCGCTTTATATCAGTCTCACTCCTTTAATCACGGACCCGTTATTGGGGCATAACAGGGGGAAATTGGTGAAAGGGATTAAGAGTACACTTATCATAATGAGTACTGAATGATAGAATCATTGCATCACTATATTGTACACCTGAAGCTAATACAACACTGTATGTTTACCATATTGGAATTAAAATTTAAAAACTTAATAAACTAGCTAGTATAACTAGCTAATGATAAATAGCCTTAGGTTTTACCAAATTTTAATCCAACAAATATTTCTTAAGTATCTAATATATGCAAGATACTAAGCTAAATACCGGGACTTATTAGTATTAGTGGGAAAAACCTGTATTTGACATCTGGGAGTTTTTGGTGACTGTAAAATTCTCCTGTGTCACATTTTGGTGGACTGGGTTTCTTCTCTTCATATTTAAAATGGGAGCAACTTAAAGATTTGTTTTTACCTTTATTCTTGTATTTTTCTTGAGTGGAACATAAGTAGGTATAGTAGGTTGAATAATGGCACCCAAAGATATCAGGTCCTACTCACTGCAACATGTAAATGTGACCTTATTTTGAACAAGGGTCTTTGCAGATGTGATTAAGTTAATGATTTTGAGATGGGAACATTATCCTGGATTCATTTGGGCCCTAAATGCCACCACATGTATCTCTAATAAAAGAGAGGAAAAGGGAGAGCTGAACACACACACACACACACACACACACACACACACACACACAAATGCGCACACACACAATTCATATTGGGGAGAAGACAATGTGAAGACAGAGATAGAGATTGGACTGATGTGGCCACAAATCAAGGAATGCCCCTAGCCACCAGAAGCTGGAAGGTAATAAGGGGGCAAGGCAAGGAATGCATTCTTGCCCAGAATGTCCAGAGGGTGTGCTGCCCTACTGACACCTTGATTCTGATTTTGGACTTTCAATCACCAGAAATATAAAAGAATAAATTTTTTTTTTAAATTTTTAGAAGATTTTATTTATTTATTTGACAGACAGAGATCACAAGTAGGCAGAGAGAAAGGCAGAGAGAGAGAGGGAGGAAGCAGTCTCCCCGCTGCGCAGAGAGTCTGATGTGGGGCTCCATCCCAGGACCCTGAGATCATGACCTGAGCTGAAGGCAGAGGCTTAACCCACTGAGCCACCCAGGTACCCCTAAATTTCTGTTGTTTTAAGTCATGTACTTTGTAGTAATTTGTTACAACAGCCATACATAACTAACACAATAGGTAAATTACTTAATGGTAATGGGTAGGCTGTGGGGTAGCAGAGAAACAGCCTGTAGCTGTAGAGCCCAGCCCACCTGATTTTGCCCTCTGACCCTGACATTTTCTAGAGTTTACTTAAACTCCATGAGTTTCAATGTCTTTGTTTGTAAAAATGGGCCTAGTAAAATCTCTCTATGTGGTTATAGTAAGTTATTAACTTAACAATCCTTAGAACAGCATCTAGAATTAAGTATTCAATAAATGCCTTTTGTCATTGTCATCATTGATATTTACAACATGCTAGTGCTGAAAATCTGACCCATGTGTGGAAATTGACTCTTTGCTTCTCACTCTCAAGTTGCTAAAAAATAGTACAGAGTAGAGCCAGAGAACCATGCACAAATAATCTATCAAAATGACTACCAGAGTATCCTCCTCTTTGCTGGACTACCCCTTCCATCTCTCCTTGTTAATTAAACTCTTGTGTTCAGCTAAATTAAAAAGCTAAAGGATGGACTTAATGAGTGTTAATTAAGGTTAGTCATACTTTTGCAAATGCTAAATCGCTGGCCCCAAATAATGAATTTGGAATAAACAAAATTTAAAATTAGCTCCCTTCAAAAACTGGAAGGCACTCAAAGAAAGCCTGGGAACAGGTGGCAAGAGCAAATTATGCAAAGGAAGAATACCCAGCTGAATCCTGACCCTCCAGAGGGGAGCCAGTTTAGGTGCCCCGAAGAGGGAGTGCTGCCTGAAAGACAAGGTTATTCTCCTAGTTTTATTCTCTGTTCAGGAATATGCTCTTTCGAATGATGGGTTTCTCAGCAATTTTTCATTATTTTGGAATTATACTGCAACCTAACTCTGGATTAAATTTGAGTAATTTATTTATTTATTTTTTAAAAATATTTTATTTAGGGGTTCCTGGGTGGCTCAGAGGGTTGGGCCTCTGCCTTCGGCTCGGGTCATGATCCCAGTGTCTTGGGATCCAGCCCGGCATCGGGCTCTCTGCTCGGCAGGTAGCCTGCTTCTGTCTCTCTCTCTGCTTGCCTCTCTGCCTACTTGTGATCTCTGTCTGTCAAATAAATAAAATCCTTAAAAAAAATTATTTATTTGTTTGACACAGAGAGAGAGAGATCACAAGTAGGGAGAGAGGCAGGCAGAGAGAGAGGGGGAAGCAGTTCCCTGCTGAGGAGAGAGTCCAATGTGGGGCTCAATCCCAGGACCCTGAGATCATGACCTGAGCCAAAGGCAGAGGCTTAACCCACTGAGCCACCCAGACACCCCAAATTTGAGTAATTTAAATTAATGAATAATGGCAGCAAAGCTAAAAGTACTATGAAAACTTGTTCCTCCACATCTTCTTCCTATAATCTGTAAAAACTTTATTTAAGGACATAAATGTCTACCTGAATGTGGAGCTGTAATGAATTTATGTTTCTGGGTGGGGAGACTCACTACAGTACATGTCAAGTCTTTTCAAAATTGTATTCAATGCAACCACAGTTAAAACTTGATAGGATTTTAAAATGGAATTTAAAAAGTTCATCCTTATATGTTCAAGGACTGTCACGAAAATTCTGAAAAATGAAAAAGAATGAGGAGGAACTGGCTCTATTAGATGTTAAAATGTACCACAAGGCCAGAAATTTGTCTACATATAGACAAAGATGAATGGAGGAAAAAAATGAGAG
Source organism: Lontra canadensis (assembly GCF_010015895.1). Lineage (NCBI taxonomy): Eukaryota > Metazoa > Chordata > Mammalia > Carnivora > Mustelidae > Lontra > Lontra canadensis. The sequence goes on along the minus strand of NW_022631047.1, from coordinate 7,597,285 downwards.
GTTACAGAAACACATGTATGTATACGGAGATTAGGTTTGTGGTAAAGTCAGCACATAGTGGTGAAGTATTTAGCAAATAGCATTAAAATACTTAGCTATAGATCTGAAACGAAATGCAAAAGTAAATTATTAACATATCATATACAATGATGAATTCTAGACAGTGTATATAATAAAACTAAAAAAATACTGAAGAAAACAGAAAAATATTTAGAAAATTTTGGATTAGGAAAAGTTTCTACTAGGCAATGCACAAATCCCTGAAACAACAAAGGAAATATTAAAAACTCTGGTTATTTAAAATTTTTGAAAATTTATGTCAAAGTCTTAATAACAAACAGAGAATGTATCTGTAACATTTCTGAGAAAAATGACTGTCCATTAAATATAAACTACTTCTATAAATGACTAAGAAAGTCAACAACCCATCAAAAATGAATAATGAAGCTTTTAAAACATATGTGTATGTTTAAGGGATGAACACATGTCCACTAGAGAGAGAGAAAAGACTATGCATGAGAGATAGAAAGGAGATGGATTCAAGGTTTAGCATTCTTAAAAAGGAGACAGGTGATGGGTCATACAAAATATGAGGACTAATCCTTATTGGATGTAATGGGCAGAAAGATGGAGAAGGTGAGCTTGGTTTCAGGTTAAGTTTGTAGAGTTGGTGGTTTTAAGATGGAGTTGCCATAACAATATAGAGTAGAGGCAAAGGTATTAGTTGAGAATAAGGAGAAAGGCAGAAAGCTTAGTGATGTAAGGAGAGTCAGAGAGCAAACATATGTGAAAAATACAGTAAGGCCTCTGATAAATTTGAGAAGCCATATAAAATTTGTGTTGAGTAATGAGTTGCCCGGATGCATATTTTTCCTATTTTCAGATGCTCAGGTGTAAGTAACAGAGAAGATAGAGGGTTCACTAAACTAGACAACGAAAGAGCGTGTTCAAATGGTCTTTGTTGGAGGCTTATCAGTTAGCAGTTATCTGCTAGTCATTCAGTGTGGACACCATGTTAGGCATTAAGGAAAATAGAAAATAGAAAAAAGGACTTTTCCTTAAAGATACTAGAGTTTAAATGAGAGATAAATTAAAAAAAAAAGATTTAATTATTTGAGAGAGAGCATGAGCGCATGAGCAGGGAGAGGGACAGAAGAAGAGAGAGAGAAATCTTCCAGCAGACTTCCTGCCAATGGTGGAGTCTGATCGCAGGACTCTGAGATCATGACCAGAGCTGAAGGCAAATGCTCAACCGACTGAGCCACCCGGGCTCCCTAATTTACCTTTTTAAAAAAATTAATTATTTTCATTAACATATAATGTATTATTTGCCCCAGGGGTACAGGTCTATGAATCACCAGGTTTACATACTTCACAGCACTCACCATATCACATACCCTCCCCAATGTCCATAACCCAACCACCCTCTCCCTACCCTCCTCCCCCCAGCAACCCTCAGTTTGTTTCGTGAGATTAAGAGTCTCTTACGGCTTGTCTCCCTCCCCATCCCATCTTGTTTCATTTTTTCCTTCCCTACCCCCTAAACCCCCCACTCTGCCTCTCAAATTATGAAATACAGTATTGTATAAGTCATGGTTTTGTCAGAAAAATGAAAACATCTTTAGGTCTTTCAAGCAGGAGTGGATTTGAAAGAGGGAATTATACCACATGGGAAAGGGTGGGGCAAAAAGTCAAAGAAAGCTGTTGCATAAGTACCATGGGGGTCAAGACTACGCTTGTCTAATTCATGATCATATCCCATTTTGGTTGGCACATAGTAGATGTTCCATAAATATTTGTCAAACAAATGAGTGAAATGGCTTGCCATTTGAAAGAAAACAAAATAAAATTAAGCTTGAATCCCTTCCTTACAATTATGCTTAAACAAATTCTATATGGAGTCAAGAGTTAAGTATTAATACTGATAACTTTAAAGTGTTAGAAAAAAATAGGAGATAATTTTTCCAAACATGACACCAAAGGCAGTTGTAAAAAAAAAAGTTTGATGAAATAGCCTAGGTAAAACTTAAAACCTTTTATTAGATACAAATCATAAAAAAATTAAAAGTCAGATGATTTAGAAAAAAATTTTATTAAATATGCAGCATATAGATGGCTGATAATAAAAAGGAAATTTTGGTATCCAACAAATAATAACATATGAATGTAATAATAGGGTAATAAAGGAATTTTATATAAAAAGATATAAATTCAGTGCGCAAATTCAGAGATGCTCAACCTCACCAGAAATTACATAACAAAGAGATTCGTTTAAAATAAATAATATTTAGTAAGAAAGGATTAAAAGAATAATGACATTTGTTTTGGTACAGTGGGAAGGGAAATAGGTCCTCTATATCTCCTTTCTGGGAGTTTAAATTTAAATTGTAATAATTTTTCTAGTACTTAAGCTAATTGAAATAGAACACCCTCCTCGAGCTAGGCATTTATTCTAAGCATGTATCAGAAAAAACTACAATAAATATGTAAGGTTGTGCAGTGCTTTTAAAGATTATGTAAAGTTAGAACCATTCTAAGTGATTATTAGGGGGGCATATTTTAATTAAATTGTAGTATACAACTGTAAAATGGAATAGTATAGAACCACTACTATGTGGATTATTATTTATGCCATAGATATGCTAAAAATAAGCTGTAAGCTGAAAAATGGTTGGCAAAAACAGTCTGTATAGTGCTATTCTGTATTGCTTAAAAAAGTCTAGCCATTTTTCCCTAAGCTTCATCTAATTGTCTATCATCTACCCATGCGCGTACTGGAGAACATTTGGAAGAATATTTAATAAATGTTAAAAGTGATTATCTTTGGGTGCTATGTTTGTAGCTAATTGTACCATTTCCATATTGAAAACATCAAGCAATCATTATAGTAAGTAGTATAACTAAATAGATAACATAATTAGACAGATTCATAATTATTTCCACTTGAAAAGGATGCATGAGAGCATAGAGGATACAAATCTATGCGTGGTAGGAAGAGCACAAAATATATGCATGTATGAAAAATGAGACTGAAAAAATTATAGGTTTGTTAATGTTTGCATTTGTTTGAACATATTCTGACGTCCACTCATTACAAAAAATACCCTTGAAATTTCTCATGAGAAGGCTGATGGTTGATTTCCTCTACATTTTTGGCTTAATCACAAGTATGGCATAAGTGACTATCTCAGAACTCCCATTTAAAACAAATAAGCAAATTTATAGATACTTAAGAACCACTACAAAGAAATTCTTGATTTTTTTCAAACTATAAATATAGTCTATCCAGTTTTAGTTCAAGTCTTGGAAAAAACCCTACACATATTTTCTGTGTGTTACGTGAGTAAGTTCATATCCTGGTGGACATTTGGGATGTTTCTTTTTCTGAGATTTATTCATTTATTTATATTTTTAATTTTTATTTTTTGTGAATAGAGGGAGAGAGAGTGTGTGAGTGTGGCAGGGAGGTGCAGAGAGAGAGGGGAAGAGAGAGAATCCCAAGCAGGCTCTATGCACATCGCAGAGTAGAGCCCCATTCAGGGCTCTATCTCATGACCCTGAGATCGTGACCTGAGCTGAAATCAAAAGTTGGATGCTTAACCCACTAAACCACGCAGGTGCCCCATATTTTCCCTAGATTTGTAAGCAAAGGTCAGCTGTCCTGAACTTAGTGGACTGTAAGCCACTTTAAGTTTCTCAGTAATGTTGCCTAGTATCATACAGCTTTTCTAACCCTACTCGGAGTGGTGGGAAAAGTTGCCAAAAGTGTGCTCTCTGGAATTGATATCAAATAATGAAATAGTTGAAAAGCAGTGAACAAAACCCAAAAATTCAAATCTGACACTTAGATTGTGTGGTCTAAGGCTATTGTTTCCTCCTTCATAAAGTGGGCATAATAATGTACTTATTTCATTAAATTATCATGAGAATTAAAAAGAAAACCATCTAAAATAGCTAGCTTACTGAGGGCCACATAAGAAGTGCTTAACAAATGTTGTTTTTATTTGATTACTTTAACAACCACATAAGCATGATTCTGCCTGACTGGATTCAGAACTATTCCAACTATTGAAAAAGCAGAAAAAAAGAGTGTCAATAGAATACAATAATAATAATGAATTTCTGGAAGATATAGAATGGATGAGAAATATATTTTCCCACCCACATGAATGAAAATAAAATGTGAATTTTTCCCAGGTGAAACCCAGAATACTTCCAGCCCCACTGAGCATGTACAAAGCTCTGGGCCACAGGCATCAGTATCTTAACTGAAGAATGAGGAACAGTTGTATTTACCCTATATCCTCAGGTCAAAGGCCACTAGTAAATTTCTCTAAAGTGGGAATTTTGATTCCAAAGATTCCAGAAAAAGTGCTTGAGCCATATTATACCATTTAAATATCTATCTACAAGTACACAAATGTGAATAGGAAATTTTAAAAATAATAGTTAAGAGAGGCTCAGACTCAATAAATAGAAAAAAAATGCCCATAGGAAACACAGTTAACAGGGTTTAAAAAAAAACAACACCCTAACATAAATAAAATAAGCATCTTTAAAGATTTGAAGCATATTTTGTCTGCCATAAAAGGCTACTATGAGAAAGAAGAAACTTAATTACAAAACTTTTTGATAAAAAGAAGAGAAAAGAGTAGACTAGCAAAAGAGAGTAGACCACTGAAGACTGAATTTGTAAACTGAGTGATGGTTCAGAAGGCTACATCCAGAGCTGAATGCAAAAAGCCAAGGCAAAGGAGTATCCTGGAGGATAGACACAGAGACCTCATGCTTATATGAGGAGATGATAAGAAAGAACGGTGTGGAGAAAGTGAACAAATAATTGAAGAAATCAAATAATGACCCTGGTCTTCAGATGGGAGAGATCCTCTGCATATTGGGTGGAAAGTAGGGATCGAAACAACACATCCATGCCTAGAAGCCATATGGTGAAATGTCTGGAAGCCAAAGCCAAAGAGAAAATCTCATGAGCTTCAAGAAAGGAAAGGCAACTTACCTATTTAAAGAAAAAAAAAATCAGTCTAGTCACAAGCAAACAAAAAAACCAAAACCCAATAAAATATATAGCTAAGTATAAACATTTACTCTTGAACTGGCACCAAAGTTTCCCCTTTAAGCTGACAGAAATTAAGAAAATTTCCAAAAAGCAAAAATACAGTTTTAAAGAGAGAACATTTAAGACAAAAACATCCAGATTATTGCAACCAAACATGAAATGGCAGTACACAGAAAAGTAACAGCATATTTGATTCTTTTCTAGGTTGAAGTTGTCGATGCTGACTACTTCTTGTATTTGATACTTACTCTTTTTTTAAAAAAAGATTTTGTTTATTTTTATTTGAGAGAGAGAGAGAGAGTGAGAGCGCTCACGAGTGAGGGGGAGGGGCAGAGGCAGAGGGAGAGAAATCCTCAAGCCGACTCAGCGGTGAGCACGTAGCCCAACACGGGGCTTGATCTCAGGGTCTTGAGATGGTGACCTGAGCTGAAATTAACAGTCGGCCGCTTAACTTACTCAGCCACCCAGATGCCCCACGAAGGAGGCCTTTTAAATTTCAACTCTGGTGTGCTCAAATTCATTCACTGCTGAACTCCCTTTTTAGTATATATTAAGGCAAAAAACTCCATAGAAGTCCTGCCTCACTACTAGACCGTTTCTGCCAGAGATATGTAACATGGTCTAAAACTTAAAGGCAGGGGCACCTGCGTGGCTCAGTGGGTTAAGCCTCTGCCTTCGGCTCAGGTCATGGTCTCAGGTTCCTGGGATGGAGCCCCGCATTGGGCTCAGAGGGGAGCCTGCTTCCCCCTCTCTGCCTGCCTCTTTGCCTACTTGTGATTTCTGTCAAATAAATAAATAAATATCTTAAAAAATAAAAAATAAAACTTGAAGGCATCTTAGAAACTGTAGCTTAACAAGTTTATTCAACTGTAAACTCATATACCCACAAAGATGCTTGGGGATTTGAGGTATGTGGGAAGTAGACAACTTATTCACTCTTGGACTTTTATGGACCCCAATTCTTGGGAAGATCTTTTTATGGATTTGGCAATAGCAGCTACTCCTCAGGGAGGTTGTGTCTGCTATACATCCCATTCTGGATTACTAATCTTTTTAGGCTTCTCGGACTCGGGACAAGGCAAATATGCATAAGGTTACTTGATGGGAAAGTAGTATAATTATAGGTATGTTTGTAAGACTATGAGATAGGACATTACAGTAATTAGAGGATATTTTTAAGTATTATAAAGAAAAGACACCAGTTTCATATGTATAAAGAAAATAAAAGGCCACTAGTTCTTCTCAAAATTCCCCAAACTGAGAAATGCTTATTGACTTGACTTTAGATTTTTAGATACTTGATATATATCATTTACATATTAGATTCTGTGTCACCAAAAAAGCATGAAGTTTCTGTATGTTAATTTTAGATATAGGATATGGAAGCCAACCTGGGTATTAAATGAAAATAAAGACCAAACCAAATTATCATTATTTATTATTTTCATAGCCATAATGGGAAGTACTTTGTAATGACCACGTTTATTATGGCTAGAGACAAAAGTGGAATAGACCCTAGAAAGTTTCAAATTAGGCTCCATAAAAATTTAATCAAAAAAATCAATGTAAGTTAATAAAAATAGTCCTGAATCCGAGTAAGATGATTTAGGGTTTAATACTAGCAAGGATGCTCAAATGAGCAACTATTTTAAAAGTGTAATTCTCCGCAAAGTAATTTGTGTATTTCAAATAATTTGAATACAAATCTCAATAGTCTTCTCTTTTGAGGTTTGAAACTCAGTTCTAAAATCACTTGGAAGAATGAATGGATGAAAATGTCCAAGACCATTTGAGAAAGAAAAATTCTGTGTGGAAATTTTCACTACTAATTCTTAAAACAGATGATCAAATGTCAGCAATTAATGTAGGCTAGTGACAGAAGAATAAGTTGTAGAATAGAGTTTAATATATGTAGGAATTGATACTGAGATAAATGTGGCATTTCAAGGTGGTGTGAAAGGTGAGATTATTTAATGAACAAAACACTGGATACAGTATCATCACTTGGAAAATGAAGTAACGTGGTAAGTTTAAGAAGTAAATGGTGTAAAACTAAGAAGCTATAAATATAAAAGTATAAATTATTTTCCAAGCCTAAAAACAAAAAGAAAAAGCTAAGGTGAAATTGAATTATTGATAGATTTTTTTTTTACTACATAATAAAATTTCAAAATTAAGAGGCAAACAAACTGGGGTAGTATTTGCAACATACGTGACTGACAAAGTTTAATATCCTTAATATCATAAAAATTCTTACAAATTATTAGAAGATTCATTCATTAATAGAAAAATAGGCAAAGAAGTGAAGAGCGTATTTGAAAAAGAAGATACAAACAGCCAAAGTTCATGGGAATGCATGTATACATCGGTAGTCATAAAACAAATGAAAAAATAAGACAATCTTAAGGTACAACAGAAAAATATTAAAGATTTTTGAAAAAGCTATTCTTGATGAAGTGAAATGGGAAATTCCTTTCATTGCTGATGGCACAGTAAATTGGTATAATCTCTTTGAAGGTCAATTTGGCAATATATATCAAGAATTGAATACATGTTCAAATTTCCTGATTTGTTAGTTCTACTTCAACTGATCTATCCTAAGAATATATTTTAAAATATACGTAAAATGTATATACAGAGGTTTTTACTTTTAAAATCTGAATATTCCCTTAAAGATTCATTATTATCTCAGAACTATGGTGCTTAAAACCACAAGCCTTGGAGGACACACACATGATTTGAACCTCAGTTCTTAAAAGCACTGTGTCCTTGTGCAAGTTACTTGACTGGTGCTGATCTGAAAGAGGGACACAAAAATCCATACCTCAAAAGGCTGCTCTAAGGATTAACTGACAATATATCTCAAGTGATTTGTGCAACACTTAGAATTCCCCAGTGCCAGAGCTCAAGAGCTTGTACTTACTATTATAATTATTATTACATGTAGATGAAAACATGTTTTTGGATAATATTGATACCATTGAGAGATACCCAGGGTAAAACATTAAGTGGAAAAATCCAAACACCAAACTGTGACACACACACGGAAGAAATACATTAGGTGTGGTGGAATGTTATAGGACTTTATCATCTTATCTCTATTTTTATATATTATTAAAGAAATGCAACCATAGTAATTTTATAGCTTAAAAAATGCTTTTAAGGAACTTTTAGGGAATGTGTCCATATTGTATTAAATGGACTATGTTGAGTTAGACTCCAGAAAATTGCATCCAAGGGGCACCTGGCTAGCTCAGTCAGAAGAGTGTGTGACTCTTGATCTGGGGGTTGTAGTTTGGAGTCCCAAGTTAGTTGTAGAGATTACTTAAAAATAGAATGTTAAAAAAAGAGAGAATTGTATCTAAAAGTTCTAGAAGGAAAGGTAAAATCTAAGCTTTTTAATTTAGTTACATTAATTTTATAGCATATCATTTCACCTATTCAAATGTAATGATTTATCTATTTTCTTGTTGGTTCCTTAGAATAGAATTTGATGAATATTTTGCTTACTCAGTAGGGCAATGTGGGAGTTTCTATCAAAATGCAAATGTGGACAATGAGAAAAATGTACACCATGTGAGTATGTACACAGGTAGGTCCATGGGCACCCTCCTATATTTTGTCAAACTAACCCATGAATATCCAAGGGCATGTTAGTCATATTGCATGGTATTTTAGTCTTTTCTACAAAAAATTAGTTACCTCCAAAGATATCAAGTATACTATAACTGAAATACCTTTTTTTTTAAGTAGTCTACACACCCAACGGGGGGCTTGAACTCATGACCTGGGGATCAAGAGTTGAATGCTCTACTGACTGAGCTAGCCAGGCACCACTGAAATACTTCTTGAAAGAATAAAGGCATTTTCATAGGTTTCTTATTTTCATCAATTTAAGATACATATATATGTATAAATTATAATATATAAGCATATATTATAATTCATATATAAATATGTATAACATATATTAAATATAAAAATTCTATATAAATATATTATAATTTATACATATATAAATGTGTGTGTATATATAAATATATATATATACACAATAAACTTTTATTCAGCCATCAAAAAGAATGAAATCTTATCATTTGCAATGATGTAGATGGAAGTAGAGGGTATTAAGCTAAGCAAAATAAGTCAGTCAGAGAAAGACAAATATCAGATGATTTCATTCATATGTGGAATTTAAGGAAAAAACAGAAGAACGTTGGGGAAGGGAAGGAAAATAAGATAAGATGAAAACACGGAGGGAGGCAAACCATAAGAGACTTTAACCTGTAGAAAACAAACTGAGGGTTGCTGGAGGGGAGGTGGGTGGAGGGATAGGGTAATTGGCTGATGGACATGAAGAAGTGCACTTGATTGTAATGAGCACTGGGTGTTGTATGTAACTGATGAGTCACTAAATTCTACCCCTGAAACCAATAATACAGTATATATTAACTAAATTAAATTTGAATAAAAAAGAAAAAAAGAACAATGTCGACACTTGCTCACATGCATGTCAAGATGGGTACTTTATTCTATCACAGTGTATCCATCATCGTTGAGATTGTCTGATATCAACACATGAGAAACAAAGGAAAAATATACATTCTGCATCCTCAGATCTTTAAATTGGTTATTATGCAAAAAAATAGGTATCTAAATAAAGTGGTCTCTCACATACCTACATCAGTTAGGATAAATCACGTTATGCAGTGTTAACAAACATTTTCCAATAACTCAATGACTTAAAATCATGGAAGTACATTTATTTTGCCCCTGCTACATGTCTGATGAGGATCAGTGGAAGTCATTTAGTCATTAGTCATTTAGACCCCTGGGTTACTGGGGGCTTCCACTCTGCCAGGACAAGGGAGGAAATAAAGTACCGAGCACCAGCAATGACATACTTCCACATATAATGACGTAAACCACTTTGTTCAAATTCATTGGCCAAAACAAGTCATATTGCCATGGTGTCAAGGAAGCATAATTCTCTTGTGAGACCAAAGGAGAGAGGTATGCTATGTTGCTAAAAAGTTAGTAATGTCTACCACACATGCCCAGAAATATTAAAACATCCATTCTAAAGTGAATTCTAATCTACAGAATCACATTGGGAGAGTTTATTGGAAGGAAGCAATAGATTGCTTTTGATGGAAGTGCTAAAACTGACTTTACTGTGGCAATCATTTCACAATCTATCTGTATCCAGTCCTCACATTGTATGCCTCCAACTTGTACGATGCAATAGGTTAATTATATCTTAATAAAAATGGGGGAGGAAAACTCCTCAGACTTTAAAATGAAGATTTATTTTGTGATGTGGTTAATCAATTGTGACTATTGCATCCCAGAGTTAAGAAAAACATTAGTTTTTTTAATTGTAAAAATTCATGTCATCTATTTTTCAGGAAGAGGGTTCTCAAATACTAATTTAAGCAGCAAGAGAAAAAGGAATGAATTTGCAGGACAGAGAAGACAGCAATTTTTCTTTCCACTTTTTACACTTCGTTCTGGTGAGTTTCCTGTTTGTGTCTGAGCTCTTTGAAACCAGGAGATGGAGCCATGTAGCTTAAGACATTCTAGCACCCCAGTTCTCTGGGTGTTTCTGAGCAAACTCTTCTCACTATGCCAGAAGTAGTGTTTAATTTGCAAACTTTCAAGGAGAAAAGAAGTTTATGCCAATGTCTCATTCTCTTTATAAATAGATTATAATAGATCTAAAAGAAATATAGCTGGAACATTATGATTAGGAATTATGTCTTGAGAATAGTTTATTTTTTCACAAATACTCCTAGCCATGTGATTTTAGATCCATTTCATGCTTATTTTATTCTGCTTGGTTCCATAGAGTGTGTGTATCAGTCTATGTGAAGGAGAAAGATCCTCTGACTAAATCATGACAAAATGTGATCATTGAATCAAGCCTTAAATGAAGGATGGTATCTTACATGCTGACACGAGCCAGGCATGCAGAGCCAGGCATGACCAGGAGCCGGGGGGGAACCGTGGCAAACAGCATCTATGCCTGTGTGGTGACAGCTGTTTCTTGTGTCTCGCTGGTGTAACTACAGAGATATGTAAAACCCATACTGTCAGACTTTGTTCGTGCTAAAGAAAAAGTAAAACCCTCGATTTTTATGTAAAATCTCCAGGTATTTATAATTTTAAGCTATTTTTAAACACACAGAAACTCTCCAGGCTGAACAAACACCATGAGACTACTGGTTTATGACTTGAATAGTTTAGAGACAATTTTACATCTGTTATCTCATCAAATCCTAATAAGAATACTATGAACTACTTCTTTAAATTGCTATAATTATGGGTAATGAGACTGAGTACAATCAAGTAACTGACCCCAAGTCACAGCATTAGTATGTATATCTTCTGATTCTGGTTCCATGTAGTGTTCTTTCCACTTTTTAGAATTTTTTTTAGGAGATGTTTTCTGAAGATTGAAATGGACATGGAATCAGACATCTGGCTATCTCTGTCCTGGTCATAGTTTCTATGTTTCCATGTGACTTTGAATTCGACCTGTCAGATGAAGGGCACTACTAGATCTCTTAGCTTCTATGGCCACTTCTAATTCTGAAACCTCATCATTCCCAGCCAATAACCATCATATATGTATATGTATATGTATGTGTATGTGTATGTGTATGTGTATGTGTATATGTATATGTATATGTATATGTATATATAATCCCACAAGATAATAAAATCATATAGGCTCAAATCACTAGATTACATTATGGCCGTGATAATCTGGGCACAATGATTAATCAGCAGATACAGGGAACCATTCTTGCCCATGCTATTCACATTTTTGGCTTTCTCTTTCTTCTCTCCACACAATCTAAAAAGATATCAGATCTGAGACCCTGAACGAATTAATACAGTGTCTACTTTTACACTAAGAATTATGAAATTCATCTTTTACTTCTTCCTAGATACATTTTCATAATGTTTAGCTATAAAATTCAAAGGTTAGAGTAGAGATAAAGGGGCAAGAAGGCAATTCTTGCCTGGAATTCTTGCCTGGAGTTCTTTTATAATTATATGCTCTAATTTATGACTCATACACTTTCATTGAGTTTCTCTACTCTTTAATGAAATGAGTGCCATTAAAGCAATCTAAGTACTATTAGCTCTTTATGGTGTTTTCAAATATAAATACCTACTTTTACTGCCTTTTGGGAAAATCCTTTGCTTATTAGTTTTTAAGTAGGTGAGGAGACTTAGGAGACATAATTCTCTTGAACTTTTTGGTTTTAAAAAAAATTATTTATTTATTTGAGAGGGAGAGAATGAGAGAGAGAGAGAGTGCATGGGGGGTGGAGGGCTGAACAGGGAGCCCAACAAAGGACTCGATCCCGGGATTCCAGGATCATGACCCAAGCAGAAGGCAGTCACTTATCCAACTGAGTCACCAAGGCACCCCTCTTGAGCTCTTGAACTAAGGATTTTCTCTGTTATGCAGATCATACAGGAGGTGTTGCTACATTTTTTTCTCTTAAGCTACCTTGTAGGTTACCCTCATACCTTAAGGACTCGAGAAAGGTCCATACCATACAGAAGTAAGCTTTGGAGTAACTAGAGAAAGCACATTTCATTAGGAGCCAGGAGATCACAGTTGTCCAGTATGGGCCCTGAACTTGGTGTATATTGTCCCATCAGCTCCCTCAACAGCCAGGTGACATAGATATCAGTATTCCAGATTCAGAAGGGTTACCTAACTTTCCCAAGATTGCTGGTTAATTAGTGGTGGAATTTGAACCAGAACTGAAGACAGGTTCAAAGCTCTGAGAGGTCTGTACATTTGGTTGTAGGCACATAGTTTCATTTCCTGTCTATCTTTTTTCCTCCATTTTTTTTAAAGATTTTATTTATTTATTTGACAGAGAGAGATCACAAGTAGGCAGAGAGGCAGGCAGAGAGAGAGGAAGGGAAGCAGGCTCCCTGCTGAGCAGAGAGCCCGATGCGGGACTCGATCCCAGGACCCTGAGATCAGACCTGAGCCGAAGGCAGCAGCTTAACCCACTGAGCCACCCAGGCGCCCTTTTCCTCCATTTTTGAAGAGTTATTTGGGTGCCATCATGAATGGAAATTAACTGTAATGAAAAAGAAGAGTTCTGAAATCTTTATAACTAATCAGTGGTCTTTTGAATATACTTTGGGTAGATATCTAGAACATAATGCTATTAATTCATTGAAACTAATTATTCAAGTTGGATACATGTATGTATTGATACATACATCTATCAGGTAATATCTATTAGTATGATCCATAGAAGTTATGATAGATTAAATTACTGGCTCCAGTAATTTCACCTTTCTCTGTATCCAGTCCTTGTCAATGGCCTCTTAATGGGTACAATATACCGCCCTGCCCCTTGGCTTTGAGTTTGGCCATATGACTTGCTTTGGCCAAGGGAATGGGGAAGAAATTACAGTGTGCCAATTCTACTAGGATTTAAGAGATTCCCCATGTTTCTGATTCTCCTCTTATACTTTTGCTATTGCCATGAGGAAAAAGAAGCCCCAAATAACCCACTGGTCCAAGAAGGATGGGAGACATGTGTATCATAGCCACCTCTGTGGCCTTATAGACCAGTGGTGAGAAATACAGTCTCTGAAGACATTGCAGTCTGAAGCAGGGCCTCATAGGCAAGCCCAACCTAAATCAGCTGACCCCCAGCCAACCCTCAGATCTGTGAAAATAAATGCTTGCTGTTATATTCCACTGAGATTGTATGAGATTGTTTTATGCAATGATTGTAGCAATACTAGACGGATATAACAGCCAAGGTCATCTACCTTCCAATTCTATTATACCATTAATCACCATATATAAGCTGTTCCTAACATCTAGCAGCTTCTTTTCAATATTTTAAAATCCATTCCAACTTATTATTAATATGGAATAAGTATTAACAAAATAAAAGATAATAGAGGAGAAAAGCAATTAATTGGTAACTCAATCTTTGAATTTCAGCTTAAATATCACTTCTTCAAAGGGACCCTTCCCAACCCTCCAGATTATATTGGGTACCTCTTGTTAGATTCTCTCACATAGAAATCAGCCCTTACATCTGTATCTTTGGGGTAAATACCCAGGAGTGCAATTGCTGGGTCATAAGTTAGCTCTATTTTTAACTTTTTTTTTTTTTTAAAGATTTTATCTATTTATTTGACAGACGGAGATCACAAGTAGGCAGAGAGGCAGGCAGAGACACAGAGGGGGAAGCAGGCTCCCTGCCGAGCAGAGAGCCCAATGCAGGGCTCGATCCCAGGACCCTGGGATCATGTCCTGAGAGGAAGGCAGAGGCTTTAACCCACTGAGACATCCAGGAGCCCCTATTTTTAACTTTTTGAGGAACTCCCACACTCTTTTCCAAAGTGGCTGCACCAACTTGCATTCCCACCAAAATAATGAATCATGGAACACTACATCAAAAACTAATGATGTACTGTATGGTGACTAACATAACAATAATCATAAAAAAAGAAACTTGACCAACTAAACTTAAAAAAAAAATCAGCCTCTTTCCTTTATACCTTGTTCTTATTAGTAATTATATGATTGATTTTTATTTCTAAAATAATATTTACCACCCTCACTACAATGGAGTTCAGAAGGTGAGACCATCCATATCTTTCTTATTTACCATTTTACCTTAGCATCAAGCCTAATATTTGGCCAAGAGTAGACATTCAAGATATACTTGTTAAATAAATAAAAAGAAACAGTTTGAGGATCTGATTATTAGTGCAGCATGTTTGATGTTGTTCATCTGGTTAAGATCTGTTATATAGCAGTTCTCTGACAGATTTTTTTCTCTGTCACCATCTCTACAAGGGTGGAAATAAAACAGGCTTTATATGACAGCTATAAAACTCACATGTTCTTTCTGTACGAAGAATGTCTTCAACTGCAATTTGCCCCTTGCCCATTATGGTGGGTTCTCCACATCACAATGTGATAGCTCCTTTGAGGTTTCCTGTTATCACTGTACAGGTTTCCTACTAATGTTAGAACCCAGGTCATATGCAGATCTGTTCATCTATGAGTACAGATGGAGCATATCATTTCAATAGGATTCAGGATGGGTAAGTGGAGAAAAATACACCTTGGGAGTAGGAAAATGAAGGATACATGTTTGAATCTCAATTCTACAATGTTCTAGTTATGTTGTTAACCTGAAAAACTAGGATGATAACATCTACTCCATAAAGTGGTTGTGAGAGGTGGAATTAATTATGAAAAAAATGATTTGCAAGCTGCATAGCATTATATAAATATCAATAATTCCAGTATCGTTGGCAACTTGATAAAATACATGCAGAATACATTGCATTGAACATTAAAGTTGTTCATAACCACTGCTAGAAATGCACCCTGCTGTGGTTTCTGGCTCATCTGAATGTTTTAAAGTTTAGCTTCTGCAATGAATCACTGCAGTGGGCCATGTGATATTTTTCTTAACTGTTCCTAAATTGGGGGATTGCTAGCATCTACATCCACTGAAGGCATTCTCAAAAGTTAGAGTGGGGATAATTTTTAGTTTAGGAAATATGGTGACCAAAGATCACTGGTCATAATACAGTACCTGAAATATATTCTAAACATTTCATTGTTAAACCACTTCATCTCACAGAATCCATGAATCATGTTTTCTCGTTATTAATAGCTTGTCGAATTGACTGAAAGCTGTGTTAGTCACTTTCAGAATTCAGAAGTCTTATGAAGAACAGGTGGGTTTACACGTTGACTCTAAATCAGCTTAGGAAAATTGATGAAATAGATCTTTATGTCAAATACAGAGGTCTTCTATAGCATAAACCGTTGATTCAGGTTGATAATCCACACTCCACTGAGAAAAACATTGTGTCTAAAATTCCTGACTGGTTTTATAATCTTTGAAACCAGTATGAAGTTTATATTTAAATTCCTCCAGGTCTCATTCAAAAGATTTTGAAGTGAGTATTCTCACTGTTTTACAAAGGGCATGTTTACCATTGTGATTACTTGCAAAAGGAGCAAAGTGCTTTTATCAGAGCAACCAAGTCACATAATATCCTCATTTCTCCATTTTGTTGCCACTTAAAATTATAATGGCTGCATGAATATTAAAGTGAAACATCTAATATGGCGTGCAGTGTAGAGAAGAGCTTATATGCGTGGACTACCTCAAACAGCTTAATTAAGTTCCTTACATAACAAAGCACACTGAGCTGAATTTTGCATGTGGGGGATAAGGCTTCAAGTATGCTAGACATTTTGGATCTTCATCTTCAGTGCGTTAAAGTATCTGTAGTCTTCTTACAGCAGTTAATGAAATGAGTTGATTTATACATCTCTGTAATATAAGAAAATGCAGATCAGATTATGCTTCAGTATAAATGTTAGTATTCAGGAGCAAACTCCGTCTTTTGCACTTTGGTGAGACGCCATCATGAACAATAACCTTCAGAAAGTCCCAACATGGTGCCTGGAATGAAGTAGGTGCTTGCTAAATGTTCGTGTTTTCCCATTATCCATTTTCTCCTGCTTTTTGAGAACAGACTCACATAGTTTTCTTTGGCTTGGGATTGTTTGAGGTCACAGTCATTTAAGTTAAATCATCACCAAAGTTCATTTTCTTCTTCATAATATCTGTATGAAATTGAGGCTGAAAATTTGCTTTGTTTCATAGACACCTATGGTCTCTTCTGAGATGATTTTGTTTTCATTTTCTGCTTCTGATACTTGTGGCATGGGCTGAGTTTACAGTCTTCCACCACACTGAAGACATGCAAATATGAAAATCTAAACTAAACTCGGTAACTACATATAAAATTAAAAAGCACTTATGAATATATTTAACCTTTAAATTCCACTTTAATCTCTTTTTACTTAAATTATAAAATTGAATATAGAATTTTTTTTTACGTTTATACTACAATTTAGGTTTTATTATATCTCAGTGTAATATTTCCTTATTAAAAATAGAACCAATAATTTTAAAAACTAGAGTGAGGATGACTGAAATTAAGTTAATGAATTTAATATAGTTTAAATGTGGATGGTGAAATTGGTCCTGAAATTTGTGTAATTCCCTGAGTAATCCATGAAGATAAAATTATTCCTTTTTTAAAAAAAGATTTCATTTTTAAGTAATTGCTATACCCAATGTGGGGCTTGAATTTACAACCCTGAGATTGAGTCACATGCTCTAGCAACTGAGCCAGCCAGGTGCCCCAAGATAAAATTATTCTGTGTGACAGCACCCAACTTTTACCTAAAACAACATGTGGTCTAGGGCTGCTGAGCATGATTGGAAAAAAACTACATAACTGCACATTATTTAAAATTTAAAATCTCAGATGGGTCAAAAAGCCTGCCATCCCTCTAATAAGTTTACTTTTGTATTCTCACATGATAGTTTTACATTTTCTCCTCTCTCCTCAAGTCTCTTGCATGATTTCCTCTCTCTCTCGGCTGATGAGTTCATCTCCTGCTTCACTGAGAAGTAATCAGATGAAAAATTACATCATCTTTCCAATGGCAAATATATGAACCTACAGTGAAAAATTGTCCCCACTCTTATCTAAGCTTTCATCGGACACTTGGTTCCCATCGTTTTCATCCGTATGAAATAAATGCTCTCCCTTCATTTTCTCCCTCTCTTCTCTCCCATTCTCATGTCTTTCCCCATATCTCCACTCTCCTGTTTAGCAAAACTTCTCAAAATGTGGTCTGCCTTTGTTGCCTTTTTGGTAACATTTTGTAACATTTTGCTTCCTATTTTCTTCTCAACCCAATCCCATTTGGATTTCATCCTCACCATTCCACTGAAATGAATACTGATTGCCTGGTAAACATTTCCACTTGTTCAGCTAGTAGTAGCTCAAAATTAACACAACAAACTATATCCCTTTATTTCCCTCAGGGGAAAAATGTTCCTTCAATGCTGCTTTGAGTTTTTATTTTATTTTAATTTTAAATTGAGGTATGATTTATAAATAGTAAAATTTACAAATATATTCATTATATAATTTGATGTTTACCTACACATAGATCTTTGTAAACTTCTTTTAGTACAAGATACAGAATGCTGTCATCAACCCAGAAGGTTTCCGCAAACCGTATTTCCTGTCAATACTCTTACGTACTCATTCTGTTGTGACTTCCATCATGGTTGGTTAACCTAGTTCCAAAGATCATATGAATAGAGGCATACAACATGTAACTCCTTGTGTGTTTCACTCCAATAATATTTTTGAGACTTATCAGTAGTTCTTAATGCTGCATAGTATCAATTGCACAAATATACACAATTAGTTTATTCCTTTTCCTCTTGATGGACATTTTTCTATGTCATTAATTTCTGATCTTTAATATTTTCTTCCCTTTATCTTCTTTGTGTGTTTTTTTTTAGCTTCTTAAGATCAAAGCTTTTGTCACAGAGTACACTTTTTTTTTTTTTACTAATATGTGCATTTAAAAGTAGAACTTTCCTCTAAATTCCTGGTTTAGCTGTGTCTCAAATTTTGATATGCTGTATTTTTATGTTTTAGTTAAAAATATTTTCTGATTTTCATTGTGATTTTCAATTTGACTTATGGATTACTTAGAATGTGTTACTTAGTTTTAAAATATTTGGGGGATTTCCTGTTCTCTTTCCAGTATTAATTTCTAGCTTAATTTTTTTGTGATCAGAGAGCATACTCTGTATGATTTTAGTTCCATGAAATTTACTGAGAATGCTTTATGTCTCAACATATTGTCTATTTTTGTTAATGTCCCATGTTCATTTGAGA
The DNA here is from genome assembly GCF_010015895.1 of Lontra canadensis. Taxonomy (NCBI): domain Eukaryota; kingdom Metazoa; phylum Chordata; class Mammalia; order Carnivora; family Mustelidae; genus Lontra; species Lontra canadensis. Next base: position 7,578,405 of record NW_022631047.1, on the reverse strand, counting down.
ATAATGTGTATTCTGAAGTAGGATATCATGGTGTACAACGTCGGTTAAGTCCAGTTGGTAAATAATGTTGTTCAATTGTATATATCTTTTCTGATTTTCTGTTGGCTTTTCCTATAATATATAGAATAACTTGTATTAAAATCTCCAACTGTAATTAAAGATTTATCTCTTTTTCCTCTTGGTTCTATCAGTGTTTGCTTCATATATTTTAATTCATATTTTTATGTAATACACAGAGGATTTTATGTCTTTCTTTTTTTAAAAAGATTTTGTTTATTTATTTGACAGAGAGAGAGATCACAAGTAGGCAGAGAGGCAGGCAGAGGCAGAGGGGGAAGCAGGCTCCCTGCTGAGCAGAGAGCCCGATGCGGGGCTCGATCCCAGGACCCTGAGACCATGACCTGAGCCCAAGGCAGAGGCTTAACCCATTGAGCCACTCAGGCACCCCGGATTTTATGCCTTTCTGATTAATTGGACCATTTATATATATGAAATGCCCATCTTCATCTCTGATAAAATTCTTTGATCTCATGTCTCATATGATTGATGTATTTCTGCATCAGTCTTTTTATGGTTAGTGTTTGGATGATGTAGTTTTTACTAATCTTTTATTTTCATCTACTTGTATTACTATGTTTAGAATCTGTCTCTTGATATGGCAAATAATAAGATCTTAAAAAAATCCCATCTGATGAGACCTTTTTTAATTACAGTATTTAATCTATTTATGTAGATTTTATGTGATTACTGATATGGATTTAAGTTAAATAATTTGTTATTTGTTTATATTTGCCCCATCTACTCTTTGTTCTTTTATTTCTTTTTTCTTCTTTCTTTTGAAATAATCAACATTTTTTCCTCATTCTACTTTAGTTTCTCTTTTACCTTTCAGCTATAGCTCTTTGCATTACTGTTTTTTTGTGGTCATTGTAAAGCTGTACTGTCCAATATAGTAGCCACGGGGAACATGGGGCCACTTCAAATTTAAATTTGCATGAACAAAAGCAAGTAGGTGTAAAAATTCAGTTTCCAGGGGCATCTGGGTGGCTCAGTGGGTTAAAGCCTCTGCCTTTGGCTCAGGTCATGATCTCAGGGGCCTGGGATCGAGCCCCGCATTGGGCTCTCTGCTCAGTGGGGAGCCTGCTTCCTCCTCTTTCTGTCTGCCTGCCTCTCTGCCTACTTGTGATCTGTCTGTCAAATAAATAAATAAAAATCTTAAAAAAAAAGTCAGTTTCCATTTGTGGGCAGTTACATAAGGATCATAAACTCCTGCGATGGGATATATAAGAGATACCAGTTGCAAGAAAAATCCTGCTACTCACATGAGTTTGGTGTCAGTTTCTACAAAACCAGAAGGGGGTAAAATCCATCCTCTCCTTCTCTAGTTTTCCTTTCTGTTCTTCCTCTCCTAGTTTTCTGTGTGAATTCTTCTACATGTCACAAATGATGAACCTCTCAGGGTTTGGTCCTATGCCTCCTTCTCTCCTTGCTTTCCATTCCTCAAATGCTCTTATTTACCCCACAGGAAGACTGTATTTGCCCAGAGCCTGCTGGTCCAGAGTTTACTGTCCACTGGACAGTCAACTGAATTTCCCACTATCAGTACATTCCTAAATAAAAGAATCAGTTTCTGTGCACTTCTTCACTTGTATTTTCAATCTTGGATTGGATTGGTGGCATCAAGTTTTCTTTCTTTCTTTTTTTTCTTAAAGATTTTATTTATTTATTTGACAGACAGAGATCACAAGTAGGCAGAGAGGCAGGCAGAGAGACAGGAGGAAGCAGACTCCCTTCTGAGCAGAGAGCCCAACATAGGGCTCGATCCCAGGATCATGACCTGAGCCAAAGGCAGAGGCTTTAACCCACTGAGCCACCCAGGTGCCCCTGGCATCAACTTTTCTTGATCTCACTCCAATATTTAATAATTCACTAAGTCTCATAAATTAAATTTCTGAAATATTTTTTAAATGCTTTATCATGTCTGGTGCTCCTAATCTCTTAACAGGCTATGAAACAACCTCTTAAATAACAGGCCTCTGAAGCTTTAGGAACTTTCTCCCAAAGTGCATTTTTAAAATACATTTCCTCTAGAGTTGTGTTTTAGAGGTCAAATATGATCACATTGTTTTTCCATGTAAACAAATAAATAACCAAGAAAACCATTCACTTCTCATTTTCTATAGAATATCAGTACTACTGCCATTACCACACTTTTCTTTCTTTCTTTTTTGTTTTAAAAAGATTCTATTTATTTATTTGAGAGAGAGAGAGAAAGAGAGAAAGAGAACAAATGAGCAGTGAGGAGGGGCAGAGGGAGAGAGAGAAGCAGACTCCCAGCTGAGCAGGGAGCCTGATGTGCGTCCCGTTCCCAGGACCCTGGGATCATGACCTGAGCTGAAGGCAGAGGCTTAACTGACTGAACCACCCGGGAGCCCCACCGAAATTTTCACCACTGATTTTTCTTTGCCTACTTACATACTATAATTACTACTACTAGCTATTGCTACTAGTGCTATTATTTCTATTTTTTAAAAGATTTTATTATTTGTTTATTTGTCAGAGAGAGAGAGCGAGAGAGCGAGCACAAGCAGGGAGGAGGGTTAGAGGGAGAATCAGACTCCCCTGCTGAGTAGGGAGCCTAAAGCAGAACTCTATCCCAGGAGCCTGGGATCAAGATCCAAGCTGAGGGCTGGTGCTTAACCAACTGAGCCACCCAAGTGTCCCATTACTGTCATTTCCAACTAATGTTTACTGAGCAGTGTTATGTGCTAGGCAATAGGCATTTTATATAATATTGGTTAAAAACACTGCCTTCGGGTTAGACAGATCTATATTTTAATCATACTGTAGCTACTTATTAAAAAATTATTTAATCTCAGTTTCCTCAATGGTAAAATATGGATAATTACAAGATCTACATACTATAATATTATGATAATTGAATGAGATATCCATGTAAAGCACAATAGTTGTACATGGTACTCAATAAATTGAAGTTACAGATATATTAATCATATTATCTCTCATTTCTAGCTCAATCCTGAGTTTTTTCTTTAAAGTTTTTTTATTTATTTGAGAGAGCAAGAGCTGGCATGAGTGGGGGGAGGGGCCGAGGGAGACGCAGACTCCCCAAGGAGCAGGGAGCCTGATGTGGGGCTTGTAATTTCCAGGACTTGTAAGTAATGAAACCTGACTTCTCAAAACTTTTGATGGTTATTGCTGTAGGCCTCTTGCAATCATAGTAAGAACCACAAGGGCTGTCTAGCAACAGCACTGGTTCTGGAAAGGTTAAGACCAGCACAAAACAATAAATGATTGAAATACATGTATTTAAAGGCATTTGATGTTGAAAGAAGAAAAGAGAATTGGGAAGAGAAGTATTTCATCACTCCCTAATGTTTCCTGTGTGAAGTCTTCCACTGGGCTGAGCTGTTCAGTGAACATCTTGGGATCATCAACACAGTTGAACAGCACCAGTGTTGTGGGTTACACAGGACTATTTTGGCCTTTGTTTCGAAGTGATTACTTGGATGACTCAGGAAGTTGGGATAAACTTCCTGGGTTGACTTTACTGTACATTTTATTACATTTTCCAGCTGATTGCATTAGTTGCTGGGAAGCCAGTTGTAGAGGGCCCAGCTAACCTGGACTGCATGTCCCACATGCCCTTCAAGTAATTAGGGTCTAAAAGCTTCCAGGATATGTGTTTTATTTTGTTTTGCCTAGGCAGCCACTGAAGTGTTTTCCAGCCCGGCCAGCAGAAACATGCAAAAGAGGATCTTGGGCCACGGGACAGAGGACAATTTTAAGCAATGAAAAAAGAAAAATGTGTCAAAGGAAAAGCTATAAAGCCATCATGAAAATAGCACCAGAGAAAAGCAGACCATACAACTGAGGACAACTCAGTATTATGAAACCAAAATGCATAAAGACAAACCACATGAAGGAAATTCAAGAGGAATTAAAATAAACAACACAAATATAAAAAAAAACCAAAACCTGAATTTCCAGAAGTGGCAAAACACGAGCAATTTAGTGGGAATAGTTTGTGCAAATGAGCTTGTACCCCAGCACTGTGGTATACAAAAAGAAATTCAGAAATGTTATTACCCGCCCCTCCTCCCTTACTGCTACTCTCTTATGATAATTATTAGACAAATTGAAAAAGAAGGGATTGACCTTTTGTTTATTTTTTTTTAGAGAGGGAGACAATTGGGGGACAGGCAGAGAGTGAGAGAATCTGAAACAGGCTCCATGCCCTGCACTCGGTCTCAGGATCCTGAGATCATGACCTAAGCCAAAATCAAGAGTTGGACACTTACCCAGCTGAGTCACTCAGGTGCCCTGCAGGCATTGACATTTTAAAATCCTTACTCTGTGGCAGGCAGTTTACTTAAAATACCTCATTGTATCTTCCCCCAAATTTATGAGACACATATTATTATTGTCATTGTTGAGGGTGCTCAAATAATGTATCTAAGGTCACATGGTACTGCGGCACAGCTGAGGTTAATTGAAACCTAAATCTGACCTCAAATTTTATGCATTTATCTCACTGTGCTGCCTTCCAGAAAAACCTCATTATAGGAACTTCTCTCCTATGACTTGGTGCCACTAAATTGAATCCAAAGACAGAGTGATGGGCTGTTCCTAAGTAGTAATATGGTTACGTGGGCTGTTACAGAATCTTTTTTTTCTCAAAGAATATTTTAAAATTGAGGGAAGTATCATGCACACTGTAACAACACTCATAGGCTCCCAGAACTAGCAGCTATTAGCTATCATATTTGATGTTCATCATTTTTTTCTACCAAACAGTACAGATTAAATCTTTCTGTTCCTTTTCCACTCTCACACTCTCTCATCTAGTTCCATTTATAGAAAAAGTTTAATTTTGGCGAGTGATGGATGGCCAGTTGTTGGCTAGGGTCCCTGCTCTCCTTTTCAGAATTCAGAGCTGTCTCTGGGAATCACTGTCTGGCCAGTGGCTCCATGTCTTCTAGTAAGCTATGGCCTCGTGACTATTTCTCACCAATGGAACGGTGGGAAGTCACTGCCCGCCGAAACTTTTAAGAAGCAGATGTGTTCCCTCTACATCTTTTTCCCCTTTTGTTGGCTGGATGCAGAGGACAAGGTTGTAGAAGATCATGAGAATTTAACTTTGTTTTGGATGTTACAGTTGAAAGACAGAAGGGATCTGAATCCCCGAATCACGTCATGAAGGAATAATATATGATGATGAGGAAAATTTACATTACAATGTTATATGAGCAAGAAATAAATTAGGTTAAGCCATTGTAATTTTAGAATTATTTTGTTATAATACCCTAGTTAATCATCTGACTTAATTATAATTAATGAGTAATTAATTTCATTTTTGTAGATATATTGCTCTATTTTAATTAATTTATTTTATACCTATATTTCCTTAATTACACTAATCCAATATTTAATTTTCTGTAGATATATTACCTTAATTAATTATTCCAAGGATTTTTCTAATTAACTTTCTATTGAATTACCTTAATAGTACAGTTTTTATTTTTTTGTAGCTATTTATCAATAAAATTGTTTTTAGAGACACCTGGCTGACATGTTCACTGGAGCATGCAAATCTTGACCTCTGGCTTGTAAATTCAAGCCCCACAGTGGGTGTAGAGGTTATTTAAAATAAAATATTTTTTTTTAAAGATTTTATTTATTTATTAGAGAGAGAGGGCACAACCAGGGGAATGGGGCAGAGGGAGAGGGAGAAGCAGGCTCCCCACTGAGCAAGGAGCCTGATGTGGGACTTGATCCGAAGGCAGACACTTAACTGACTGAGACATCCAGGCATCCCTTAAAAATAAAATCTTAAAAAAAAGAAAAGAAAGATAGTTCTTATTTGTGTCATTTAAGAGAAACTATATGAAAAATATAATGTAAACATTGATCTGTGAATTATTTTTCCACAGAAAAGTAGGTTTTCGGAATTTTTTCACGTTGATATCTGAATGTATTTATAATACTATATGTAATACAATATATATTATGTATACTTATCTAATTAAAAATAGATTTTTCTTAACTACTATATAAAATTCTTTTATTAAGTCATACTACTTCTCTCTTCACTTCTGATGAGCATTTAGGTTGTCTTCTCTTTTTTCCTTCTATTTTGCTATTATGCACACTGCTGCAATGAATATCTTTCTTCAGTTTCCTTGAGCATGAATGCAGAAACCACTCTAGGATATATGCTTTTACTTGGAATTGCATTTTAATGTTTTATGAGATATTGCCAAATTGCTCTCCAAAATGGTTGTCCCAATTTCTATTTCTTTTTTTTTTTAATTTAAAAAAATATTTATTTATTTATTTGAGAGAGAGAGAGAGAGAGAGAGAGAGAGAACATGAGCAAGGGAGGGGCAAAGGGAGAGGGAGAAAAGCAGACTCACTACTGAGCATGGAGCCTGGGACTCAGGGCTCAGTCTCATGACCCTGAGATCAACTCAGTCACCCAGGCACCTCCCAATTTCTATTTCTTTCTTTTTTTTTTCTTTAAAGATTTTATTTATTTATTTGACAGACAGAGATCACAAGTAGGCAGAGAGGCAGGCAGAGAGAGAGGAGGAAGCAGGCTCCCTGCAGAGCAGAGAGCCCGACGCGGGACTGGATCCCAGGACCCTGAGATCATGACCTGAGCCGAAGGCAGAGGCCTAACCCACTGAGCCACCCAGGCGCCCCCAATTTCTATTTTTACAGTAACATATAGTATTGCCATTTCCCTGCATCCTTGCCAACACTTCAGAGTTCTTGACAATTTGATAAGAAATGATATCCTATTGTTTGAATTTTTATTTTCCGAATGGGTGAGCATTTTGTCTGACTCTTTGGGTTTCCTCTTATGATTATTACCTGTTCATGTCTTGTTCATTTTCTGTGGTGTTTTTTTTCTTTTTCTAAGTTTTTAAAAAATAATCTGTACATGAACTTGATTATCTCTTTGATGTCTCTTACTTTTGACTTTGATTGTATGTCTTTGTTGAACATACATTTTAATTTTGATGCAAAATTTATCAAATGTTTGTTGCTATTTTTCTTTATTTTTTGCATAAGACAGTCTTCCTTATCATGTTTTACAAATTTATTTCTACATTTTTCCCAATGTTTAAACTTCTATATTTCACACATAGATCTTTAAAATTTATTTTATTTAAAAATTTTTTTTAAATTTTGTTTTATCAGTGTTCCAAGATTCATTGTTTATGCACTATACCCAGTGCTCCGTGCAATACGTGACCTCCGTAATACCCACCACCAGGCTCATCTAACCCCCACCTCGCCACCCCCCAAAACCCTCAGTTTGTTTCTCAGAGTCCATAGTCTCTCATGGTTCATCTCCCCCTCTGATTTCCCCCAACTCACCTCTCCTCTCCATCTCCCAATGTTCTCCTTGTTATTCCTTATGCTCCACAAGTAAGTGAGACCATATGATAATTGATTCTCTCTGCTTGACTTATTTCACTCAGCAAAATCTCCTCCAGTCCCATCCATGTTGATACAAAAGTTGGGTGATGTAATATTCAGTGATTTAGTAGTTGCATATAATACTCAATTCTCATCACATCACATGCCCTCCTTAATGCTCATCATCTAGTTCACATGTAGATCTTAATATAGCTTGGGCTTATCAAGATAGAGATCTAATTTTATTTTTTTAATGTAGAAAATCATCATTCCCAATATCATAGATTGAAGAGTCTACCTCTTATCTCTGATTTGTAATACTGTCCTTACCCCTTTCTAGCTTTGTGATTTGGGCAAGTTACTTGATGTCTCCATAAAATGGGAATAATAATAATAATAGTAATTATTATAATTATTATTACATACTTTCATGATATATTAGTCCAACTAAGAGCTGGTCCCTTCAAGAGCCAGCCACTTTAAACTTGCCCTGCTCATTTGAGATAGAGGAAGCACATTTAAAAAAAAAAAATATTTGACAGAGATCACAAATAGGCAGAGAGGCAGACAGAGAGAGAGGAGGAAGCAGGCTCCCTGCTGAGCAGAGAGCCCCATGCAGGGCTTGTCCCTGGACCCTGGCATTATGACCTGAGCTGACGGCAGAGGCTTTAACCCACTGAGCCACCCAGGGTTGATATGGATGATATACATACTATATAACTGTCTGTTGTGTATAGAAACACTATAAACATGATAATTTCTCTGAAGAAATAACATTGACTAAGTATTCTTTAGTATGAATGAAACTGACAGTTGAGGTAATGCCGAAATGTCCAGGCTTTCACTTTCAGAAATGTAAAGAGATGTCAGCAATTAATTCTGAGTTTGACACAGTGATGGGAATTACAGATGGAGGGGAACACATGAGGCTTATGATGACATAAGGACAATGAGCAATGGAAAAAGTAATAGACACTAATCAAAAGAAATGAAAGTTAAAGCATATAAAACTGGAAGTAGCCAAGGGCCAGAGGTAAATTGTTGTATCTCAGACATAGTAAGGGCAGAGAGAAGATTTGAACTCAGGTCTTCTGATTTCAGAATCTGAGCTCTAACTATACTAGATCCCCTCCTGTATATGGAATGTAAAAAACACATACAGTATCAGGAGTTAGATTTGAATTCTGCCTTGTCAGTAATAGATCCGTGACTTTGCCTAGTTTCATTCTCACTAAATTGGGAACACTAATAGCTGCCTTCTATGGTTGCTGGGGGAATTGAGATAATGCTGGTGATGCCTCTGACATGTCCAGGTGCCTAATCAATGCAGCTTCCTTCTTGAGAAATCATTTAGTTTGTATTATTAGGAATTAAATTAAGCCATCCTCAGCTTCTTTGTTGTACAAATTATTTCTACAGAAAAGTAAGACTTACTTATCTCAGTACTTTTTTGAAGATAAAAAATTGCAGCAAAATAAAGGGTGACTTTGTGATTTGGAGGCAGAAACAGTGGCCTGATTCTGAGCACATGTGAGCACCACACGAGCATGTGCACACACAATCTGGTGTCCTAGATGTTGCCACTCTAACTCAATCCCAGGGTTCTGTCTCTGTATTAAAACTTGCTCCTAGATTTGAAAAAATGCCAGGCCTGGGCTGATTCAAATTTCTTAAGTATCAAAGATTCTAGAATGGGGTTCTTTGTTTCTCCATGTTTGACAGACAGCTGTACCTTCTGGTGCAGTGCCAGCTGTTTTCCTGAGACATGATGGTCCAGGTTGGAGAAAGTGGATTTGGCCAGGACTGCTTTTAACTCTGGCAAAGTGGATATTGTCACCATCAATGACCCCTTCATTGACCTTCATTACATGGTCTATATGTTCCAGTTCCACCCATGCCAAATTCAACACCATGGTCAAGGCTGGGAATAGAAAACTTGTCATCAGTGGAAAGTGCATCTCCATCTTCCAGGAGCAAGATCCTGCCAGCATAATGGGATGATGCTGGTGCTGAGTATGTTGTGGAGTCCAGGGTCCTTCTCACCATGGAGAAGGCTGGGGCTCACTTGAGTGGTGGGGCCAAGATGAACATCATTTATGCCCCTTCTGCTGATGCCCCCATGTTTGTGATGGGTGAGAATCATGAGAAGCAGGACTATACCACCAACTGCTTGGCCCCTCTGGCCAAGGTCATCCATGATGACTTTGGTATTGTGGAGGGACTCATGACCACATTCCATGCCATCAAATGCCACCCGGAAGACTGTGGACAGCCCTTCTAGGAAGCTGCGGTGTGATAGCCAAGGGGCTGCTGAGAATACATCCCTGCTTCTACTGACCTGCCAAGGTTATAGGAAAGGAATCACTGAGCTGAATAAGAAGCTCACTGGCATGGCCTTCCATGTCCCCACCCTCAATGTGTCCACTGTGGATCTGATCTGCCACCTGGAAAAAGCTGCCAAATACAATGACATTAAGAAGGTGGTGAAGCAGGCAACATAGGGCCCCCTTGAGGACATCCTGGGCTGGTGAAGACCAGATTGTCTCCTGCACCTTTAACACCCACTCTTCCATCTTTGACGTTGGGACTAGCATTGCTCTCAGTGACCACTTTGTCAAACTCATTTCTTGGTATGACAATGAATTTGGCTATAGCACTGGAGGGTGGGCCTTATGGCCCACATGGCCTTTGAGGAGTAAGAGCCCTCTGGACCACCAGCCCCTGCTGAGAGCCACAAGAAGGGAGAGGCCCTCAGCTGCTGAGCAGTCCTTGCTTAATTCATCCCCCAACACACTGAGAATATCCCAACTTTGACAGTTTCCATCTCAGACCCCCTGAAAAGGGGGAGTGGCTTGAGGAACCCTATCTTCTCATATATGATCAATAAAGCATACTGTGCCCAGTCTAAAAAATAGATAGAATATAATGTTTATGGCATAAGTTAATTATAGGTACTAGTAAATAGGTGAGGAAAGCATTTGAGAGGAAGAGAAGGCTCTCCCCCTCAAACCACTGGAAATGTGATTTTTAAATTCCTTTTTGGGCAAGAATGAATTTGGAGTGATTGATCTGACATAGGTCACAGGGAGCCTCAACTAGACCTCAAGATGGAGGGTGATCCCAGGAACAGGACTTGGAGTGTAAAGCCAGGAATAGAGTCTTTGTATTGTATTCCTGTGAGGATGCTGGGCAGGGAGACAGAACCCTCACGTGGGGAGTGGGATAGAGACTGAATACTGAAGAAAAGAACAAGAAGGTTCATGATGGAAGGGAAGAGGTAGAATAGGTAATATAACCTAAGTCTCTGGTGTGTGTCCACGATGAGGGGTCTCGGTTGCTTAAGGCATGTGCCACCCCCGAGTGAGGCGCCTTCTGCACATGTTGCTATCAAATGGGATGAAGACCCCATGTTAGAGAACACAGAGCACATCATCTCACTGCTAAGAACGTATAAAATGGAATAACAGAATGTCAACAAACTGCTCCTAGAATAGTAAATAAGTGCAACTGTCCAAACAGTGATAATGAGATATTTATGGATGCTGAAGTAAAAAACAATCCACAGCCTGTTTTGCTGTCATGGATATATTTTTTCTGGGGATATTTCTAATGGGTTAGTCACACCACATTTCCACATGTGAGTCGTAGTTTTTGGGTCCAGCATTTGTCACTTCACAGCTGAGAGGGTTTTTTTTAGACATTTATTATTTATTTATTTAAAGATTTTATTTATTTATTTGAGAAGAAGAGAGTGAGAGAGAGAGAGTATATGAGAGGGGGAAGGGGCAGAGGGAGAAGCAGACCCCCCCACTGAGCAGGCAGCCCAATGTGGGACTCAATCCCAGACTCCAGGATCACCACCTGAGCCAAAGGCAGTTGCTCAACCAACAGAGCCACTCAGGCATCCAAGAAACTTTTAGACATTTATTGGTAACATTATATCACTTTGTAACCATAGCTTTTCCAATGGAAACCCAGCTTATTCATATTCAGTGGACATTTCTCTTTTTTATTCAGGAGCTTTCTGAATTGAAAGTAGAACTTTGTATTTATGTGTGTGCATGCAGGCAGGCACGATCTTCATCTCAATATATATTTTCAATATATTTCATGTGACTAGTTAAAGAGGCAGGAAGGAGTTAAACAGTAGAAGCCTGAAGCAGAGCAGTGGGGGGGTTGGGGAGCAGGGATGGTAAAGTGTCATCAGAAAGTGTCATTGTTTCCATTCACGTTGCAATTCCATTTTCCAATAAGGCACCAAAATGGATATTGCTTTTTTTTTTTTTTTTTTTTTAAGATTTTTATTTATTTATTTGACAAAAAGAGACAGTGAGAGAGGCAACACAAGCAGGGGGAGTGGGAGAGGGAGAAGCAGACTTCCTACTGAGCAGGGAGCCCGATGTGGGGCTGGATCCCAGGACCCCTGGATATTGCTTTTCTCTAAAAGGCTTAGACTATAACTACTCAATAATCAGGCACATGCAGAAGAATTAAGTCTTCAGTAGGAGGAATTTTGACAAGAGTTGACAGAAAATAAGCACCCTTAAAAACACAATGGAAGGGGCGCCTGGGTGACTCAGTTGTTAAGTGTCTGCCTTTGGTTCAGGTCATGATTCCAGGGTCCTGGGATCAAGCCCCACATTGGGTTTCCTGCTCAGCGGGGAGCCTCCTTCTCCCTCTCCCACTCCCCCTGCTTGTGTTCCCCTTCTCTCAGTCTCTCTCTCTGTCAAATAAATAAATAAAATCTTAAAACACACACACACACACACACACACACACACAATGGAAGAAGATTGTGCTTAATGTGGAAGTTGAGCACGTACATCATTAGAGACACAAAGCAAGGACCCTGTTGTCACCATGCAGGCACAAGATGAAACACAGTCAAGAGGAATCAGCAGGATGTGGATTACACAAGAAGAAAGAGAATAGAGACTGCCTCAGAACAGAGACTGAGCTTTTACCTGTGACTCACTCTATAGTATTCACAGCAGTCCATGTATTAAACTAAGTAGCTGTTTTAGGAAAAGTGTATATATTACTCATTTCATAGCATAAACCTAGTCATCCTCAACCAATCTGTAACTTTCATAAAAAAAACAAGAAAGCAAGCCCCTAACCCAGACTGGGAAACAAATATTATGTTAGGATATGTTTCCAGATTGAATATTAATAACCACCCATGTGCCCCATCACCAAGTCCAGACATGGCTTTCTGATAGCCCTGAGTAACATCTTCTACATGCTAGCAAGTAAGAAGTGAAGCATCATAATATTTTATGTCACTTTAAACTTATACATGAATGTTTATTCCTAATCTTTTGACATAAAGCCCAAGCCTCTTCTTAGGTTAGGGCCCTCTACTTAGGTTATAACAAGTACAAGGAGTTGAACTTAGCTTTAGAGGCTATTATTAGGAATTCTTTGGGCCATCTTGATTTCTGCATCTTAAAGAAGTTATAAGATTACTGGAAAGAGTTGAGAAAATGGCAACTACAATGATCTATCTGATTCAAGACCATGTGCGTAAAGGGGCTATAAAATAATGACTGGCTTTAAATATTAGGGTTTTTGGGCTATCCAAGAAAGACTACAAAATAGGAATGAAGCCAAAAATAATGATGAAAGGAAAAGAAAGCTTATCGAGCACTGATTAAAAGAACAAGACCCAGCCATATCGTCTATGAGCAAGATGCGTGTAATATAAAACACAGGCTGAAAGAAAATTGAGTAGATAAAGGAAATATACCATGCAAACAGTCAGTATAGGAAAGTTGGTGACTATACTAATATCAGATAAGGTAAACCTTTAGACAAAAAATATTAACAGATAAAAAGGCATATTGGAGCCAATTCATCATGAAGACATAAAAATCATAAATGTGGGGGTGCCTGGGTGGCTCAGTCAGTTAGGTGGCTGCCTTCGGCTCAGGTCATGATCTTGGAGCCCTGGGATCGAGTCCCACATTGGGCTCCTTGCTCGGCGGGGAGACTGCTTCTCTCTCTGCCTCTGTCTGCTTGTGCTCTCTCTTCCTCTGACAAGTGAATAAATAAAATTTAAAAAAAAAAAAATCATAAATGTGTAAGTACCTGGTAAAGCATTTAAATACAAGGAACAAAAAAGGACCCAACTGAAGAGACATAGATCCACAAACCCACAATCATAGTTGGAGATTGCAAAATCTCTCTTTTATGAATGATAGAACAATTTCACAGAAATCAGTAAAGACAAAGGATTTCTGAACACACTATGACCTAATTAATATAGAACACAACAGCCAAAAGTGGCACAATATACATTATTTCCAAGTACAGATATTTCATAAACCAAGACAGATTATTTGATGGGCTATTAAATAAGTCTCAATAAAATTAAAAATACTAAAATCATACCGACTATGTTCCCTGGCCATAATGGATTTATATTAGAAATCAAAACCAAAAAGATGTCAAGAGAAAATGCCAAACATTTGGAAAGTAAGTAATATATTTCTGAACAACTGATGGGTCAAGAAAAAATTACACAGGGAATCAGAAAATATTTTTAACTGGATGGTAAAGAAAATTCAACACATCAAAATTTGTATGATGCAGCTTAAAGTTTAGAAGAAAACTTGTAACTTTAAATGCTTCTAATAGAAAAGAAGAAAGTTTTAAAAACAACTATTGAAGATTTCACCTTATGAATCTGGAAAAAGAAGGGTGCCTGGGTGGCCCAGTCTTTAAGTGGCTGTTTTCAGCTCAGGTCATGATTTTGGGGTCCTGGGATTTAACCCCCCACAGGGCTCCCTGCTCTGTGGGAAGCCTGCTTCTCCCTCTCTCACTCCCCCTGCTTGTGTTTCTGCTCTCTCTGTGTCTTACTCTGTCGAATAAGTAAATAAAATGTTAAAAAAAAAAAAAGAATCTGGGAAAAGTAAATTCAAAGTTGGTGGAAATAAGGTAACAGTAAAAATAAGAATGAAAATGAATGGAATAGACAACTGACAAGCAATAGAGAAAATTAACATAGTAAAAAATAGGTTCTTTCAATGAGTAACAAAATTGATAAACCTCTAACTAGACTAATCAAGGAAAAAGAAAGTAGAAATTACCAATAACAGGAATGAAAGAGTGTTATCCTCTAGAGGTCTAACTGATATTAGAAGACTAGTAAAGAAATACTATAGTTTATACTATTTTATTATTTTATATATTTTATTATTATAGCTTTTTGCTAACAAATTTGGTAACCTGGATGAATGAACAAATTACTTGAAAACTAATTTACTGAATTAAGATGCATTAGAAAATTTAATAGCTCCCTCCTAATTGAAGTAATAATTAGTCACCATATACATGGATGAAAAGATTTTTTTTTGTATCATTTATATATGCATGTATGTATATAAATTGCTATTTTGAAGTCCAATAATCTCACTTGTGATTAAAACTCTTCCATTATTTATTTTTTTTATTTTTAAAGATTTTATTTATTTGAGAGACAGAGTGCACATGTGCGTGCACACAAGGCGGGGAGGTGCAGAAGGAGAGGGAGCCCTGAATCCTGGACATGTGGCTTTCATTCCAGGACTAGGAGATCAAGACCTGAGTGGAAGGCAAATGCTTAACTGACTAAGCCACCCAGGTACTCCCAGTCTTCCTTCAAAATACAAATGTAAATATCTGGATGTTGGTTCTAGTTAGATGAATATTTTTTTAGATGAATATCATATATGGCCTGATAAACAAACAATGGGAAGGATTCTCGCCACTTGCTGACACTAATTAAAAATCTTACGGTGTAATTAAAATGTGAAAATGTTCCATCTGTTAAATTTAACACTTTATCCAATAGCCTTTGCTATTCTATTTTAAAGTTCAATTCTCAGTTAATAAGGAATTTTTATTCCTCTTACTAGCATAATAACTGAACTCTATATTTGCATGTACGAATGAGCAAAAAACAACCCCCACCCTAAAAAAAAAAAAAAAAAAAAAAAAGAAACCATGGAAATTCAGCTCTAGTTGCTGCAGTCTACACAAAGAAAAGATTCTACCTGGTTCTGTTTTTCTAAAATTTTTCTTAGGGGTCAGTGTCAGTAAACGCAACCTGGAAAAGAAATTGATCAGTGAATAGTAAATTTCAAAATCTTATGTTCTTTTTTGCTAACTAGATGTGCCCCAACAGATATTTGTAGTCGTTCAAGGAGAAGTTTAAAAAGAAGCCAGAGAGATGAAAATATACCAGGGAGTGTGAAGGGTAAAAAAAATTACTCAGTTCTGTTCAAAGATCTTCATATTCAATGCATTCCAGAGAGCCTGAAAACCATACAAACCATGTTTTACCTTATTTTCTGGTAATGCAACCAAAGAATGTTGAGATCCCCCTCTTTTGACTCTAAATGGAAAGAAAACGTGGCTGTTCCTCTCAGACCTCAGGGTCCTCTTTAAGTCTAAACACAGCCCTGGCCACCTCTGTGGCAGGTTCTGTATTCTATCACTTGGCGGGTGTTCTCAGAATGGAGGTGCTTGTTATCATTCTTATTCTGGGAATGACTGCATAAAAAATATGCAGCACCAAAAAGCCTCACAGAAGAACCACACAGGAATACTTACGAAGTCCCACTGTTCACACAGCACGTTTGTACCGTGGGCAGGCCAGGAATGTAAAGAAGCAGAAATACACAGTAATGTGTATATCAAATTATGCAGTTAGAAAAATCTGCTAAAATCCCAGAATATTGTGAATAATAACAACGATTGTAATAATTTAGTATCTGTTTAGGAAATCGAGGATATTGAATCATCTGGAATGAAAATACGTTTGTCAGACCAAATTGTTCAGGAAGTAGGCTAGGTTTTGATGGGAAAAATGAAGAGCTGGTGGAGGGGGCAGGCGGAAGAAGGAAGCAAAGGCACAGCAGGACATTGGTGCCCCACTGACTGGAGTCCCTAAGGGTACTGTTTGAGCCCAGGCCAGTCTCTTTGCTACCTCTTTCCTCTGTGGTAGGAAATAACGAATAAACTTGAAAGACACTTTTATTTATTTATTTATTTATTTATTTGACAGATAGAGATCACAAGTAGGCAGAGAGGCAGGCAGAGAGAGAGGAGGAAGCAGGCTCTCCACCAAGCGGAGAGCCTGACGCGGGGCTCGATCCCAGGACCCTGGGACCATGACCTGAGCTGAAGGCAGAGGCTTTAACCCACTGAGCCACCCAGGCGCCCCTTGAAAGACACTTTTAAAATACACATATGGTCTCTGTTTAGTTTTTTTAAATTTTTAAGTGAATAAAAACTGTTTAGTTTTTAATTTTTAAGTGAATTAAAATCTTTAAGTGAAACATGAATTTTGAGCTCTTTCCTAGTCTATGGGGAAAAAAATCATTATTTTAATACATAACACACCTCCGAGTATTGAATGTTTTTGCCTTAACAAAGGCTGTGCCAATCCTGATACCTGGAGAGATCTCTTCCTACTTTATGTGTACAGTTGCAAGGGTGAGAAAACAGCAGTAACTGTAAAACAAAATGTCATCGTTCAAGAGATTCTGAATATTTCAGGAGCCCTGAAGCCTGGAACCCCATGCGAGGATTTGTTTTGTAATGTTTAGATGAAAGCAGATGAGTATGTCATTATGATTTGGAAACTAACTTACTATGACTGAATTTTTCCTGCCATCTGAGTTTCTCAAAAGAGAACACTGAAAATCAGATAAAAGGCACATCATAAGAATATAGTCAACAAGGGGAGAGATGGTCACTATACTTACGGTGAACATAGCACAATGTATAAACTTGTCAAGTCACTAAGTTGTGCACCTGAAACTAATGTAACATTGTGTTTCAACTATTTTAAACACACCCAACAATTTAAAACAAAACAAAAACTAGAACACGGAAAATCAGGACCAATCATTATATATGTTACCTTCAAGTATCTTTTTTTTTCTTTTATTTATTTATTTATTTATTTATTTTTTTAAAGATTTTATTTATTTGTCAGAGAGAGAGGGAGAGAGAGCGAGCACAGGCAGACAGAGGCAGAGGGAGAAGCAGGCTCCCCGCCGAGCAAGGAGCCTGATGCGGGATTCAATCCCAGGACGCTGGGATCATGACCTGAGCCGAAGGCAGCTGCTTAACCAACTGAGCCACCCAGGCGTCCCTTCAAGTATCTTTTCAATGGAGTTTCTTATGTGTGGGTCAAACCAGATGGACAAAAAATGCATAATAGAGGCCACCTATCTCTTCTTTTTAAAAAATATGTTCTATGTCCAACATGGGGCCCAAACTCACAACCCCAGGATCAAGAGTTGCATGTTTACCGACTAAACAAGCCAGGCACCCCCACCTCTCTCTTATTAGAGGCTGCGAACTTTGGGTACTGTGCAGAGTGGAAGGTTTGTGTCAATAAAATTTCCATTAGTTTTGTGGTTTCGTAGGCACTGTTCCCTAGAAGTACCGATTGGCTCACAAACCCTATGTACAAAGTGAGATAGTCTTCTGTTACAAGAAATCTCTACAATAAATTGGTCTTCTTTTTGATATTGACCACTTGATACACCTTGTGCCTTCTAGTGTGCTTGTTAGGTACTTGTCTTGCTTCTCTCATGTCTTCTAATTGAGCATAGCTCACAGAGGCAGAGATTTTTTCCTTACCTGCCTCTCTATCCCAGCCTGGGGCATTGCAATGTATTCCCACATAGCACTGTGTGCTCTCCCTACTGGGGCCATTAACTGCTACTTTATGATTCCCTATTTGAGTACACGTCTCTTCTACTATACTACAAACTCTTGAGGGCAGACTCCCCACTCTTTCATAGTACGTACTACAGGATAACAATAGTCAAAGCTGTCATTTGCTAAGCACCAATTACTAAATGCTCTCTCTGTAACCACTTGGAAAGAAGATGCATTATAATTCTCAATTTAAAGGTAAGAAAAGTGAAACAGGAAGGGTCAAAAGTTTGTCAAAGGCTACAGCTAGTACTGTCAGAACTAACCAAGCATCACTGGTTCCAAAGACTATGCTCTTTTTAGGATGAGCCCGGTTGCAAACAGATGACAGGAATTGGTGCAATTTTAAACTGGTAATATGGGTTTAAGAGTTCACCATGCAAGTATCCTGAATTTGTTACTCCAATTCACTTCGATGCATAAATAGGCTGAAATCTTACACTATCTTTAATGCCTTGTTCTTCTCTTAAAAGAAAAGTTATTTTCCCTATTTTCTGATATAGTAACTCCTTACGACATTTTTAAAATTAAAATTATTAATAAAATAACTCATATGAATATGTTGTCAGCTAATAATAAAAGCTACTATTTAGTGAGTCCTTACTGTATAATATCCTGTACCTGTTTTGTTATGTGCATTACTTTCCTTTTTAAAAAATTAACATATAATATATTATTTGTTTCAGGGGTACAGGTCTGTGAATCCTCAGTCTTACACAATTCATAGCACTCACCATAACACATATCTCCCAAAGTTCATAACCCAGCCACCCTATCCCTCCCCACCACCCAGCAACCCTGTTTGTTTCCTGTGCATTATTTTCTAAATTACTTGTTCAATGTAGCTCCTTGAGGAGAGACCATATTTTTCTCATTCATTCCTATTTGTCTCTCCTTTTTGCCCCCCTCCAGCATGGTGGGAGAAGTAGATGCTCAGTAATTACTTATTGAAAGAATCTGCTGGGCATTTTAATACATCTTGGTATTTAATAGTCACAATAATCTGGGGGCCTAACTGTAGGTAATTGAAAGAACTTGCACAGAATCACACTGTAAATTCAGAGTTGGATTCTCACCTCAGTCTGTCTGGTTCTGCAGCTCAATTTGCTGGCCTGTGGCATCTTATTTGAGCATGCCCTCCTCTGTGGTGTCTTTTGGTGGCAGAATTCCATTTTTCTATGAGCGCACTACAAATAATGTCACAACAGTCAAATATTATTTTATCCTTCAGTTGATATAAATTGTCATGGGGCAGTACTGTTTTTGAACAGTGTTTCTCTAAAATTATATTCCGTAAGACTACTTTTGTTGACTTGTCTTTGAGAACCATAGAATGCTTTGAGAAGTTATTGGTTGTTAGTCTGTTTTGCCACTATCACCAGCAAAACATCTGGTTTGTCAGCTGATGCCCTCAAAGTTAAATTTTATCAGATAGCAAGCAAATAGAGGAAAAACCAAGAAAGAAAATTGGTGGATAACGAGGATCTGATTTTGACTATTCAAACAAAGCAATAACTCTATCCTTCAGGATAGAGTTATTCAGGTTTTTTAATAGAAATTTCTAGGAAGAAGGAGACTACAGAATTCTAGGACAAAATAAAATGGCACCTGAATGGCCCCAAACAGTAAAGCCAGTCAAGCAGTGCTCTGAGTTCTGCCCTGCTTTGAGATGTAGCCGCCCTCTCTGAGTCAGCTTCTTCTGAACAAGGGTGTGGTGATGACTCCACTTCAAAGAAACCACGCCTTCTGTCCCCCTTCCCCCATCCCATACACAGCAGCTGTCACCTGGATTCTCAACACAAGTATTGCTGAGTGGATGTTAACTGCCTCTTGGAGAAATCTAAGTAAATAAAGAGTAAGTTAAAAGTCATACTGTATTGTGCTTCTAAAATGTCCTCAAGTTGTTCTGGAAGAATAAAGAAGGCTCCTTAGAGGGAGAGGAAATATGGGGACAGATTTCAATCATTCTCCAGCCATTCCCCAGCTGAAATAAGCTTGGCTCAAAGGGAGTCTTTTAGGCTAGAGGAATGGAGTTGAGTGAAGTAAATGTTTCCCTATGCCTCTAACAAGGAAATCAGGCTGTTGGAGACTGAGGCCCATAGGAAACAGATCATTATGTATATAGCCCCAGGAAACAGCAATGAACTCTCTTTACTATATGATAATTGTCGGAGGTTCAACTGTTGGCTTATTTCAGGAAGAGAAAGTATAAAGAAAATGTCTTACTTTTTCTTTTTCTGCCAAACTAAAAGTACATTATTTATATTTACACTGTCCTTTTTTTCTGATCACCTCAATGGGACAGCTCTAATTTGTTCTTAGCATATTCGTTTTGGATTTCATTTGTTCTCACTGTTTAGTTTTAACTGAGAACTTCCAAGTTTCCATCAGCAGCCCTAACCATTCTGCTAAGATCCAGATTTCTATCTTTAATGGACTATTGACTTGTCCATAAAAATCTTTCAGCAGTAGCATAAGCTCATCAAGTCCAATACTGAATTCCTCATCGGCTGCCCAAACCAGCCCTTCCTCCTGACTTGTCCACTCCTGTTAACCTTACCACCAGAATGAATGAGGCTGACAACCTGAGCCTGGTCTTTGACTCTCTCTCTCACCCTGATCCAACCAGTTCCCAAGACTTTTTGTTCTGCCTCCATTAGGGCTCCATTTTTTGAGCTGTGTGACCTTGGATAAATCATTTAACCTCTCTGGGCTTCAGATTCCTAATCTGTAAAAAGAGGATGATAATACTATCCCATTGAAATACCTTCTTATGCGGAGTTAGTGATACATGTATAATATGTAGTACATTGCTTAGGACAAAGAAGGAGTTCAAAAATGTTCTTTTCCCTTTCCCCAATCCTCTCCTTAAATCTGGACTGCCTGCCCTTTGTTTCTCCATGTTCAGGATAAATATAGTCCAATGCAGTCTTTCATTATCTTATATTATCTAAAGATGTAGCTCAAGCTACTTTACCTGGTATGAAAGACAGCAATGTATTTCTTGGATATGCTTTCTTTTTACTCTACTTTGCAATTCTCATAGGTCAGCCTAACTGAACTTCATGCTTTTTCAAAAGTCTTTATTCTAGCTATTTACTTTTCCTAGAAGGTCGTTTCATCCATCTCCATGTATTTGAATTTTACTCAATTAAAAATTATACATTTAATGTATATCTTGCTAATTAATGGATTCCTTAAGGGCAGAGGCTAAAATTTGCTCATCTTTATATTTGCAATTTTGGTAATGTTTCTGACATGAAGTAAGCAGTAAACTTTTGCCGACTAAGTGAATCAAAAGAATGGACAAACTTCCTTGTATTCCCAAAATACCTTGAGAGAATTGATTTTTGTCCTTTGTATTTCTATGTTCTGTACTCTTGATATTATTAGCAGAAAAAAAATTTTTTTTACTGGAAATGATAGCTGTATATTGGCCAGTATATTTATTTTTACTGTTTCACCTTCATTTCCTTTTCATCCAAGAAGTTCTCTTTCCTAGGTTTAATGAAAGAAATGCAGATCTGAAGCTTCATCTATGAGCCACAGTTCATTTTTAAATTATTTGTAAGATTTTGTTTTCTTAATTTTAATTTGAAATAACATGAGAAGAACCTCAAGATTATGATTTTAAATTTAATTAAAAATATTTCTGGAAATAATAATTTATAATATGCTTCTTTATTTTCCTTCTACCTTTTTAAAGTATTATTTTCCCTTGCTTTTTTAAGCTTTTGTTTAATTTAATATTCAGACTTAAAAGTCATGTTTACAACAGTTAACCACAAAGGATCCACTGGACATTTAGAAATACCGGTATAGTTATATAACTTTTATTAGGGTTTATTAAGAATTAACTGTATGCAGGGGCTACTAGTGGTGACACATCAGAGAAAATAAACTCTAACTACAGGTTACGGGAATGAAATCTACCCTGTTTTACAAGTTGCGAAAATAAGTGGGATTCTCTATACATTGTCCTCTGAGCTGTTCAGAATAGAAGAGTGGAATTCATTTACAATCATTTTCTTGTTACTAGATTGAAGTGTCTGAGTCCTTCTAGAAATCTGGAAAATTTGCTGATGGGCTAACTAAGGTGTGTTACTGAGAAGTTCATAATTAATCAGTTGCAAATTTCATAAACTTTTTTTGTGGGGGGAGGCTTATTAAAAATCTGCTTAAACAACACTGCATCCAATATGTTATTTCTGTCTTTTTTCTTAAATACTCACCACCAGATATGGTCAGAGTAGAGAGTTTAAAACTTTAACAGATATTCCTTGGCAAATTAATGTAATTCCAGCTCCTCATCTATCATATTTGGCCACTAAATGACCCTTTCACTTTTTCTCCCATAACCCCTGATTTTACATACTTCGACCACATCAAATATTTTGCCATTCCCTGATTTATATGCTGAGCTGTCCTAAACCTTGACTGTGCTCACACTGATTCCTTTCATTGGAACTCATTTATTTTTTTAATTCAATCATTAAACAGATGTTTTTTGAGCATTTTACATGTGTCAGGCATTATGTTAGGCAGTGGAGAAACAAAATATAGAGACCCTGCCCTCATGAAGTTTCTGTCCTGGCGAGGAAATCAAACAGATAACGAGCAATCATATATGTAAATGGAATAGTTACTGCAGTCATGGTAGGTGCAGTGGAGAGGACAAGTAATGGAGGCAGAGACTGTTCAGGAATGGATGGGGGAGAAGCACTGCAGATCACGTGGTTAGAGGGGGGATGTCTCCTAGGAGTCACAGTGTAAGTGAGATGTAAAAGACAAGCCGGAGTTCCGGAGTTCATCAGTTCCACAGTGAGGGAAGAGTTCCCAAGGTGGGGGAAACGCCTATGGCAAAAACAGAAAGACAGGAATGAGAGTGGCATATTTGAAGAACGGGCAAAGAATAGATACAGCTGAAGTTCAGTGAGCGATGGGGAGAGAGGAACGAAGTGAGCCTGGGGTAGTTTGGAGGTTGTGTTGAAGAACAGCAATAGGGAGACCAGTTAAGAGATAGTTGCAGTGATGAACATCTGGGAAACAGGAAAAGGAAAAAAAAAAAAAAAAAAAGAAAGAAAGAAAGAAAGGAGAGAGGGAAACAATCCATAAGAACCTCTTAATGATAGAGAACAAACTGAAAGTCCTGGAGGGGAGATGGGTGGGGGATGGGCTAGACGGGGCTGGGCATTAAGGAGGGCACTTGTGATGCTGAGCACTGGGTGTTATATGTAAGTGATGAGTCACTGAATTCTACTCCATAAACCAATATTGCACACTATGTCAACTAGCAAAATTAAAATTAAAATTAAAATTTATTAATTTTAAAAGAAAGAGACTGCTGTAGTAAAACAGAAGAGAGAAGATGACCAAGGTGGTGGCTACAGAGATGGAGGAAAGTAGAATTCAATATGTACTTTGGGATTAGAACAACAACAACAACAGCAAGGGCTTGTTAAATGCAGGGAGTGATAAAAAGAGAGGAACACATGATTACTTGTGGGTTCCTAATTTGAGGGTTTAGATCAAAGGTGATGGTGCAAGGTAGTAATGAAAAATAAGATAGCACACAGATAAAATAGATTACATCTTTTAAGAGCTTTGTGGAAATTAAAATTAAGAAAATTAAGAGAAAATCTTAAATTGTTTAAAATTTTAAAATTTAAATCTGAGTAGACTAATAACCATTAAATAAATGCATTAGTTAAATATCTTACCCCAGCCCCAGATAGTTTTATAAGCTGTGCTGTCAAATCTCCAATGAATACATGATTTATACCTTATAAAAAACATTTTGGAAAGAGTAAAAGAGGAGAAACTACCCAACTTATGAGATGGATATAACCCTGAAATCAAGTCAGGTAAATATTGTATAAGAGTGCCTCACATGTAAACATAGCAAGTACACGGAATAAAAGAAAAGAATATTGAATTGAGTAATGCATTAATAATTCTTTGTTAACAAATAATGTTTACTCATGATGTTCGGATGATTAACATTAATATGTATTTTTTCTTTAAAAAATTTTTAAATGTAAATTCAATTTAATTAACACACAGTATTATTAGTTTCAGAGGTAGAATTCTCTGACTCATCATTGCATACAACACCCAGTGCTCAGTACTACAAGAGCCCTTAATGCCCATCACCCAATTACCCTATCCCCCACCCATCTTCTCTCTAGCAACTCTGTTTGTTTCCTATAGTTAAGAAAGTCTTATGACATTCTTATGACACCCACTATGGGGTGCCTGGGTGGCTCAGTTGTTAAGCGTCTGCCTTCAGCTCAGGTCATGATCCCAGGGTCCTGGAATCGAGGCCTCCTTCGGGGTCCCTACTCAAAGGGGAGCCTGCTTCTCCCTCTCCCACTCCTGCTGCTTGTGTGCCCTCTCTGGCTGTGTCTCTCTCTGTCAAATAAATAAATAATCTTCAAAAAAAGAAAAAAAGAATGTCTTATGATTTGCCTGCCTCTCTTATTTTTTCCCTCGTATTTTATTTTTCCTTCTCTTCTCCTATGTTATTTTTGTTTTGTTTCTTAAATTCCACATATGAGTGAGAGGACATGGTGTTTGTCTTTTTCTTATTGACTTATTTCACTTAGTATAATACACTAGTTCCATCTGTGTCATTGCAAATGGCAAGATTTCATTCTTTTTTGATGGCTGAGTAATATTCCATTGTATATATACACCACATTGCCTTTATCCATCCATCTATCAGTGGACATCTGGGCTCTTTCCAAATTTTGGCAATTGTGGACATGGCTGCTATAAACATCGGGGTGCATGTGTCCCTTCAGATCACTATGGTTGTATCCTTTAGATAAACACCTAGTAGGGCAATTGCTGGGCCACAGGGTAGCTCTATTTTTAACTTTTTAAAAAAGATTTTATTTACTGACTTGAGAGAGGGAGTGAGCGAGTGAACGAGAGAGAGCATTAGCAGGTGGAGGGGCAGAGGGAAAGCAGACTCCCTCCTGAGCAGGGATCCCGACTTGGGGCTCCATCCCAGGACTCTGGGATCATGACCTGAGCTGAAGGCAGACACTTAACTGACTGAGCCACCCCAGCGTCCCTTGCTGTATTCTTAAGAAGGAAAGGAGCAGTGTTCTTTCATGTTATTGTCATCCAGGACATAGAGATGATGCCCATTAGTATTACTAGCATGAATCAACATTTATTGAGTGTCTGCTATGTGTGCATTTTGTCTTCAGGATTTATGTGTTCAATCTTCTCAAGTACTTTGTGAAGTAAGTATTAATATTTCCCCTCTTTTTCATATGAGGACATAGGAGTACAGAGAGGTCTAGTAACTGGACTAAGTTTATATCTGGTAAGGTAGAGTAGCATTTAAATCCAATTCTAGGACTACATGTATGCACTTAGGTGAATATACGCTTTGGTTTTTCTTTTAGTGTGCTTATGGTAACAAGAACATAATCATACAATGTACATATGATGTGACGTGCTTCTTGTGAGAGGCCTGGCTTACCCTGCGGCTCTCTCTGTGTGGGTCTATATTCACCCTCCTCATTCCTTTTGATGACTGTACATATTCAATATAGATGTACCATAATTTATTAAACTATAAATTTATATATTTATAAAAATTATATATATTTTATTAAAATAGATTTTTCATTCAACATAAGTCCTATATGTATTATTTTTAGATTATATACTTCTTTTAAATTTCAGAGAATGCTGAAATAGATGTACTTATATACTCTTATGTATGTGTGTGTGCGTGTGTATGAATGTTCTTTTGAGTAGATATTTAAGAGAACTTGCTAATCTATGAATGCAATTATAAATTTTAATTGCAATCACTAGTTGCTAACAAACAGGTAGTTTAATGTACACCAATCATGTCTAAATGTTTATTTATATCATAAATTATTTTATAAAATTCCAGTATTTTCTTCCAATATTACTATAATTCAGTTTCTTTTCCCATTTATAGATGGAGGGTTTTGTTTTGTGTTTAGCAAGGTCAAGACCAGTCTCTGGTAGCCTTATAGTATGTTAGAAAGCATTCCCTTCCAGACATCATTTAAGAGTAGGGGGAGGTGCTGAGGATCTCCATTTACATGCAGGCAGAGAAGTTCTCTTCTGCCCCAGGCACAGACTGTAGCTTTTCTAAAATCAGCACGTAAAATACAGCAGCACGTGGATTGGTTTTTCTCACGTTATTTGAACTTTACAGTGTGCCAATGACTGCTTTCTGGAAGTAGCCAGAAATACTTTCCAATAGAAATTGTTCTCTTTCAATCTGGGAGCCGTGGGAAGGATCCTGTCTCAGGGCAGCTGTTACCGATAAACCAAGCCGAGAATGGGTTCATGGAAATGACTAGATTAATAATTTCAAGGGGAAAAATGGGCACAGGGACCTAGGCTGGTGCAGGAATCCCCAGATGGTTACCACTGGAAGGCGTATTCCACATCTGGCTCAGTGTCTATAATTCTATATGTCTGTAACTCAACACGAAGAAACCGAGGTGAGAAAGCATCATTTAAGGGCACCCAGCTAGAAGGACAATGATAAAACGAATACTGATGGATGATATGATAAATAGAGAGCTTTGTTGGGCTTAGCAACAAACTCTGTGGCTTCCTGAGCTGACCTCCAGCATGTCTGACCTTCGGGAAGTATTTTCACTTCTGAGGTTTAGAATCCCATTCCCAAACATGAAAGAATAAATATAACCCCGTAAAGGCCCTCTCTAACTCATTCTGTGATAGAAAAAGTCCTCATTTCCCCATACCCTAATGGACCACAGATCTTTGAGGCTTTACTTCACATTAAAATTGTATTGCTTTTTCTCATTTCAAAATACTTGTCTCTGCACGATCTCATTTTGATGTGAGAAACAAAGGCAGAAGAAAAATTATTGTTTCCTTCCTTACTGTAAGGGCCTGCCCCTCCCAGAGGAACTGGCTTGTGGACCCGGGTTGTAGGGGAGGGGCAGGCCGGGTGGAGACATCCAATCAGTGGGGCGCGCGTATATCCACTGGGGTGAATTGGGATTCAATTGGCCGCTTGTGTAGGGGCGGGGTTCAACCACCCCCATAAAGGTTGGTCTGCGAGGCTGTCGAGAGCAGAAGGAGAGCTGTTGGAAGAAGAAGAAGCGGAAGGAGAAGAGTCGGCGGGGGCGGGAGCAGCAGCAGAAGAGTCCGTGGGAGCAAAAGAGCTGTAACAGCTCTTGTAAGAGCTATAAGCGCCGCCGGTGGCCCCGAACCACCGGCAGTCCGGACACCAGCAGTTCGGCCACCGGCAGCCCCGGTCCAGACGCCAGCTGTTGAGACGCCAGCGGCCCCGAGCCGCCAGCGGTCCCAGCGGCCCCGAGCTGCCGGCGGTCCCGACGCCTGTGGCCCCAAGACGCCTGCGGCCCCAAGACGCCTGCGGCCCCGAGCCGCCAGTGGTCCAAACACCAGCAGTTCCACCGCCAGCGGTCCCGCGCCGCCAGTGGTCCCGACGCCTGTGGCCCCGAGACACCTATGGCCCGAGACGCCTGCGGCCCAGAGACGACAGCAGCCCCGCCCACACACTGCGACCCTCGGCAGCGGCGCCATGGGAAACAGCCTAGATGGCAGCAACCTAACCAGGAACCCTGAGCCAGTGCTTCCCCGGAGCTGTGTCATTCCGGGGAGTGGCTTCGTCTGGGAAAAGGCCTCCTCAGTGAGTGGCCCTGCGGGAGCAGCATCGTCAGGAAAGAGGCTTCCTCCAGAGCGGCCTCGCCGGAGCAGCCTTGTCTGGGGAGCGGCCTCGCCAGAGCAGCCTTGTCAGAGTGGCATCATGGGGAACAGAGTCTGTGTCATCGGTGTTGTCCTCCTCGTCATCGTCGCTGTCGTCATCACCTCTTCGTCATTGGGAGCAGCTTCGTCCTGGGAGCGGCTTCCTCCAGAGTAGCCTCTTCTTGGGAGCGGCCCTGTCCGGGGAGCGACCTCACCAGCAGCAGCCTTCTTGGAAGTGGCCTCTTCTTGGGAGCAGCTCCAACCGGGGAGTGGCCTCATCTGCGGAGCAGCCTTGTCCGGAACGGCCTTCTTGGGAGTGACCTTGTCAGAATCATCATCATTGTCTTTTCGTAAGAGACAGCCCTGACCGGTCAGTTTGATTTTTGATGCTTGGTGTGAAATAAAGCTTTGTTTGATGTTCGCTTTATATCAGTCTCGTTCCTTTGATCATGGACCCTAACACTTACAGCCCACTGACAAGTCCTTGAAACAGGCAGAGTGACATTCCTGTCAGAACTCAACCACCCCGATGTTGACACTTTGCTAAGTAAGGACAAAAGGCAAACTTAGCCTGACCCCCAGGATCCTGTAAGTCTACTTTAATATACAAAAATTCGATTGGAGGGGCGCCTGGGTGGCTCAGTCAGTTAAGCGGCTGCCTTCGGCGCAGGTCTGATCCCAGGGTCCTGGAATCGAGTCCCGCATCAGGCTCCTTGCTCAGCAGGGAGCCTGCTTCTCTCTCTCCCTCTGCCTGCCACTCTACCTGCTTGTGCTCTCTCTGACAAATAAATAAATAAAATCTTTAAAAAAAAAATTCGATTGGAAACTTCCTTTATCTCACCCCCTACACCATATATTGGCAATTATCCACCAAGTATATGACTCACCAGTATACATCTGAAGGTCTCACTGAGTAAGGTACAGGCAGGACTAGGAAGGGAGAGATAGGTGGGGGGGGGGGGGGGGGCTATAGGACCAGGCTCACCAAAAATCCCAGAAATGTTGAGGTGTAAGAAACCAGAGATAAGGGAACAAACCAGACCACCCTGCCCCAAGTGTCAGAGATGGGGTTCTTTTATGGCAGTCCCATTGTGACCAACAAAGAATAACCAGACCCTAAAGAAGAAATGGGGGGTTGGGTGAGCCTGGTAGTGTGTATTATGGAGGGTGCATATTGCATGGAGCACTGGTGTGGTGCATAAACAATGAATGCTGGAATGCTGAAAAGAAATAAAATAAAATAAAATGGAAAAAAAATAAGCCATTAAAGATCTTATCACCAGTCCTTACTCTAACTAAGATGTCACAAGAATGTTAAGGCCACAAGATCCCTGGTCAGTTCTAAATAAAAGACTGTTGGTGGAGGCCCATGTTGGCAATGTGGTCGGGAACGTCTCACTTGAGAGATTTCTCTGTATCCTTGCTTAATAAAGTTCTATCGCTTTGCTACTCTCCTTTGTCTGTGAGATTCATTCTCCGACTCCCTGAGACAAGAAACTCACTCTCTCACTTCAATTTGCTTCTCACTTGAATTTGCCTCAACAAAATTAAAGTGGATATATAAATAAATAAATATGGTCCCTGTAGATTTTGGGATTCCACAGAACACTATCACCACAGTCTTGCTTTTTCACCGTCCTACTACCTTAGAATTTTTAATGATGTGAATTCTTTTTTTTTTTAAAGTTTAAAAAAAAAATCGTTTGACAGAGAGAGAGAGCATGCACACATGCAGGGGGAGTGGCAGAGGGAGAGGGTGAAGCAGATTCTGCCCTGAGCAGACAGCCTGACATGGGACTCAATCCCAGGACCCTGGGATTATGACCTGAGCTGAAGGAAGGTAAACACTCAACTGACTGAACCACCCAGGTACCCCTAGTATTTTCTTTCTTAGGGAAGGTTGTTGGTTCTCTCAGTGAAACCCTAAGGCACACTGTAGGAGATCAGTAAACTTAAGAAAAATTGGTTTGCCCTTTTATAAATGTGTTTATTTATTTATGAGTAGGTGATTTAAAAAAAATTTTTTACAAAAGGCTATACTATAACAATGGACCCTCATCCTGGTCCCCTGACAACCCATTCCCCTCCCACAGGGCTTCTCTTAGGCCAGCACTTAGCAGTTGATTTAGAACTAGTGTGTGTCTGGCTGTTTTCCAGCTCCATGAAACTCTGCAC
This sequence comes from Lontra canadensis, assembly GCF_010015895.1. Taxonomy (NCBI): domain Eukaryota; kingdom Metazoa; phylum Chordata; class Mammalia; order Carnivora; family Mustelidae; genus Lontra; species Lontra canadensis. The sequence goes on along the minus strand of NW_022631047.1, from coordinate 7,548,327 downwards.
CTGGAAGTCCCATTCTGGGTTTTGGAAGCTAGTCAATGTTGGGGTGTTTTTCAAACTTTAAAAAAAAAAAAAATCACAGCCCATTAAGAGCCATATTTAAATAATATGCACATTTTTATAACACACACATTTGGGCAACGATACTGACCCTTGTTATAGAAGTTATACCCTAATATTTTCAGTTGTTTCGTTTTTAACAACCTACTAAACATGCACACATGTATTTTATGTCTTCAACCCAACTCAATTTAAGAATATTTTATAGAAATATTTTAATAGAATATTTATTATTAAATTAATAATATTTAATACTTAATAAATATTAAATTATATTAAATATTTAATTGAATACCTTATAGAAAAATATTTTAAGAATATTTATTTTTCTTGTTGTAACAGTTTCTTGTTGTAGCCTAACTCTTCGCAAGGTGTGGGTCTGAATATTCAAGTGCGGGAATTCCCTTGCAAACTTGCTTACCTCCATCCCTCCAACATGATAAAATAATTTAAATAAGAGGTCAAAAACACAAAGGTTAAGAGGAGAAAATAGCAACAGCATTTAAAAAGCTGGACTGTAGACGGGCAAGCGATAACAAATTTAGCTAAAGCCCTTCCCTGGGAAAAGCACAAAAGTCGAATGTTTCCAGCCACAGTATCTCAAAAGACTCCGGAAGTGGAGGTTGCAGCTGCTCATGAAAGTGCTGAAAGCCAGACCCCACTCCCTCCACCAAGACCGGAGCTCAGAGGCTACATTTCCAAGTCTGGTCGGGGGAGGAGCATGAAGCCGGTTCAGACATTTATATGGAGATGTCTAAAGAAACTCTGTTCTATGGAGGTATCTCTCCTCAGTTAGGCCTTCCTTCACACGTTTTACCATGCTTCATCAACAACACCCTGATGAAGCTTCTGTTACCTAATTACTCTTCTTTTTTCACTCGTGTCTTTTTGAAACCGTTGTTGTTATTGCCATCAGAGTTTTTCATTTAATAAAATTCATTCATTTTATCAGTATTTTCATTTTATTTTAGAAAGGAGGTTAGGTGAAAGCATCCTCAGACTGAGTCAGAATTATGTAAGTTTTTCATTGGTTAAGATCCGTGCCTACAAATGAATACCGACATACATATGCAAGTTATTAAGCACAATGGTAACCCATCATCTGACCTGCGGATTAGAACATGGACAGTTGCCACAAAGCTCCCTGATTCCCCTCTCCATCTGTTCCTTCCTCCTTCCCCCAGAGGCAACCACTTTCCTAGACTGTGTGTTTGCTGTATTTACACTTCCTCTTATGGTTTATAGGATTTATAAACATTGAATCACATATAATCTCTTGTAATTTACCTTTTTAAATTTAACATTTTGTTTCTAAAATCACCTCTGTTGATGTGAGTAGTTGTGTTCTTTTATTTTCACTGCTGTTTAGTGAGGAAAGGCTGCCCCTTACTTACCTATATCCCTGGTGCCTGGTTATGCCAAGTATTTTTTTCTCTCTTATCTTTATTTTTAAATGCATGACCAGGGTGTCTCTGAACATTATTCTTTATGCTTCCTGATACAGATATGCAAAAATTTCTCTGGTTTAGGAATGGAATTACCGAGTTGTAGGATATGAACAGTTTGGCATTATCTTGCAAAGCTGAATTGTTATAATTCAAAGCTGAATTGTTACAAATTGTTATAATTTGTAATACAAATTATAATTTGCAGGATAATGCCAAACTTTTCCCAAAGATTTTCTGCCAATTTACACTTCTAAAAACCATGAGTTCCCATTTTCTCACTTTCTGGATAAAACTTTGCAAAGGTAGATTTCAAAATTTTACCTATTCTTCTGGGTATAAAATAGGTTCCCATTACTGCGTTTGATTTTTTTAACTTGACACTCTGCATTATATAATATAGTAATGAGATGAACATGGATCAGAAGTGTAGAGCTAGATAAATCTTCATAAAGATCAAGAAACAGAGTATTGAAAATAAGCATGTGTGTATCTACACAAAAAAGAAAATTTCTTATAGTTTTGAGTCTGAAAAGTTTCTCAAATCAAGCAAACATAAAAAGAATAGCTATCTGTAGCAGGAAAATTTTGTGTTTGAATACCTGTCTTGGGCCATTAGGAAGTTGAACTGGCTGGAGCACAACACAAAGTTTAGATTGTGGGAGAATGATTCTGATTCCTTTTCAGCCTAAAGCAATTACCCAACTGTTAGAAAGTTGAAATATTAGACCAAATTATGTTACCTAAGTTAGGATAAGCACCCTTGAGAACTGATCACTATGTATCAAGGTACATGTATTATGCAAGAGTTGACATCCCTATTTCTATGTGTTATGAACGAGCCTTGGAATTTCCACTGAAAATAAATTCATTGTTGGTATGTTTTCTGCTATTCGTTTTCACTGATTGATGTATACACTTGTTGAGACATTCCTCAACAAGCCATTACCCTCTGAGACTGGAATGTTCGGCAACATTCTTCATTAAGCCATCGATAAAAACAATGAAACACTTAAAAACAATAGGTGTTTTTATATAATAACTGTGGAGTTTGGGGTAAAACTGACACTTATTCACCCATGATTTATTTGGTTTATAGAGCAGCCCTGTAGAGCACATAAGGCATGTATTATAGTCTCTCCAGCTGACAAAGTCTTAGCAATAAATGATTTGCTCAAAAACACACAATTAGGGGCGCCTGGGTGGATCAGTGGGTTGAACCTCTGCCTTTGGCTTGGGTCATGATCTCAGGGTCCTGGGATTGAGCTCCTCATAGAGCCTGGAGCCTGGCATTGGGCTCACTGCTCAGCAGGAGACTGCTCCCCCCCAATACCCCCCCAAGCCGTCTGCCTCTCTGCTTACTTGTGATTTCTCTGTCAAATAAGTGAATAAAATCTTAAAACACACACACACATACACACACACACACACAATTAGCAGGTGGCAGAGCCAGGACTTGCTCTCCATGTTTTCATATTCCAATTCTAGATCCTTCTTTGTAGATATACAAATTAGAGATAGGCATAAAGAAAATCATGAAACACAATTAAAATCACAACGAGTTAATCTACAGAATATAAACTCAAGATCTCAACTGCAAGACTAACAACCTGTTTATTTAATTGTATTACACATTCATATCCCATTGTTACTCTCTGGGTGCTGGGCTAGTAAAAAGACTTTGTGTAATTAATTCATCATAAATATTTAGCGAGCGCACACACAAGAAAAAAAGAGGGAGAATTACAAGCACCCCAGTCACTTCCCCAATGCTCTTTCAGATTCACTCTACCCCTAAAGAACTGCTCTCCCTACTACTAACAACACATATTAGTTTTCATAGCACATTTCTTGGGTATCTGGCTGCTTGCCCTAATGTTATGGTTTTGAGATTCATGCCTACTGTGGGGTGTGGTATTACTTTTGCAAACTTAGCAAGCTCAGTGTAACTCTACCCCTTCCTCTCTTTTTGTTCTATGACTCAACACATTTGGGACACAGAGGTTTAGAATTGCTGCCCTAAGCAGCTTAGAAATAGGAGTTCTGGTTTCCAGTCCATGGGGAAAACACAAAGTAGGAGATGAGAAATGGAACCAAAGAGATTAGAAGCCAGAAAGACAGTGAACTAGAACAAGAAGGAACTGGGCAAGAGGGCTCAGTACATCTGTCAGTGGTCCAGGAACATCTGAGCTTCTTGGCCATGTTGGTGGTCAGCTTGCTCTAAGTAGATGTAAATAAGTTGGTTTATATTCATTCACTATATAGGGTGCTAAGGATTGAATAGTACACAGAACTTTGCCCTCAGGAAATTCAGAACATGGAGAGGACTGACACATAAACAAACAAGTAACTGAGATATTAAGTGGCAGGAGCCACTTAATGAAATGAGGCCCCTGGAGGGGCTTTGACCTGGGATTGCAGAGGTTCAGGAAAGACTTGTTCAAGAAAGAGCACTTTGGGTGGCCCAGTTGTTAAGCATCTGCCTTCAGCTTGGGTCAAGATCCCAGGGTCCTGGGATCCAGTCCTGCGCCATGCTCCCTGCTCAGTGGGGAGCCTGCTTCTCTCTCTCCCACTCCCCCTGCTTGTGTTCCCTCTCTCGCTGTGTCTCTGTCGAATAAATAAGTAAAATCTTAAAAAAAAGAAAAAAGAAAAAAGAAAGAGCACTTTGCCTTAGGAGTCTGCTATGTGAACAGAAGTGTAAAAATAGAAGAGTTTCCATACACAGGGAATAATGTGCACAGGAATGAGGTCTGAGAAGGCATAGTTTATGTAATCCGGAAGTCTTTCACTGAATAGGCAGGAGGCCATGTGTGTAGACACTGAATGTTGCAGAGTTAAGAAGCATTTTGATCATGAGGACCTTTGTATGTCATGATAAGGTTTTAGGACTTATGAACCAAGCCATTGAAGTATTTCATATTGGGAAATACTGGCTTTGGATCAGTGTTTTGGAGGGAGCGAGGAGGATTGATCAGTAAGTAGAAGCTTGGATAGGGTCAACTCCACACTCATTTGCAGATATTTCTTGCTTATAACACTCTTGCTCTCTTCTAGTGACCACCTTGTTTCAGACTGTTTGGTTAAAAATCTTTCCTTCTTTTACTTAGGACTTGACAAAAGAAAGTGTTTTCTATGGGCTGATGAAGGATGATAACAAATTCCATTCAAAGGGCTCAGAGGGAAGTCAGGCAGAGGATGCAGACCCAGGAGCTGAAAAGGGGTGGAGCACAATCCTTGGGAGAAAGGATGTAAAGAAATTCTTGAAGGATGAGTCAGCATCATGGTGACTGAGGTCACCCTAGAAATGTTAGAATTGAGCTGAAGAGGAAGTCTTGTGAATTGGGTGCAAGAGCTCTCAATAAATGTGGCGGACTGACCAGTAGGACATTGACAGTGACACGAAGTGGTGAAAGGTTGCATAACCTACTAGCATAAACTTGAAGGAAGAGGCTTTTTCCTCCAAAGGGGGGGAAAATGGTCTGGAAGTGACACTGGGCTGCTAAGAGAAGGCCAACATTGTTTTGAGTCCCATGGCCATGGTGTATGGGAGGACAGGCTGCCTCCATGGAAGACGGTACAAGGCAAGCAGTTTTATTGCGGAAAGCCAGGTCTCAGTAAGAGACAGAAAGGGAAAACAAGGAAAGGAAATATTTTTCAAAAACAACCATTTTTGTTTTTCTTCGCTGTGATGGTGAATTGGATGTGTCAGCATTGGAGGGTGTTTTTAGAGATGAATATTTACACCAGTGAACTTTGAGTAAGTAATTGCCCTCCATGATGTGAGTTGGCTTCATTCAGTCTGCCAAAGGTATCACTAGAACAAAAAGACCAGCCTCCCCAAGCAAGAGTGAATTCTTTAGCAAACTGCCTTGGGACATCATCTATACCACTAGCTCTTCTCCAGACTGCCAGCCCACATTGCAGAGTTTGGACTCGTTAGTCTCTATATCACTTGGGCCAATTTTTTATATTATGTTTCCTTCTGTATGGACACATGTCCTATTGGTTATCTTTCTCTGGAGAACCCTGACTAATATAGTCATCTTTCAGATTTTTCTTGTATAGCATTTCACAGCATCCTTAAAAGACAGAGGATTCAGGAGAATTTACCTACAAAGCAATAGGGGTTCTAGAGGGTAGAAGAGGCAAAAATTTTTGAAGGAAGACAACCCTGGGTGGCCAATGAAGTCTTTGGAATAAGTAACAATGCCTGAAAACTAGGAAGTTTGTATGATGAGTAGCCCCATGATTTTAAATTAATTTATTATCTTCACACTAAAAGTTAGAAATCCCAGGAAAGCATGGAAAATTCCAAAGAATATGTCATCTAGGTGCTATTTGCCGCCTCTCCTGGTGTGTGGTGGGAAAGAGCCCCTTCTGCCCCTCAGGTCATGTCTAGAACCCTTGGGGCTAAGACCTCCTCTCTCAGCACAGGGCCTGACTGTCATGCAAAAGGGCCTCTGTCTGACAGGCTCTTCAAAAACCTTTGACTACTCCTCTTCTCTGAATAGCAAGTTCAGGAGTGTTCATCTCTGGGGCACTGAGGAAGAGAACTTCTGTCATACTTTCTTAACATCACACTCCAGTGGGCTGCATCCCTGTTGAGATATGTAACCCGAGAGTTCCAGGCAACAATGTCCCTCTTCTCAGTTTGCCTGTGGCAAGACTGCAAATACCATCTCCTTGTCCCTCCAAACATGATCATACATCTGGGAAACATGGCTTGCTACAGTCACTTTCAGTCACACTGATGATGAAGTAGTTTGTCTTTTAGGGTCCCTAAAAGATTTTGCTGACCTTCATTTTTCTTGCATTGTCTATCACAGTGCCTAAAATTTCTACTATCAGAGATCCCTTTTCAGTGACAGCAAGAAAACCTCCTTCCTGGTCTCTGTTCCCCAAGCCAATAATATCAGATGGAGGAGGAGAAATGAACGGATGCTGTTTTACTATACCTCATTACCTTATTTCCTCGTATGACACAGTCAGATCAGGAAGAAACTTATTATTTGCCTCAATTGCTCTGTTTTCTTTTTATTAAAAAAATTTAGGGGTACCTGGGTGGCTCAGTTGGTTAAGTGTCTGCCTTAGGCTCAGGTTGTGATCCCAGAGTCCTGGGATCCAACCCTGTGTTGGGCTTCCTGCTCAGAAGGGAGCCTGCTTTTCCCTCTATCACTCCCCCTGTTTATGCTCTCTCTCCCTCTCTCAAATAAATAAATAAAATCTTAGAAAAATTTTAGTAATACTTAGTAATAAGGACCAGGTTTTATCTAGGTGTCTCTGGTATGAACTAGTCATCTATTATTCATTCTTCTAATGATACATTTTACTGATAACACTTCTCATTCTGTGCAAGAATACAGTATAACCCGTACTAGTATATAAAGCATTCTGCTTACCAGGACAATGTAGTTCGTACACCCAGATAGGACTCCCGCACAAAGAACATTTTAGGGAGTCTTTTACGAACATCTCACATGCATGTGTGGGTGCTCCACAGTCAATGTCATCTCACTGCCCTTTGTGAAGCTTTACTGCTGGGCAATCATCTGGGCTAAGATAGTGTTAAGTCTGTACTAAGACACAAAAGACAAATAAGCCATTATCAGATCCAATCTGGAAGCAATTAGAAGCCTGGGGGACTTGGATTTAAGAAGGGAACAAACACGCTGTTGAAGAACTGAATGAAAGGAATCAAAAAGCCTGAAAGCCCAGCATTCTTCCCTCGAGGACAGATGCGGGGATGCCCTGCACAGGAGGGCCCCTGGAGAGTCAGAGCAGCACCAACACCTGGACCTTAGTGGGGTTTCTGCCAGGTAAGAGGCTCTAGATGCTGGAAGAGATAGAGGGAGACCCTGAACTGGGAAAAATGTCCGTGACCTTCTTCCTTGCTCTGCCTGGGATCAGAAGCTTCATTGATTTTATAGGCATCCTGGAAGCAACAACAGTGACTGTCTGAGAACTTGGTTCTGAAGATCCTGTGCTGTCTGGAGTAGGCAGTAGGATGGTAGGCAGAGTCAAAATAGGCACTGTTGGTGAAGACAGAAAATATACATTCTCTCTAGACTTTTGAGTTGGAGGTTTCTGAGATACAGTAGGATGGAAAGTAAGAAACCAAAATAAAGTAGTACTATGGAAGGACTGCAATAAATAATGCTAATGGCTAGGGGTTCTGTGAATGGCTGAATGAGAGGGAGAAAAAGATTGGGGGGGGAAGGAAGGAAGGAAGAAGGGAGAGAAAGGGAGGAGAGCTCATTAACAGAAGCTTAAAGAGCTCAGATAAAATCCCAGGAGTTCAGAAAATTCTAAAACTTTTCTTTCTTTTTAAAAGATTTTAATTTTTTTATTTGAGAGAGAGAGAGTGAGTGCATAAAGATGCATGTTGTGGGGGGAGGACGGGGGAGAGGGAGAGAGAGAATCTCAAGCAGATGTCCCACAGACTGTGATGCTGGATGCAGGGCTTGATCTCACGACCCTGAGATCGTGACCAAGCCAAAACCAAGAGTCAGATACATAGCCAAATGAGCCACCCAGGTGCCCCCAAATGAATCTTAGGAATAATACATTTATCTGAATGGAGGACTAGCATTGACATCATGATCATTTGACTAAATAAAAAGCACTGCAGGGTATTTGATGATGTATCAGCCCAGCAAGAAAATAAACAGTAATCTATTTGATATTCTCTATTTCCAACTCATCCAGTTCTGTAAGAGATCACTTCATGGAAAAACAATTATTGTGGTAAGAATGCATCTCAAAAATATTTTCCTAATTTAGTACAATTTCTAAGTGATTTCCCCCAACCTGTACACATAAAGAATAAGAGTTATGGGAATAAGTCACTTCAGTTGGTTGCATTTAATAATGGTGTAACTGATTCTACCATCTTATTTAATGCATGTATTTCTTTGGTTCTTGTCCCCCCCCACCAGCCCTTTAGCACTAATAAAATTTTCAGATTAGTTCAGAGAGGTATTCTATTCCTCTTAATTTGGAGCCATGAACACTAATTATAGTTATTATTTTGCTTATGTCTTAACCTCATACCTAATATACAAACAATTTTCTTTTATAGAAGATTCCTTCAAAGAAAGTCCAAGATTTAGAGAGTCAAAGTAAAGCCAAACTAAACATACACACAAAGATCTAAGCAAAAGGAGACTCTGGAAAATTTTATACCAGAAAAGGATTAACCCCTACCCTTACCAGAAAAACATGCTAAATGTGCCCATCAAAAGTTAGCATAACCAATTTAATGCGGTCAGAAAACAGCTTAGCCTTAGAATTAGAGAATCCAGAAACTAGAGGTAAAAATAAATTAGAGTTAAAAAGTTAGAACTTGGGAGGTAATTTGGCACAGCTGCTTGGCTTTATGAAGATAACTTATCACTATTTATCTAGGCAGATGAAGACACTGAGGTCTGAGGTCACCCACCTGGTTAGTGGCCAAAGGGAAATTAAATCGCATGTTCCCTCTTCAGCACATGTTATCTAGCGATTAAGAATTTTAAAAATTATGATTTTTTAGAAAAGCAGAGTCCAAACCCTAATATATTAAATGAGAGAGTTCAGAAGGGAGATGCAGGGAAAGGAAGCTTATTCTTATCAAAAGAAAAACTTAGGAATTTATAGCTATATGATCTAGCTCAGGAGACCTTGAAGAAAAGAAACTTTCTTCAACTAAGGTGTGGGAAAAGAAGGAAGGACATATTTTTTAAGCAACTTCAGTGTTTTTTGTTCATCTTTCAAATTTTTCTTCTATATTGTTTCACTTAGCTACAAATACCTTCAGAGAAGCCCAACAGAGTTCTTTGTGAGTAGATCAAATAACTTGGCATTTCTTTGTTACAACCATATTCCCAATGAAAGTTTCCCAAGGCTGTTGAGAGAAAGTATGTTTCTCTCTTTTGATACAGCACAGATATATTTAATTCATATTCTGCTGTCTATTATATATTTTAAAATATCACTGATGTTCAACAGGAGGGAAGAGTTATGAACAAAATGACAAATCATCTTTCCTGTTATACTGCGATGAAAAGATAAAATTTCTTCTTTGCTTAAAATAAATTTTAAAATACTAGTCAAAAGTAGATAGGGAACATTTTCTCTTTGTTTTAGAGTGAATTTCATATTTCTTTTCATTTTGGAGGCTTGAGAATTGAAATATGTTTTGGAGTGAATGTTTATAAGACTTACTGTAGACAAGACAATTAGGATAATGAAAAAACTTTTATCTTTGCAACTCAAATATTATGACTAAGAAAACACAAAGTGATCTTTTGGACAGACAGAATCAAGTATAGTTTTAAGACATGAAGTTACCTACAAAGATCATCTCTTTTCCCTTACACAGAGTTATAACTAGGCCTGAGGCTTTCTGATTTACATGCAGGAAAACACATGCTACTTTGAGAAAAATTTCTTGGATTTCCAGTTGGAAATGGAGCTCTTCAGCAGTTTTTAAGCTATTGAAGGAAATAAAGACTTCTCATCAATGAAGTTTTAGTGGGCTAATGGAGTATCTCCCTGAATAAGTTACATTTGCTGCCCATTCAAGATGTCTTTTAAACAAAATGGTGATCGAAGTAAAACTTCTTCTCTTCAAATGACTATTTTTAGATTGAACCGAATAAGCACCTTGCTTCATGTGACAGAACATAAAAGAAAACCAGGGGTGCCTGGGTGGCACAGTCGGTTGTGTCCAACTCTTGGTTTCGGCTCAGGTCATGATCTCAGGGTTGTGAACTCAAGAGTCCTGAGATCAAGCCCTTTGGGGGCTTTGCACAGTGCACACGGTCTGCTTGAGATTCTCTCTCTGTCTCCCTCTTCCCCTCCCCCTCATGCTCTCTCTTTCTCTCTCTAAAATAAATAAGTAAGCCTTAAAAAAGAAGAAAAACCAGAATGTGATTCTTGACAAAATCTCAGACAAAAGTCAGTATAGCTTGCATTATTAAATTATTTACACTTAAATTCACAAAACATTTCTTTGAATTTTTATGTCATTTAATTTCAAGGTATCTGTCTTCTTGATAATCTCATCTTCTCATCTTAGTAAAGTAGGCTATGTATCACCCCACTCACTATACAGATTGAAAAACTGGAATACAGAGAGGTTAATTGATTTGTTAGATCTGATCCTAGATTATACTTTTTTTTTTTTCCTAACACACAATATCTTTCTAAAAGTGTTTTTCAAACTGACCACAAAACAGAAAGAATATTATGGGACATGATGGAGATATTAGCAAACACTATGTGGTAATCATTTTGCAATATGTGTGACATTTCAACACATTTCATCTTAAACATACACAAGTATTACAAGTCAATTATATCTCAGTAAAGTCAGGGGAGAAAAGATATTGTTCCAAAATGTACATATATATTTTAGCTTGTCTAACTTTTAAAGAATGCTTTTTAAGAAAATCCCACAAATGTAAAATATTGTAGGCATGGGTGATACTGAAATATTACTAGTCATTTAACTCAGTAATAAATCTGAAAAATTCATGAAATATAAATAGCTGTATATGAAAAACATTTGAAAAGTAAATGCTTGGAAACTCTGAAGACTTGGTTCCCCCTAAAAATTGATTTAATTAAATCATATTTAATTATTATTGTCTCTTTAATAACATTTTCTTTCTAAAGACAAAAATAATTCACTACTAAATTCTATCACACACAAGATTTTAACCTAATTTCAAATGATAACAGAGCTAATAATCAAATGTTCCCTTTACAGTAAAAAAATGTCAAAAATGGAGTCAAAATAAATAAAAAGCTTAAGTATTTGAAGCACATGAGAAACAAAGACGTTATTTGATTATAAACAAATCATTGCTTAAAAGATAATGACATTGGGATGCCTGGGTGGCTCAGTAGGTTAAGCCTGTCTGCCTTTGCTCAGGTCATGATCTCAGGGTCCTGTGATCAAGCCCCGCATTGGGTTCTCTGCTCAGCAGGGAGCCTGCTTCCCCCTGTCTCTCTGCCTGCCTCTCTGCCTACTTGTGATCTCTCTCACTCTCTGTCAAATAAATAAATAAAATCTTTAAAAAAAAAGAAGATAATGAGATTAAATGGATGATTCCCTGGGGAGCTCAAAGGGAGATGTCACTTGGCAGTGAATGTTTTACCTAACGTTTCAGGCACTGAAATAACCATTACTGGATTCAGGAAGTAGGCACAGGAAGATGTACCAATAGGCTTAAATGTAATTTCAACTGTTGTCAGTTTTGGAGTGGTTACTTCAGAATTAGTTGGAGGTTTATGGGTAACCAGTATTGACACATCACTGAGAACTCTCAAGTTGTTCCATAGACTCTGCTCTCAACTGACCCTCTTCCATTCTTGTAGAGAGTGAAGGGGCTGGTAATGGAGGACATCAGTTTTAAAGACTCCAGTTTACTTATGTGGTATTTGATACCACCCTATTTTGCCAGCCCAGTAAAAATTTTAATTCAATATCCTGTTATATATTGCCTATATGAATTTTATTGGTTTTATCATTTTCTATGTATTTAATTTGTAAATGTGATTTAGTTTATAGCTCTATGAGATCTTTGAGCCTTATATGACAAATTTACAGTATTTCAATATAAAATGAAATAATTTTTGTCTACTGTAGAGGTTTCAGAAGCTTTTCTTTAAAAGTGGTCTCTACTTTAATCAAATGAGTAAGAAAAACTGTTTTAGATCCATTAGGATTGTCTCTATATAAAGTAAAAAGTATCTGAATTTTAAAATATATGAAATGTCACAATTATATATCAGAATAGATGACTTTTTAACCCCTTATTTATGTATGTTGGGTCATATTAAAATAAATTGAATCTAAAAAATTCTATCCAAGTAGAAAGATCATGATTTCTAAAATTTCCTAAGATAACTTCAAAATAAGTTACAAAATAAGTTGTTAATATTTTGGGAGTATCATGAAATTTGTCAATAATCTACCTTACCTTATTATCATCTGTCAGATTCTTGTGAAGTATACATATGATTTCCATAGATTAATAGAGATGTATGACCCTTAGCATACTTATATGCTAAAACAACACACACACGCTTACATATAATAAAGACAGATACATATAAGTTTTGTTCAAATTTCATAAATTAAATTAGAATTCTAAGTAGGGGGATGTTTTGACTACATAACTTTGTTTAAAAATCAATATACAGATTATTGCAAAAAAAAGTAGTATGTTTTTAACAGCAATGTACAGACTCTCACTGATGGGGCTGTAGTTGTTTAAAAACATCTAGTATACTGTGTATATATGTATATTTAATAGAGACATAGCAAGATACTACTATAAATTTAAAAGCTTGATCTATGAGCTAATATAGGGTATGATGTGAAATATATTGTGGGTTCAGGGCTCTTCCAGTAACCTCTGAACCTTTCAAATAGCACAGAAACTCTTCAAAAAAGAAAGCATTCCATTATAAGGACCAGCCTTTTTAAAGTATGGGTTTAAGATCACACTCACTCCATGGCACTATTTGATACATTTCCAATCAGTCATATTTATTACCATAAATGAGCAGAGGAATCTCTATTTAATAACTCTTTCTAAAGTACAGAACAAAAAGGCATAGAAAACTTTTGCAGTCTACTGAGAGGCGAACAAAAACAAAGCCATTATATCAAAAGCAGTTCCATACACATTAAAAAAATACAGTGGTGGAGGTTTGCCTGGGAGGCATAGTGGGTTAAGTGAAAACTCTTGGTTTCTGCTCAGGTCATGTTCTCAGGGTCATAACATCAGGCCCCACATCGGGCTCCTCGCTCAGCCAGAGTCTGCTTGAGGCTCTCTCTCCCTCTCCTTTTGCCCTTTTCCTTTCTCTCTAAAATAAACAAATAAATCTTTAAAAAAATACAATGGATACCATAAATAGTCTTAAATTTTCTGAAGGTTGATTTTTAAACTATATATGTTTAATTTTTAAATTATATATATGTGAAAATTTTAAACTATTGGGTCATAGAGGATAAGTGTAAGAAAAATCTATGTCCAGAGCCTATTTCCCCCTCTTTCTCTGCCTGCCTCTCTGCCTACTTGTGATCTCTCTGTCAAATAAATAAATGAAAATCTTTTTTTAAAAAAATAAGAGACTCTTAATCTCACAAAACAAACTGAGGATTGCTGCGGGGAGAGGGTATGGAGTGGATGGTTGGGTTATGGACATTGGGGAGGGTATGTGCTATGGTGAGTGCTGTGAAATGTGTAAACAAGATGATTCACAGACCTGTACTACTGGGGCAAATAATATATTATATGTTAATAAAAGTAATTTTTAAAAAAAAGGAAAAATCTATGTCCAAATTATAAAGCCAAGTCACACCAAGAAAAACAAAACAGGAGGAATTTCAAAAGAAGTGAGGCAACCTGGCATAAATCTATTTTTCAAAGTATTCTATATATGACATGGTTCCAAAATGTCTAATGTGGAGTGTCAAGTATTTGGTTAAACTTAAGCTCCATGGTATTTTCAAGAAGTGTATTAATCTAAAAAGACCAATTAACTAAGAACTTCACAAGGCCTTAATTTACCTTTCAAAATACTGTGCAGCTGGCACCTCCAAGCACCCAACTCCCACACAGATCCTGAAACTTCAACTCACAGTCTGGAAAATATTGATACAGGACATGCTAAGATATAATGATCATTTTCCAAATAGATTTAGAAGAGGACATATGGTAACTTTAAATACTTAACCAAATCAACCATGCAGCTAATTTGCTTTGAATTCATACTGTGCTGCTAATTCTTCAAAATATATTATTTCGAGCTTTTCCATCACAAATCTTTATTTTTATGGTTCTTTGATTTCATTGGTTTTAATAATTTTCTTCAGGGTTTCAAAGTTGATTCTTCAGGGGGAGCCTGGCTATCTCAATTGGTAGAGCATGTAACTCTTGATCTCGGGATTGTGAGTTTGAACCCCATGTTGGGCATGGAGCCTACTTAAAAAGCAAAACAAATCAGGGCACCTGGGAGGTTCAGTCAGTTAAGTGTCTGTCTTTGGCTCTGGTCATGATCTCAGGGTCCTGGGATCGAATCCCACATTGGGCTCCCTGCTTAGCAGGGAGTCTGCTTCTCCTCCTCCCTCTGCTGCTCCCCCTGCTTGTGCTCTCTCTGTGTCAAATAAATAAATTCTTAAAAAAAAAAAAAGAAAACAAATAAAAAAGCTAAAGTTGACTCTTCTGTGTTCCTGGGCATAAATTATCAGTCGGAATCTTTTTGGGCAAAATATTTGTCAATGGATAGAGTGCCACATTATTTTCTTCTAGAAAATTCATCCTCGTCTATTATTTGTGCTACATATAGTACTGGCAATCTCCACTTTAGTTCCATCTAAAAATGAAGTGCTGTTAGAAAATACAAATTTCTTTTCACACTTCAGACTCTAGAGTTTTTGTAAACATGCACTCACCTCTGAAGATATGCTCTTGTAGAAAATAGGGGTTTCTATCATTCAAATTTAAGTGACTTTGCTAATATGCTGACAAAATGCAGGAATATTCATCTTCTCACTTACACAGTTGAGGTATTCTGAAACAGATAGCATGATTCCACACTGATGAAACACTGGTGAATTTTCCTTCTTAATTTTGACAATTATCCTATTGAGTGAATGAGATCAATAATTGCATCTTCATTCATCAGATCAACAGTCATAGAACTCTTTTGGAATTTTATTTTCCACTTTAGAGTCCTTAACTATATTAGTATTGTTATTGCCTGTGGTTTTCTTTTTTTAATGAAACATGTCTTATATACAAATTCTTTCTTTTTATCACCAGATCAGCTAAATTTGGAATTGTTTTAATTCCATCAAGATTTCTTTCATGACCTGAGCTGAAATCAAGGGTTGGACACTTAACCGAGTGAGCCATCCAGGGTCCCCTGGTAACCATTCTTCAAGCCATATTTTGATACTTTTTGAATGCTCTTTTTTCTAACATTTTTTATTTTTGTATCCTTAGATCACTCTAACCAGAACAGCATATGGTATTGAATCAAAAATTTTTAACTTCCATTAGTAGGAGGGTTTTTCTTCATCATTATTTGTTAACAACTTGAGGTTCACTGATTCTTGTAGCTTTGCGCCACATGAATAAAGCTTTTCAGAAACAGCTGGATGCCTTAAGAATGGCAAGCCATAAAAAGCAGCTCTATTAACTCCAAAGCAATTAAGCATACCCAGAGTGATGTCTGGCAACATCCCTGCTCATTCTCCATAGAAAGTTGCAACTGCCATAGTCTAGTTAATCTAAAGTACATATTAGCCTCTGTGTCAGTTTAAACAGGGTGATTTTTTGGGGGGGGGATATGTATTGCCCAATAAACATATGTAATGAAGACACAAAGCACAACAGATCAGTGTAGTGGTCTGAGAGCCAGAACCATACCAGCTGCTGGACAAAGGCTTAGTGGAATTATGTTGCCAAGATGGGCAAGTACCAAATCAAGGTAGACTCAGACAAGGGCAAGACTATGTGCACACAAAGAAACTGAATAAAGGAGCAGCAAAAGATCTGTAATCTGTTGCACAAGGCTCTCCATGGTCTTATACCCATGGACCTCAGCAGGCAGCCAGTCTCCACATCTTATTTGTTTTTCTTCATCTTGATTTTTTTTTAAACTCTTCTTTTTATTCTTTTTTTTTTTTTAACACATAATGTATTATTTGTTACAGGGGTACTGGCCTGTGATTCATCAGTCTTATGAAATTCCAGCGCTCACCATACCACATACCCTCCCCAACGTCCATCACCCCAGTCACCCTATCCCTCCCACCCACCTCCACTCCAGCAACCCTCAGTTTGTTTCCTGAGATTATCATCTTGAATTTTTGAATTTCTGATTTGTTATGTCCTTACATTTCTACTAGGTCTTGATTAATTATATTTGTGTTGGAGTATTACAGTACTTTTTATGTTTCCTGGCCTTTAAAAAAATTTTTTTTTTATGGCCCAGTATCTGATCATTTTTATAAACGTTCTCTGTGTCTTGCAAAGAATGTATAGTCTGTAATCATTGGATATTATGGTCTACATATGCCTATTAGATCAAATTTGCTGAGTCATAGTGTTCAAAATCATTACTGATTTTTTTCACCGCTTCTCCATTTATGATTATGGACTTCTCTTGCTTAAAAAAAGTGTTTTCTTCTTGTAAGTAGTTTTAACTCTAGTTTTTTGGCCCTTTTCTAAAAACGCAGAACTTTTTTTTAAACTAATGATTATATGTGTTGGATTTTCATGTGCCATCAAGAGCAGACAATCTTATGTAGTGAGAGAGTAAGGCATAGATGGGCTTCCTTGGTTTCTTAGTTTAAAAGGGCTCTCTTTTGTTGTATTAGGAAAGGGCAGTTTTAATTTAAGAATCTAGTGGTAACCACAAACCCAAAACCTATAATAGACACACAAAAAATAAAGAGAAAAGACAAAACACAACAGAAATTCATCAATCACAAAAAAAAGCAAAAGAAAAAGGAACAGAGAAGAACTACAAAAACAACCAAAAGACAAATAACAAAATTGCAGTAAGTACATACCTATCAATAATTACTTTAAATGTACATGGCCTAAATGCTCCAATCAAAAGACAAAGGGTGGCAGAATAGATTAAAAAAAAAAAAAGGCAAACACATGACAAAAAAATAACAAGACCCATCTATATGCTGCCTACAGGAGAGTCACCTCAGACCTGAAGGCACATACCGCCCGAAAGTGAAGAGATGGAAAAACACTTACCAGCACATGAAAGTAAAAAAAAGCTGGAGTAACAATACTTATATCAGACAAAACAGACTTTAAAAGAAAGATGGTAAAAAGAAAGAAGAACATTACATAATGATAAAGCATCAACTCAACAAGAAAATATGACAATCATAATATCTAGGCACCCAACATTGGAATACCTAAATACATAAAGCAAATATTAATGGACATAGAGAGAGCAATTAAAAAATTTGTTTTTCAGTATTTCAGCATTCATTGTTTATGCACCACACCCAGTGCTCCATGCTATACATGCCCTCCTTAATACCCACCCAACCCTCCACCCCTTTCCCCTCCCAAACCCTCAGTTTGTTTCTCAGAGTCCACAGTCTCTCATGCTTCATCTCCCTCTCCAATTTCCCCCAACTCCCTTCTTCTCTCCATCTCCCATGTCCTCCATATTATTCCTTATGCTCCACAAGTAAGTGAAACCATATGATAATTGTCTCTCTCTGCTCAATTTAGTTCACTCAGCATAACATAAAGAGAGTAATTGATGGTAACACAATATTAGTAGGGGACTTTATTTATTTATTTAAAAAATTTTGTAAGAATTTATTTATTTGTTTGACAGACAGCAAGCATGCTCAAGTTGGGGAGTGACACAGGGTGAGGGAGAAGCAGACTCCCCACTGAGCAGGGAGCCCAATGTGGCACTCAATCTCAGGACCCCAAGATCATGACCAAGCCAAATGCAGCTGCTTAACTGACTGAGCCATCTAGGTCTCCTCTAGTAGGGGACTTTAACACCCCATTTACATCAATGGATAGATCATCCAAACAGAAAATCAATAAGGAGACAGTCTCTTTGAATGACCAGAGGGACGTAACAGGTATATACAAAACATTCCATCCCAAAACAACAGAAAACACATCTTTCCAATTTGAGTATATATGTTGCTGAACTGAGCACAGAACACACATTCTTTTCAAGCGTATGTGGAACATTCTTCAGAATGGATGTTAGGCTACAAAACAAGCCTCAATAAATTTGAAAACATTGAAATCAGACCCTGCGTCTTTACTGACATGACAATATGAAACTAGAAATAAATCACCAGAAAAAACTGCAGGGCAAACAAACAGGGAACCTAAACGATATGAAACTGAACAACTAATGCATCAACAAATTAATCAAAGAAATAAAGAGGGGAAAAAGAAAATGAAAACATGATAGTTCAAAATCTTTGGGACATAGAGAAAGCAGTTCTAAGAGGGGAATATATAGCAATACAGGTTTATCTCAAGAAATGAGAAAAAGCTCAAAGAATCTACCTTTATACCTAAAGGAACTAAAAAAAGAGCAAAGGCCAAGGTGAGGAGAAGGAAATAATAGAGATCAGAGCAGAATTAAATGACACAAGGACTAAAAAAATAGAAAAAAAATCAATGAAACTGAGAGCTGGTACTTTGAAAAAGTAAACAAAACTGACAAACTCTTAGCCAAATGTATTGAGAAAAAAGAAAAAGAACCCAAAGAAATAAAATCAGAAAGGAGAGGAGAAGTAACAACTGACACCACAGAAATACAAAGGACTAGACAAGAATACTACAAAAAATTATATGCCAACAAATTGGACAACCCAGTAGAAATGGACAAAAAAGCATACAATTTTCCAATATTGAGTCAAGAAGAAAAGCAGCTGTTTTATATTGCTATTTTTCTTTGAAAATCTTTAGAGAAAAATAGTCATTTCACCATGAGGGAATCAAAACATGGTTTTATTGTTGTTTTAAAACGTCATTTCCCTCATCCTCTGTTTTACAAATACCTTTTTATTTGGTTCTAATCTACAACATGCTGAAAATAACCTGGCATTACTTGGTTGTGATATACTGTTTAATGAATCTGGAGGTCACCTGTTTGGAGAGAATCATGGAGTTTTGTTAATTACCGAGGGCTCCCTCATAAAGGAAATGGAGACCACCTTGAAAGCTACTTTTCTCCTGATAGTCTGAAAGATGATAGTGCTATTACAAACCATAGAATTTATGAGCTCATAATTTGAATTATTTCAGCATGCGTTTTAGGTCCAATGTACTCCCAGGCTCAATACTATTTTCTTGGAAAGTGCAATTTTAAAAGCTCTTATTATAGCTAGTCATTATATCTTTCAAATCTAATTCCATACTCAGTGTTTGCTAAAGATGTACTGACATTAAAGGATTTTAATTTTGAACTTAATGCAGAGCCTTCTCAAAACTCATTATTCATTTGAAAGGAAACACTACTTGAGTTTAACAAAAATAAAACCATATTCCAGAATGCATTTAGCCTCCTAAAAATAACTTAATATACCTTTAACTGTAATAATAATACTAATAGTTAAGATTGGAATTGTTCAGAGATTATTTTTATAGAGCACAAGTATGCCAATTATTCTCTAGTGCCTTTTGTAATCATTTAAAACGTTAAAAAATATTCAGAACATTATCACTGTAATCGCATGTTCCACTTACACTGTCTTCTCCCCCCATTAGCATTTCTGTGCCATAGAAACTGCTTGATATACTCTAATAATCATCCAACAATTCAAGCCAACAGAAAAGTACTGACTCATAGTATGTGTTAAGTGATGCAAACACAGAGATGTGCCATAGGCCCCACTCTGAGGAGTTTCTGTTCCAACACTAACTGGCTGAATAATAGCAATAATCAAACACTTATTTAGTGTTTACTATTTTTGTAAGATTTTATTTATTTATTTGACAGAGAGAGAGCGAGAGAGAGCAGGAGAGGGAACACAAGCAGAGGGAGTGGGAGAGAGAGAAGCAAGCAGGCTTCCCACTGAGCAGGGAGGCCCATGCAGGGCTCGATCCCATGACCCTGGGATCATTACCTGAGCTGAAGGCAGGTGCTTAACCACTGAGCCACCCAGATGCCCCTACTGGTAGACACAATGCTAAATGCTGTACATGTGTTATCTTCTTAAGTTCTATTATTAATTCTAAAACAAAGAATGAAGAGGAACCATATGTAACTGGAGCACAGGTATGATTAGGGATGGAAACATCGATGCCTTCATGACTGAGGTCTTCTACCAGTCAGAAATAATAATCTCACAGGTGCTCAAGAAACTAAGCCAACTGACTAAAACCAAAATGGAAATTAATAGGTTGAATGGCCCTGGGGGAGACCTTCTGGATCCAGGCTCATCTTGGTCTAGGACTCAAGCACAATACCTGATCTGCTCTTTCAGTGCTGCTTTCTCCATGGGCTGTCTGCAGGTAGGCTGTCTGGACTGGAAAAAAGTTCCAGAGCCACAGGAGTCCCAAGCCTGGTATTCTCACAGCATCCAGCTCTGCAGAAAAGACAGTCCTGCTAATGCAGCAACAGTCCTGAGGCTTTCCCTTGATTTGACCAGATTTAGTTTTCTGGTTTACTTTTTCAGTTTTGTCCAAAGCTAATGGGAGTGTCAGAGGCATAGGGTATTCAGAATGCACTTCTGTAATTGGGAGTGGAATACAGCTCAGCAAATCACAGGACTAAAACTAAGGATGGATCGTCCCCCAAAAGAACATCAGGCACTCTTACCAGGAAAGAGGTGGAATAGCTATAAGATGCCCTTAGGGGTCTTTAATACCAGGATTTGACAAAAGAGTCACTGAAGATGGTTTGAATTTTTTTATTTTACTTTATTTTAGGGATTTTATTTCTTTATTTGAGAGAGAATGAGAGAGAGAGAGAGAGGTGAGAGAAACAGAGAGCAAGAGAAGGGGGAGGGTCAGAGGGAGAAGCAGACTTCCCACCAAGAAGAGAGCCCGATGTGGGACTCGAGCCTGGGACTCCAGGATCATGACCTGAGTCGAAGGCAGTTGCTTAACCAACTGAGCCACTCAGGCTCCCTATTTTATTTATTTTTTTTTAATGAAGAAGTGATATGGTCACATTCTCATTATCTCTTACACCCATATTTCAGTAACTTCTTAGTTCTAGCCTTCCAAGCTTCTTCCATTAAACACATCCTCACACTGTTTCCAGATCACTCTGTAGAAAACCTCTGACTATATCACCAGAATTTACAAAAAGTTTATGTATGTATATATAGATATAACAAATTAATTATAATTTTAATTTTAAATTCAGTGGCAATAAATAATTTATATAATAATTGTAATACAATGGCCACCAATGTGCATTATAAGATTCCTTTGAGTTAATACAGTTAAATAATAAAATAGAATGAAATAACAATTGCCACAGAATCTCTAAGTCAGTGTTTATATTCTGAAACTTGGACAAAAATGCTGGTTCTCAGGCACTGGTGAATCAGAATATCTAGGGATAGGGCTGGAAGATCTGTATTTTAAAGGCACTCTCCTGATTCTTATCATGAACAATAGGTTTTGAGATCTGCTACTCTAATGCAGTAGAATAGTGGTTCCCATAAAGTAATTGAAAAATAAGTTTAGTGAGTGAGTGATGTCTAAGAACTTCTACTTGGAGGGCCTTCCTTCATTAAGAAGTGGTCATTAAATGCAGAGGACCACCAGCCTCAGAAAGCTCCTAAAAAGGCAAAAGCTTAACTTCAGGGCTATATGCCTGGAACACTGCAGGACTGTCATTCAACTTACCTAAAATATCTTATCATGGTTGCCACTAGCTACCATATTTTGAGCCTTCACAAGGCTATTAAGCACTTCATATACATTTTATCACTGAAGCATCTATATAGTCCCATAAAAAACTACCAATTTTTGGAAGTGGAAACAAATGATTAATAAGTTAAAGTTCAGAAGTGTTACCTCCTTGCTCAAGATCTCACAGCTACTAAGTGATGGAATGCAGAATGATCTCACTATAGAGCCCAAAATCTGAACCACTATGCCAGACTAGCTTGCATTCTGCCAAAAGCAACAAAGCTGAAATCCCCAGAACCACAAAATTGCCAAGAAAATAACTCACTATAGCAGAGAGAATTTCCACATAGGAAGGGATTTTGCAAAACTCTTGACAAAATGAACATTTTGGGGACTTTTTTCCATTAAAGATATAAATAAAGCTATCTCTGTTCTTCTGTGAGTTTCCCAGATCCAGCCATTTTGGTTAAGTTCTCAAGTTGAGACTGTGCGGCAGTATAGGGGAATGTTGATTTGTATATAGGTGATCAAAAAATAAATTAAAGTGGAAAATGTGTTGTCATAAATTATTTTTACTTTTTTATGCCCACACTATTTTACTAAGGGACAATTTACATCAAATAAAATGGACAAATCTTAAGTGTACTACTCGTAGGTAATTTTGACACATTTCATGCCTATATAACTACTACATAGATCGGAATTTAGAACACGTCTGTTACTCTAAAATATTCCCTTGGACTTGCTTTAAGCCAATCTCCACTCTTTTAGAGGCAACCAGTATTTCGATTTCTTTCATCATAGCTTATGTCTGCATATTCTTGAATTTCAAATAAATGGAATAGCAACAAGTATTCTTTTATGTCTATCTTCTTTTCTCAATACAATGTTCTTAAAAAAATTCTTAAAATCCATGTTATGTGTATCAGCAGTTAATTCTTTTTTATTGCTGTGTGTTATTTTATTATGTGTATACCAAAGTTTTTTTAATTCGTTCTCCTCTAATTACTGTTTGGTGGTTTTCCCCTAGTTTTTGACAGCCACGAATATAGTTGCTATGTATGAGTTGTTCTGTGGAAATGCATTTTAATTCTACTTAGATATATGCCCAGGAATGGAATTGCTGTGTCATAAGGTAA
Source organism: Lontra canadensis (assembly GCF_010015895.1). NCBI lineage: Eukaryota > Metazoa > Chordata > Mammalia > Carnivora > Mustelidae > Lontra > Lontra canadensis. The sequence continues at coordinate 7,525,302 of NW_022631047.1, read as the reverse complement.
ATAAGGTTTAATGCTTTAAGACAAAGTTAACTGAATTTCAAAGTGGTTGCTTCATTTTATACTCCCATCAGCAACTGAGAGAGTTCTAGTTGCTCCACATCTTCACCAATATGTTTTATGGTCTTTAATTTTAGCCATGCTCGTATGTGTGAAGTAATACCTCATGCGCTTTTAATTTGTATTTCCCTCATGAGCAACAAGGCTGTGCATCTTATTATGTGGCTATTATGGGATAATCGCTAATCCTCCAGTTTTGTTTTTTCTCTATCTCTCTCTCTATTTTTTTTTTTTTAATTTTTGAAGAAGGTTCTGATCAAGGCATTTGTCCATTAAAACTTTTTTTGATCTTATTATTTACTTATAAGTGCTCTTTATATTATAGATGAAAAAAATATATGATTTTCTTCAGTATGTATCTTGTATTTTAATTTTCTTAGTGTCTTTTGAAGAGAGGAAAATTTCAATTTGATGAAGTTGAATTTATCAATTTTTTTTCTTTCATGGGTAATACTTTTGGCTTCCTGCCTGAAAATTCTTTGCAATACAAAATAATGAAGACTTTCCCTTATATATTCTTCTGTAAGTTTAATAGTTTCAGTTTTTATATTTGGACCAATAATCTATTTCAAATTAATTTTTATATTTGTTGTGAGGAAAATGACATAGTTTATTTTTCCCCATGTAGATATCCAGTCATTTCAGCCCTATTTGTTTCCCCCATGGAATTATGTTGTTGACAAAATCATTTCACCCCATGTATGTCGGTCCATTTCTGGAGTCTCCATTCTACTGCCCTACATATACTTTTTTATGCTAATACAAAATTTTCTTGATTACTGTGAATTTAGAGTAAATCTTGAAATTGGGTAGTATTAGTTCTCCAAATTTGTTCTTTATCCAAGTTATTTGGCACTGTACATCTTTTTCACTTTTGTAGAAGTTTAAAAAATTATCTTATCTATTTCTATACAAATGCCTATTAGATTCAACCTATATGTCATTTTGTGGAGAATGGATATTTTACCAATATCCAGTCTTAAAAGCAATAAGCATGGCATAATTCTGTATCCATTTAGATAATTTTACATTTCTCTTGGTATATGTAATTTTCATGTTAGTGGTTTTGCAGATCCTTCATAAGATATATTTCTGAAAGTTTCTGTTGCTGGATGCTATTACAGTGTTTTGAAACATTTTACTAACATAACACAATTTTAAAAAAAGAAAAAAGAAACATTTTACTTTCTAATGCTTTTTAATAAATATAAAATAAAATCAATTTCGGTATATTAACCTTGGATGCTGTGCTCTTGCTAAATTCACTGATTAATTCTAGTAGTTTTGGGTAGGTTCTTTGGGATTTTTTAAATATAGAACTCATACTGTCTGCTATCCCTTTTTATTTCTCATATTGGTCATTTATATTTCCTTTATTTATATCTTGAATAATCTTGTTAAGAGTTTGCCAATTTTACTAATCTTTTAAATAAACACTAGATATTAATTGGTGGAAAATAGAACCTATTTAGATCTTAAAATCATTTGAACCCCTTTCAACATAAAATCTGAAGTAGCCATAGTGTTACAGTTTACTTGCAGAAAATATTCTTCTTAAACATTTATTCATTTTTTGCAGATATTTATTGATTATTCATTGTATAGCAATCATCTTTATTTCATCCCTTTTAGTTTATGTTTTTTATTCACCAATAAATGTCTTTATCATTTTAGATATTACAAAAAAACAAAAACAAAAACAAACAAAAAAAACACTAGATATATTCCACAAATTTGATATGTTGTATATTTATTGTTATTCAGTTTGAAATCTTTTCTAATTTCTCTTGTGATTTATTTTTTGACCCATGGGTTATTTAGAAATGGGTTTTAAAATCTCTAAATATTTGGAGAATTTTATAGATATTGTTATTGATTTATAATTTAATTCCATTTTGGTAAAAGATCATACTCTTAAGATTTTAATCTTCAGAAATTTATTGAGACATATATTATGACCCAGTATAGGCATATCTTGGCAAACATTCCGTGTGCAATTAAAAAAGAAAAAAAGGTTATCTTGCAGTTGTTTGATGTAGAGTTTCATGTATATATGTCAACAAAGTCAAATTGGTGATACCACTGTTCAGATTATCTGCATTCTGACTGATATTTGGTCTTTTTTTCTATCAGTTACTAAGACATGAGTGAGCTGGTAATAATTCAACTATATTTGTGAATGTGTCTCCTTCCTTCTTAAGTTGTATCAGTTTTTGCTTCATGAATTTTGAAGCTTCAAAATCTTCATTCAACTTCTTCAGAGTAGGAGTTGTTAAGGAAGTGGAAGGGGATGAGTTAAAAGGACAGACTGAGTACCTCCTAAAAAATCTTTCCTGCTATTTATGTATCCTTATCACCAGACTTCCCCTGTCTCATATCACCTTCTAAGAAGTATCCAGTTCAACTTCTTCTGGGATAGGAGAGCAGCCAGGTATATTTTTGCACTATATATTTTTCTTCACAGTTCTAGCTCCACTGTGGCCACTTTTCACTCTGGAAATGATGCTGCCTCCATAGGGCCTCCCTAAGGCATGAAGTGAATGGTAGATGGTCTCTTCCTTTCTGTCCTTTAGGCCTTCACTCTTTTCAGTTTCAAGTGACAAGGCTGTCTTGGCAAACCAGGCTTTGCTACATGGTTGTAAGTTATAAAGACAACGAGATGTCTAAGGGGAGTAATCTTAAAATTTAAGCTTAGTATGTTTCTTTCTTTTATATGGCCAATCAATCTTCAACAAAGGAGGAAAAATATGCATGAGGAAAAACAGTCTCTTCAATAAATGATGCTGGAAAAACTGGACAGCTACATGCAAAAAAAGGAAACTGAACCACTTTCTTATACTATATACAAAAATAAACTCAAAAGGGATTAAATACCTGAATATGAGACCCAAATCCACAAAAATCCTAGAAAAGAGCATAGACAGTAATTTCTCTGATATTGGCCATAACAACAGTATTGTAGATATGTCTCCTGAGGCAAGGGAAACAAAAGGAAAAATAAACTGTAGGGACCACATCAAAATAAAAAACATCTGCACAGCAAAGGAAAAAATCAACAAAAATAAAAGACAACCTTCTGAATGGGAGAAGATGTTTGCAAATGACATATCCAATGAAGGGTTAGTACCCCAAGTAAATAAAGAACTTATACAACTCAATACTCAAAACCCAAATAATCTAATTAAAAAATGTGCAGAAGACATGAACACATATTTCTCCAAACACATACACGTGGCCAACAGACACATGAAAAGATGTTCAGCATCACTAATCACCAGGGAAGGTAAATCAAACCACAATGATATATCACTTTATACCTGTCAGAATGGCTAGAATCCAAAGACAAGAAATAACAAGTGTTATCAAGGATATGGAGAAAAAAGAACCCTTGTGCATTGTTGGTGGGAATGTGAATTGGTGCAGTCACTACGAAAAATAGTATGGAGGTTTCTTAAAAAAAAAAAAATCATATGATCCAGTAATTCTACTACTGAGTGTTTACCTAAAGAAAATGAAAACACTAACTTGAAAAGATATATGCACTTTTATTGCAGCATTATTGACAAGAGCCAAGATATGGAAATAACCCAAGTGTCTATTCATAGATGAATAGATTAAGAAAATGTTTGGCAATGCCATAAAAAAGAATGAGATCTTACCATTTGTGACAATGTGGATGGACATGGAAGGTGTTATGAGATAAGTGAAGTAAGTCAGACAAAGAAAGACAAACGTATGATTTCACTTATTTGTGGAATCCAAAAAATAAAACAAATGAATAAACAAACAAAAAGGAGAATCATACCTATAAATAGAGAACAAACTAATGGGTGTCAGAGGGGAGGTGGGGGTAGGCAAAATGGGAGAAGGGGAGTTATGGAATGGATGTCCTGGGGATGAAAGATACAGGACACGGAATATAGTCAATGGTATAGTCATAGCGCTGTGTGGTGACAGATGGTAGTTGTACTTGCAGTGAGCACAGCATAACATACACAGTTGTCTAATCACTGTTGTACACCTGAAACTAATCTAACATTGTGTGTCAACTATGATTCAGTTTAAAAATGGAAAACAAACACCATCATAGAAGTGCAAAGTAAAATCTCAAACTGTATAAAAAAAGCTCTTCGTTAACTATGTGATTAACTATAAAGTTGAATTTTAATTCCATTTGGGAAGGATAAGAAATGTGTTGTTTAATTCTTGGAGAAGACAGAGATGATCTTCTCATAATTTACTCTAAGTCTGCAAATAGGCATTTAACTGAAATTTCTGAGAAAAGAAGAAAATCTTAAGAATCTCTTTCTATGGCTACTTCTAATTTTTCTCTCCCTTCACTCACCTGCCTAATCTAAAATTTTGTGTATCCCTTTGCAGCATATCATCCCACACTTATGCCCTGTTGTTATGGGTGAGTGGATAACTATTAACAAAATTCAACTACAAAGGAGTTTCCTATTTTTCGTTTCTTTTCTTGCTCACACACGTTTAAGACGATTGTGCAACATGGTTGTGGAACATATGCACTAATACTGAAGAAGTTTCAAAACTTAGAACCATTTTTGTCTGCTTTCACACTCAAAGCAATCAGTTAAATGAGAACTTTTATAGCCCAGTTGAAATTCTTTCTACCTCTATCACATGGCTTAACCCCAAATGACTCAAAGATATCTATCTAGTGAAGGACTAATTTTGTAGCTGACCAAAGGCAAGGACAATTTTATATAGGTTAATGCTTAATTGATTAACTGTGTAGAGAGCCTTAAAGGGTTCTATTTGTGCTCAGATGACTAGAATCTAGTTTTTTATCTTAAAGGAGCTTAGAGTTTATTGAGCCCAAATCTACACTCTAAAAGCACTTTGAGAGAAATTATATATTAAATTTATTCATAAATGTTAAATGAACTTATAGAGTAAATAAGAGCTGGATGGCAGAAAATGAGTACTTTGAAGGAGATAATTTTAGAAGACTTTTCTCGGTGCACTTTGGCAAAATAATTTTTAAACATATCTGCCACCTATATGTTCCAGAAGATATGTGAGTCATGTCAAGGAGAATATATGGACCCCTTTGGGAAGGAAAATGAACAAAATGAGAAGAAAAATTTTTTTCTGGCAGACTTTTGCTTAGTTAAGTCATGGGTAACTGAATCTGATCCAAAGTGAAGTAACAACTTATAAAAATGCAATCACACTTATAAAAATGTGACATAAGTGGTTGAGTATATATTTTTCAGGCCAGTTAATACCTTGTGAATACTCTCTAAATTGGCACTTTTTTCTTGGAATTATCCACCTCTGGAGACAATACAGGTCTGTACATGTTCTGCAGCTAAGTTCTTATGGCACCAGCTTGTTTTCTGTGCTAGTTGAAAATAGGTGAAGATGATAGGATTGTGATCATCTTTTTTCTGAGGGCTATCTATCCTGTTTTATGGCTAATATACAATATTAGTGACCCCCAAATGGGAATACTTTCTTGGAATATGATATAATGGTTGAGAGTCTGTGTCTCATTTCTGACCCTAAAGAAGTTACTTCAGCACTCTGAACTTCAATTTCCTAATAACAATTGGAAAACTAAGAATACCTAGCTGTATATAAGTTATTGCATGGATGAAATTAAAATTACTACAAAGAACTTAAAGTTCCTGGCATGTAATTAGTGTCCAAGAAAATATTGTCATTGTTAAAGGCAGAATACTAAGACTATTTATTCTGATTGTGATCCTTGTTTAAAGGGGGGAGGGGCTAAAGGAGAGGGAGAGAGAATCTTTTTTTTCTTAAGATTTTATTTATTTATTTGACAGACAGAGATCACAAGTAGGCAGAGAGGCAGTCAGAGAGAGAGAGGAGGAAGCAGGCTCCCTGCTGAGCAGAGAGCCCGAAGCGGGGCTCGATCCCAGGACCCTGGGATCGTGACCTGAGCCACCAAGGTGCCCCAGGGAGAGAGAATCTTAAGCAGGCTCCACCCTCAGCCTGGAGCCCATTACTGGGCTCCATCTCATGAACCTGAGATAAGGACCTGAGCAGAAATCAAGAGCTGGATGCTTAACTGACTGAGCCACCCAGGCATCTGATCCTTTCTTCATGTTATTCCTCTTCATGGAACATCCTCTTACTCTTACTTTGCTTAATATTCTAGACATTTCAAGATGCTTAAATTTCACTGTGATTGTTTTTTCAGCTGCTTTTGCTTGATTTCTTGTTTGTTTGACCTTTGATTACATTTCCAGGTCAGATGTGTTGGTTAAATTCAAGGCTTGTGGGCTCAAACTTAGCTCGGTTTAAATTTTGACTCTCCATTCATTGGCTGAATGGGAGGGTCACAGAAAGGAGTAATGAATTAGGAATTAGAATCTAGTTCTAGCCTTGACTTTGCCTTCATATAACTGTTTGAGACTGAACCTGAGGGGTCCGTGATCAAAGGAGCAAGACTGATACAAAGCAAAGGTCAAGCAAAGCTTTATTTCTCGCAAGCACCGAGAATCAAACCAACTGGTTGGGGCCATCACTTACAGAGAGAGCGACCCCTCCCAGCCTCACAGACCAGCTTTTATAGAGCAAAGACCATGTGGTTGAGCCCGGCCAATGAGATTGTAATACACAGAGAAAGTTGCAGAGTCATGCTAGGTCACACACGGGTGGCCAATTGAATTACAATTTACCCTATAGTAGCTGTTTGAACTAGCCTATCACTTTGGTCAGAATTGGCACCCTAGTTTGGTGCCCAAAAGGTGGGGTTTACATTCTTTGGTGGTTAGGGAGATAGTATGTGTGCTTTACTGATTGGATGTCTCCACCTGGCCTGACTCATCCTTGCTTTCTGGGCTCTGTTATCTCCACCTGACCTGATCCGCCCTTGTATTTGGGCTCTGTTATCAGGGACTGGTCGACCATAATTTACTGGTTTCTCAGACTTGGTTTTAAGTAAGTTCCCCGTGGCAGGGGGAGCAGGGTCAGTTTAAGTTTTACTGCATAAACAACAAAATGGCTGTTTAACCGAGATGGAGTCCGTCTAAGTAGGCCTCTACAAACCTACCTTGGTCTCAGTTACCATATATACAAGAGAAGAGTGAATTAGAGGATAAAGGATCTCTAAGCTCCTTCTAACATTTGGCATTCACAATTATGAATTTAGCATAGAGAATCTTAGGATGTGGCATTCGGTTGTCTAAAATTGTTGTTGTTCTATGCAGTCAGGATAGAACTTCTTCCTGTTTTCAGGAAGAAGCTGGAAAAATGCTTTGAACTACATGTTTGAATGAGATTATCTGTTAATATGTATTGCTGATTTTGCCATACTATTTTTAGTTTCCTGGATACAGAAACATTGAAATCGTTCCTCATTAATTATGAGGAGAAAATTCAGGGACAGTTAGTCTATTTCTTTGCTTCTAAAACTGCAAAGTAAACATCATCCTCCAAACCCATTCTGGAATTTTCTTATCCAACCATATTAGGGCTTTGCAATGTCACATGTGTTCTCAAGAAATACACACATGTTATTCTGTGGAAAACGAAGTAGGGTGGGTATAGTGCCATGCATTTGGAGCATTGAAAATATTTTTTATCAAAGGGATATTTTCATGTGTTAGATATTTGATATTGTATATTTTTAAAAAAGATTTATTTATTAGAGAGAAGGGTGGGGGTTGGAGAAGCAGAAGGAGAGGGAGAGAGAATCTCTGCAGACTTCCTGCTGAGCAAGGAGCCTGATGTGGGGCTCTATCCTATGACCCTGAGATCATGACTTGAGCTGAAATCAAGAGTCTGATGCTTAACCAACTGAGTCATCCAGGCATTCCACTAGTAGGTATTTTTAAAAGATATTCTAGGGGGTGTCTTGGTAGCTCTGTAGGTTAAGTGCGGAACTCTTGGTTTTGGCTCAGGTCTTGATCTCAATCAAGGTGGTGGGATCCAGCCCCGAGCTCTGTAGTGGGCTCAGCAGGGAGTCTGCCTGAGATTTTCTCCCTTACCCTCTGATCCTCAATACCCTTCCCCATGCATTATTCTCTTCCTCTTTCTCTCTCTCTCAAATAAATAAATAATTCTTTTAAAAAAATAAAGATGTTCTGGGTCGAAGGATCATGCCGAGTAAAATACTCCCCAAATAATAATTAAAGGTCTTGTATCAAAGTCACCAAAGACAGGGTGATAATAAAGAAAAACATCTTGCTTTTAACTAAAAGGCAGATTGAACCTGTGATTTGCATTTTTATGAAGTCCTCAGAATACCATTTACTAATTGTATTTGCGGGAGTTGGTTCTAATAATAAATCGCTAAACTCTGAACACAACAGAGAATGAAATTGCCCTGAACTAAAAGTAAAATTTAGAAAATCCCTTATTGAAAAAAATATCTCTATGTTCCCCCTGTACACTCCCATGAAGACTGACAAACAAACCCTGGTAAACTCTTTGATAATAGAAATGACTAAGACAGAAGAAAATGTAAGAATAAGCCTATTATATTGCAACTTAATCGGTCTAATCCAAAGGAACAAGCCAGTAGTTTGTTAATAGGACTCCAGAAAGCAGCGTCATTAAAGTATTCAATGTTGTTCCAATAGGCCTTTTAAACCAGCAACTCCTAGGAAACTTGGACCAAATAAATGGGAATAAATAATGATAAAAAAATCAGATCAAACAGAGACATCAAAAGTAATGAGGTTAACTGTAATTAGACTCATTTGGACAAATTTTTGCTCCATAGATTTCAAGGTTTGCATGACAGCAACCAGAGATGACTAAACATCGACAGAGGGTGTTTATTTTGCAACCTGTGGGGACCACAATAGGGCTTACAGGGCAGCTGGCTCTACTTCACAGATACATCTGTTCCCTTCAAGGGAGATTAGCAGAGGGGACAAGGGCAAAAAGGCCAAACTCTTTCACTTTTGAATCTACCCCAAACCCTCTCCATATCCACAGGTACAAATGTGCTCTTTTGGGAGGATATGGGATATTCCTGTATTTCAGGCTTTTACTAAGAAAAATGCCTTCAGCAAACAAACTTGCTTCACTGGATTTCTAGACCTGGGGAGGGGTGAGGGAAAGGAAAGAATCATTTTTCAAAGGGAAACGTACAACAGCAATGCCATTCGGATGATTTACTATAGGATTAAATAACTTATTTGAAAAGAAAATATTTTTGCTTTAATTCTTTTGAAGGTAAGGTTTAGATTTTATTAATAAATCAAATTTTTGCTTCATTTGGTGCTTAGTGCATGCTCTGAAATGTACTAGACCACTGGGGCTAGGGGAAGGAAACATGCATGGTTCATATACCCTGCAACAGAGTAGTTGAGCACATTAAACAGTTGGGAATCAAAGCAGGATGCTAATTTACGAGGCACAAACTGAAACATTTCCATAAAATTAGAACATTAAATTTGGGATGAGCAGGCAAGGAAGGTTTAAGGGAAGAACAGTGGCTTGTGTTAGACTTTAAGTGTCATTTCAAGACTAGGTTAAGAAATACGTAGTAATAGGAAAATTAGTATCATCTCATTTTTACTCTTTCCTGATTCCAGGCCTTTGCTCATGGCATTCTTTTTCATCTGAAATATTGCTCCTGCCAATGTAATCAATCACTTCTTTCAAGGCCTGGCTCAGAGCACACCTCTGCAGGAAATACATCCTAATTCCTTTGAACTTTATCATTTTCAATAATCCCATCTGACTGTGCTATTTTTCATTTTAATTGTTCTTGTGTCATTGGCTTGGGTGGACCACTTTTGCTAAACTTAAACTACTAATGAGCAAAAAAAAAAAAAAATGCAGCATCTTATTCATTTCATATGATTTGGTGTTTTTATTTTCCTTTTATTATTTCACCACCCAGTATAAGTTTTTGTACCTAGAAAGTTGCTTGTTTCATGTGAGTTTATTTTTCTGAACTTTTAGAGTGAGTTCAGAAAAGCTCTTATATTTCCTCATAGCTCCTCCATTGCTTTTTTCCCCCCCTCTTAAAAATAAGGATTTATTTTCTGGGTTTTTTTCCTGTTTTGTTCCTTTCTCCCACATTGGTCTAGATTTTCCCTTGTTCTTGTTGTCCCTAATTTGCTTGGTATATAAAGATCTGCTTTTTTTTTAAAGAGATATAATTCGCATTTTAGATGCAAAATTAGATGGATGTTGATAAATCCACACAGTATTATAACAATCATCCCAGTCATGGTCTAGAACATTTTATCACCCTGAAAGTCCCCTCATGTCTCTTTGAAGGCAACAACCCCCACCATCAGCAACTTTTGATCTGGTTCTGTCACCACAGTCTTTTCTTACATTTTATACAAACAGAATTGTATAGTGTGTAATAAGTCTGATGTTAAAGCTCAGGTTCTTTACCTATACCTACTGCCTCTGTTTAGAAGATTAAAAATGGTTAAGTAGGGACCCCTGGGTGGCTCAGTCAATTAAGCATCTGTCTTTGGCTCAGATCATGATCCTGGGGTCATGGGATCAAGCCCCACATCAGGTTCCCTGATCAGCAGGGAATCTGCTTCTCCTCCTGCTCATGCTCTCTCTCGCGTGCACTTGCTCTTGCTCTCGCTCTCTCTCTCTGTCTCAATCAATCAAATAAATAAATAAAATCCTTTAAAAAAATGGTGAAGTAGTTGAAGTTGAACTGATTGCCCAAGATTGCCTCTTGGCTACCAAGGGAATCCAGTCTGGCCCCATTCAGATCCAAGAGCCTCATTAATAATTGATCAGTAAATAAAAACCTACTAACTAATGGCATACTACTGTTAATAATTATAAGCCACAGGAATAGACCTTGGGGAATCCACAAATGAGTAAAATATGTTTCTGTCTTCCAGAGTTTTCTGCTGGTAGGGTAGATAAGAGCAGAACAAACTCTAATACCCCAGAAAGTAGGGGAGAAGAGCATACAAAACATTCTAGAAGTTCATTGGAGAAGGAGAGAGTATTTAACTAGAGGACTGGAAAACTTGTTTTTTTTTTTGTTTTTTGTTTTTTTAAAGATTTTATTTATTTGATGGAGAGAAGCACAGTGAGAGAGGGAACACAAGCAGGGAGAAGCAAGCTTCCTGCTGATCAGGGAGCCTGATGCTGGGCTTGATCCCAGGGCCCTGGGATCATGCCCCGAGCCACGGACAGACACTTAATGACTGAGCCACCCAGGTGCCCCAGAAAACTCATTTTAAGAAGAAGAATCTTCAATCTTGACCTTGGGAAAAGTAAGATTTCAAGAGGAGGTATTGGTGAAGTGATATTTCAGGGTGTGACAATAATGTGGACATCTTTGGGAATGCAAAATAATGGTTTCCCAGACGTCCATGTTTTAGTCCCTGATACCTGCAAATATGTTACCTTCTATGACAAAATGTACTTTGCAAATGTGATGAAGGATATTGGAATAGGGACATTACATTGGGTTCCCAATGTAATCTTAAGGATCTTTTGAATAGGGATACAGGAGGGTTGGAGTCACAGAAGGAGACCTTTGAGAGAGAGACAGAGGAAAGGCTGATTGATTCTTGAAGTTGCTATGTAACTGGCCTTGAAGAAGGAAGAAGGAGCCATCCACCAGGGAATGCAAGTAGCTTCCAGAAGCAAGAAAAGACAAAGGAACAGATTCTCCCCTAGAGTCTCCAAAAGGAAAATAATTCTGCTATCACCTTAATTTAGTCTCTAAGATCCATTTCTAATTTCTCACCTCCAGAATGGTAAGATAATAAATGTGTGTTTTTAGGGCCCTTTGTGGTAATTTGTGGTGATAGTAATTGGAAACTAATACACTGAGAAATTACATATTTTAGGAAATAGAGAGTAGTACAGTTTGGATGTAGTCTAACATTTGTAAGGGAGTAGTGGGAAACGGGGTTGAATTTGTAGGTTGGGAAAGGAACAGTCATCTTGGCATATAGTAAACACTCAAAAATATTTGCTAAGTGCATTTGTTTTACATATTACCATGGCTTAAATTGTATTCCTCCCAGATGCATATGTCAGTGTTCTAACCCCTAGGGCCTCAGAACATGACTTTACTTGGAAATAGGATCATTGCAGATACAGTTATTTAGGATGAGGTTACAATGTAGTAGGATGGGCCCCTAATCCAATAGGACTAGTGTCCTTATGAAAGAGGCAGTTTGGATACAGACACACACAGGGAGAACATCAGTAGTGTTCTAGAAAGCAGAGATCAGGGTGATGCTTCTACAAGCCAAAGAACCCTCCAGACTGCCAGCAAACTACTAGGAGCTAGGAGAGAGGCATCACACAGATCCTCCCTCACAGCTATCTGGAGGAACCAACCCTGCCCAGACCTTTGTCTCAGACTGCTAGCCGCCAGAGCTGTGAGATGGTATATTTCAGTTGTGCAAGCCACTCAGTGTGTGATACTTTCTTATGGCACCCTAGGAAACCAATCCACATATATGTAGGAAAAATGGGGAGACATAGAAGCAGTCAGCCTGTGACTTAAAAAATTGATCGGGCGGCATGGTATGGAGTGATCCAGACAGTGAGAAGAGAAGTCATGAGGGCTAACATGGGAATGCAACAGTCTAGAGAGCACTGAGAGTGAGCAGAACAGCACATTTTGGTAATTAAAGTTTTCACACTGAAAGTCATGACATATAGTGTTTAAGAGGACATCAGCACAGAATATTTGGAATCATGGTTGTCCTAGAAAATGCAATCTATGTCAGTAGTTCCCAAGTGTATTATATAGAACACAAGTCCCACAAAATGCTCTTGAAAAACCTTTTTCAGTCAAATATGTAAGGAAAGCTCAATATTTTAGAGTGTTAAAAGCCCTGAGAAGTCTTGCATAAAAAGAAATCAATTCAATTTGTATAATTCAGCACTCCTCAAACTTATGTGAACTGCAACTTATTTTCATGAATCCCTTTCATATCCATGGAATATTCTTGGGACATCTTGCTCTAGGTATGACCTATTCTCCAAGACCTATGCTGTTCACTATAGTATTGGTAACCATATGTGGTTATTGGGCTTGGAAACATAGCTAATGTAAGTTGAGATATGCTCTAAGTACAAATATACACAAGATTTCAGTATGAAGTTTCCTCAAAAAGTTAAGAATAGAGCTACCCTACACTTCAGCAATTGCACTACCATGTATTTACCCAAAGGATACAAAAAATACTGATTTGAAGGGATACCTGCACCTTGATATTATAGAAGCATTATCAACAATAGTTAAATTATGGAAAGAGCTCAAATGTCCATTGACTAATGAATAGAGAAGTTATGGTATGTGTTTGTGTGTATATGATGCATATACAATGGAATATTACTCAGACATGAAAAAGAATGAAATCCTGCCACTTATAACGTTGTAGCTGGAGCTAGAGAGTACTATGCTAAGTGAAATAAGTCAGTCAGAGAAAGACAAATACCATATGATTTCACTCATATATGGAGTTTAAGAAATGAAGCAGATGGACATTGAAAAGAGGAGAGAGGTAAACCATAAACAGATTCTTAATAATAGAGCACAAAGTGAGGGTTGCTGGAGGGGAAGTGGGTGGAGGGATGAGTCAAATGAGTGATGGGTATTAAGGAGGGCACTTGTGATGAGTGCTGGGTGTTGTATGTAAGTGATGAATGTTGTATGTAGTGATGAATCACTAAATTCTACTATATGTTAACTAACTGGAATTTAAATAAAAACTTAAAACTTAAATAAAAACTTTTAAGCAAAAAAAAAAAAAAAAGAAAAAGAAAAAAGTAATAAGTGTACACAAGATTTCAAAGCCTTAGGGTGGAAATAATGTAAAATACCTCAATAACTTTTGTATTGTTTGCCATGTTAAAATAATAATACTTTGGATAGACTGGGTTAAGCAAGATATGTTATTAAAATTAATTTTACCTATTTCTTTTAAATGTTTTAATGTGACTACTAGAAATTTAAATGACCAAGATTCTATTTCTGTTGGATAGCACTGCTCTCTATCCGATTTGTTCAGTATTCTTTATGATTTCTAGGTTCTTTTTAAGAACTGAAACATTCTAGGCTTCATCTTTTTCTCAACCTTGTGACAGTTTCAAGGATGCTAGTACAAGACACAGGATTCATGGATCAAAATTAGAGGATAGTCTAGTATTTATGGCAATAGCAGTAGCCACTTTTTTTTCACTAGTTCCCAGAGTCTCAGTTCCCATGGGCAATACTAAGACATCTACACATTCAGTGGGTAGCATTACAAGAGAATCTTGAACTTAGGAAACCCTAATTCTCTCTAATAGTCAGTTAACATGCCTACTCTTTGCTCTACAGGGAAGCATTATCTTTATCGCACTGGACAGTAAGCATGTCTGCAGTTTGGTATGGAAGAAGACACTACCTCTATCCTTTAAGACAGTAAGTAAACCTACCCTTTTCTGTGAGTGGAGTAACTCTATCTTTGCTATACAAATATCCTTGAAAAGATGATCTGGAACAAAGAATAATCAGTGTCTTCCTTACAAGATGTTTGGAAACACAAGAATTGTTTTCCAACTGTTCTCTTCTCAAAGACCTTATTACTGAGAAAATATGTGGAAATTGAAGACCACTCCTTGGCTTTCCAACTTGTATTTAAAAGATTAAAGATAAGGAAAACACTTGAGTGGATACCCAGAAGAGAATTTTAATTACCCAGTGTATAGGAGAATATCAGAGTCTAGAAGATACTCTAGACCTACATGCCACAGTTTTGCCTTCCTGAATGTTGTTTCAATTGCTAGAAGATAATATCTTGGACCACTCTGATGTATGTCAGAGCCTGATGGAAAAGCTGACAGGAACTGACACTCCTACTATCCCTGTTGGGTAATACATTGATAGGACCTTAATCACATGCCTTAATCATCTCCCCATCCCCTGAATGAATAAAATATAATTTAATACTAATAAAGTACTACATACATAAACACGTATTATCAAATATATAGTAATGTACAAGGTTTATAGACATTATACAGTCAACTATATAGCAGCTACCTTCAAAAATTCATAGGGAAGCAGACTCAAAATCCAATAATAATACCATCATGTAAAATACCTTCTGTAATAGTGTCCTGAATTTTTGGAATCTTGTTTTATTCCCAATGGTGGAACATTTTTCTCCTTTGGAAAATGGTTAGATTTCTGTAAACATCTCAAAGTCATTCATTTATTGCCAAAACCTGGGAATAAGTTGAGTAATAAGAAGCATAGTACTTTTTTTAAGTAAACAAAGTTTGATGTGAAGATTCTCTTATTGATTAAAGTGGCTCAGACAATAGTTTTAAGGCAATTTTAGAAGAGGAGTTCCAAAATTCTTTTGAGTAAAGACAGTGTTTCCTGAATAATTACATAGCTCTATAAAGTGACTGTTTTGAAAGTGTATGCTCTTTCTGATTACATAAATGTTAGTAATGATGTTTTAAAATCATTATTCCATTTCATGTATTATTCATATGAATATATTAATAATAATAAGCTGATAATTATGGATCCTTTTACCATGCTAAATAATTTGTATGTGTTAACTATCAAAAATTCTATTTACAGGGTAGACACTGAGATACAGAAAGGTTCAGTAACTTGTCCAAGATTACTCAGTTTGTGGTAGACTCAGAATTTGAGCAAGGGCATATTTTGCCTATGTACTATTTCATTAAGCCAAACTAAAGGGACAAAGTTTGAAATACGCATAATTACATGCTAACTTCCATATTTTCAAAAACATTTAACCAAAGATTAGTATATATTGTGCCAAAAAAGATAAAGTCCTTTTTTGGACTTCTTTACTCTATAGTCCATTTATTTTTACTCTATAGTCTATATAGTCTATATATATTGGTTCTATTCAGTTTCAATAGTTCATTTTTATATTTAATGTCTCCCTTGAGTACAAAAAGGATATGAAAATCTCATGTGAGATGTAAATCTAGTTTTGCCTTTAAATGTGTTTTCAATCTGTTATATTTATAGATATAAAATCATAGAAAAAAGAATATATTGAAAAGCCTTTGAATTCTATTAAACCATGTATAAAAATCCCTGCCTACTCCCAAGGAAGAAATGACCAGCTTCAAAATCAAGGAGATAGACTTATTATATAGTCTTTATAGGTTTCTTTGTGTAGAAATCCTAGTTACAGGAGTATTATAATTGAAGTCATTCTTCAAAGTCTTGGAAATAGAATACAAATGTTTCTGATTTTGAGGTGCAGCATAAAAATGTATCTCTCAAAAATAGCCTAGAAATAAGATTCATTCAGTTATTCACATTTTTAATTAAATAAATAGTTATTTAGCTCATTCTATGTGCATGGTATAATCCTAGGGAACATAGAGGATATAAAGATGTGTGAAACAAGTTGCCTCCCCTTATAGAGTTTGCAATCTAATTGAGAAACAAAACATGGGCACAAATGATGGGAATGCAAGGCTGTATATGATCTGAGGAAATTAATTTCAATTCAGTTCAACCAACTTCACTGAACCCTTCTTTTGTGTTCATATTTTACTGGATACCCATGATGTAAGCATGAATAAAATACTTGTAATCTAGAAAAGTTCTTGGAGTAAAGTTGGTCTTTATAAGGAATGACTGTATAGCATTTAAAGCTTGAGGAAGAAGTAAGTTTCTTGTCATCAGAGATGTGATACACAGGTTGGTGGGACATACTGGGGACACAGAGAAAAGGAATTAAAACACAGATGATGGGTTGCAGTATTTGACCATATGAGCCTCTCTGTGCTTTTTTTCAGAGGAACATAGGTGTTTCAGCAGTTCTCAAGTCACCACGTGTCTGGAATTGCCTACTCCAAGTTTAGATGGAGTCTTCCTGCTGTGGAGGAGTTGAAATGTTCCTTTAGAAGCTCTGATTACTGTTATTAAACACGGAAGTATTACCAGCCCAGAAAATACTGTTTGCTGTCACTTATTTTCTTTTTTAAGGCCTTATTCAAAGAGCATGTTTCTTCATTTAAAGAAATACTATAAAATAATCACAAAGATTGATTAAAATTCAGTGTATAGTAGTTGGCCCTTTTAAAAACACTTTCCCACAGTTTGTCTAAAATCCAAGGTTTTTCTTGAGAGTCTTTAACTCACTTCAGATAGATGCAAAATACTGTACTTGGGGGCAACTAACTGGATTTATCAAAAGTGAAAGAGAAAATGGAGATCGTTTGCAGCAAATAGCACAATGTGGCTACAATGCTCATTTTAAGAATATTTTGAAGTATTGTCCTCTAAGTTGGTCTTCTTTCTTATTTTGGTTTAAAGCTTGAGAGTAATGAAAATAAAGTATTTCCACATCCAATATAAGAATGTCAATTTTCATTTTTGTCTTCTTTCTCTATAAAATTAACCATAAATAACCATAATTTATAAAGTAAACCATATATAATCATAAAAACAAAATAATCATAAATAATTAACCATAAATAACCATAAAAATATTTGAGATGTAGAACATTCATGGTTACATTTTACTTTCTAGTCTTTCTCCTAAAAGCTTCTCTTATAAATTTTATCTCAGATGAAAGAAGACTTTTCCAGTGATTCTAAAACTATCACTGCATGGGTTTCTAATGAGGAGTTTTGTTCTGTCATGAGCCCTTAAAGCATGTATTATAGCAATTAGTATGAAATCTGGTGGGAGATGAAGGAATTTGGGTGAGTTGGAGTTAAAAAAAAACAAAACAAAACAGATGTTTGAATCATTTTAATCATGGTCTATGAGGATTAGACTCCAGGCCCATCTGAATGGCAAAGCAGGTTGGCTTGGCTACTTTCAGACAGAAAGTCACAGTGGGAAAACCATTGGAAAGCATGTTTGCTTTTATAAAGTGGGTTTGAAATTTGCTGTAGTGTGGAGTTAATTTTCAAGAAGATTGCTTGTAGCCGTGACTAAGACTGTAGATTTATAACTAGATTGGCTAGGTTCATATCTAAACTTGACTGTTTATTAAACTTTTTATTTTCTCTTTAGACAAGTTCCTTAACTATTCTGTGCCTAGGTTTTCTCATCTTTAAATTGGGAATAATATTAATACATTGATAGTTATAAGAATTGAATGAGTAAGAGAGGTAAAGAGTTTTGAAGTCCTAGCAACAGCAATCAGATAACAAAAAGAAATAAAAGGTATTCAAATTGTCAAAGAAATCAAACTCTCTTCAGAGACGACATGACACTTTATGTAGAAGACCCAAAAGACTCTACCCCCAAATTACTAGAACTGATACAGCAATTCATTAATGTGCTAGGACACAAAATCAATGCACAGAAATCAGTTGCTTTCTTAAACATGAACAATGCAACTGTAGAAAGAGAAATTAGAGAATCAGTTCCATTTACAATAGCACCAAAAATCATAAGATACTTTGGAATAAACCTAACCAAAGAGGTAAAAGGAACTATACTCTAGGAACTACAGAACACTCATGAAAGAAATTAAAGAGTATAAAAAGGTGGAAAAATATTCCATGCTCATGGATCAGAAGAATAAACATTGTTACAATGTCTGTGCTACCCAGAGCAATCTATACTTTCAACACCATCCTAATTAAAATACCAATGGCGTTTTTCAAAGAGCTGGAACAAACAATCCTAAAATTTGTATGGAATCAGAAAAGACCCCAAATCACCAAGGAAATGTTGAAAAAACAACAACAACAACAAAAAAAAGAACCAAAGCTGGGGGCATCATGTTGCCTGATTTCAAATTATATTACAAAGCTGTGATCACCAAGACAGCTTGGTATTGGCACAGAAACAGATTCATAGACCAGTGGAAGAGAATAGAGAGCCCAGATATGAACCCTCAACTCTATGATCAAATAATCTTTGACAAAGCAGGAAAAAATATCCAATGGAAAAAAGAGTCTTCAATAAATGGTGTTGGGAAAATTGGACAGCCACATGCAGAAGAATGAAACTGGACCATTCTCTTACCATACACAAACATAAAATCTGAATGGATGAAAGACTTCAATGTGAGACAGGAATCCATCAAAATCCTAGAGGAGAATATAGGCAGTAACCTATTCCACATTGGCCAGAGCAATTTCTTTCAAGACCTCTCCAAAGGCAAGGGAAACAAAAGCAAAAATGAACTTTTGAGACTTCTTCAAAATAAAAAGCTCCTGCACAGCAAAGGAAACAGTTAACAAAACAAAGAGAAACCCACAGAATGGGAGAAGATATTTGTAAATGACACTACAGACAAAGGGGTGCTATCCAAGAGCTATAGAGAACTTCTCAGTCTCAATACCCAAAACACAAATAATCAAGTCAAAAAATGGGCAGAAGACATGAACAGACACTTCTCCAAAGAAGACATAAAATGGGTAACAAACACATGAGAAAATGTTCATCACCATTAGTCATCAGGAAAATTCAAATCAAAACCACATTGAGATATCACCTTATAATAGTTAAAATGGCAAAAATTGATAAGGCGAGAAACAAGTGTTGGAGAGGTTGTGGAGGAAGGGGAACCCTCTTACACTGTTGATGGGAATGCAAGTTGGTGCAGCCACTTTGGAAAACAGTGTGGAGGTTCCGCAATAAGTTAAAAATAGAGCTACCCTATGACCCAGCAATAGCACTAATGGCTATTTACCCCAAAGATACAGATGTAGTGAAAAGAAGGGCCCTATGCACCTCATGTTCATAGCAGCAATGTCCACAATAGCCTAACTGTGGAAAGGGCCAAGATGCCCTTCAACAGAAAAATGGATAAAGAAGATGTGGTCCATACACACAACAGAATTACTCAGCCATCAGAAAAGACAAATACCCAACTTTTGCATCAACATGGATGGGACTGGAAGAGATTATGCTAAGTGGAATAAGTCAAGCAGAGAAAGTCAATTATCATATGATTTCACGTATTTGTGGAACTTAAGGAATAGCATGGAAGACATTAGGAGAAGGAAGGGAAAAATGAAGGGGGGATATCAGAGAGTGAGATGAACAATGATAGACTATGGAATCTGGGAAACAAACTGAGGGTTTTAGAGGGGATGGGGTTGGGGGGATGTGTTAGCCCAGTGATGGGTATTAAGGAGGACACCTATTGCATGGAGCACTGGGTATTATATGCAAACAATGAATCATGGACCACTACAAAAAAACTAATGACATAAAAAACAAAAACAAAAACAAAACAAAACAAAAAACTAATGATGTATTGTATGGTGAATAACATAACATAATTAAAAAAAAAAAAAGGGTTTTGACCAGTGGTCAAAATAGTGAGCACTCAATAAATTCTCAACCTCCTAAGGTATGTGTGACAGTTAACTTTTATGTATCAACTTGATTGGTCTAAGAGATGATAAGATAGCTGTAAAAACACTATTTCTAAGTGTGTCTGTAAGAGTGTTTCTGGAAAAGATTAGCATTTGAATTGGGAGATTTAATAAAGAAAACTGCCTTCACCAAAGCAGGGGGATGTCATATTATCATTAAGGGCCTGAATAGGACAGAAAAGCAGAGGAAGGGAGAATTTGCTTTTTGCTTGAGTTGGGTCATCTACTTCTTCTGCCATCAGCTATTAGCCCTCCTTGCTCTTGGGCTTTCAGACGTGGACAGGGACTTACACCACTTGCTCCCCTGGTTCTCGGGCCTTTGCAGTTGGACTGGAACTGGACTGTCGGCGTTCTTAGGCCTCCAGCTTGCAGACGGTGGATAGTGGGACTTCTCAGCCTCCATAATTGCAAACCAATCTCTCATAATAAATCTCTTTCTATATATCTATAGATACATAGATATTGATTGTGTTCCTCTAGAGAACCCTGATGCTAATGTCAAAATCCCTACTTTATAAATGAAGAAGTTAAGACACACAACAACTAAGTAATTTTTCCAAGACCATACAGCTGGTAGGTAGCAGAGCTGAGATTTGAACCCAGGTACTGTAGCTTAAGACTGTGTACCATAACTCCAATACACATGATAAATTTTCATTGAATTTTAGTGTCACTATCAAGATTAGGTCTCAGTTTGTTAAAATATGGACTACTACATAAGAAAAATGCCTTTAAAATATGACTCTTGCTAATAAAAACATAGTAAAGCCTAGTAAGTCTCAAGAGGAAAAGAACAGGACTTTTCTATGACCATGTAACTGAATCTTTCTCTAGGAGATAAAGGGAGAATGTTGTCTTAAAGGCCACATTTAGATGAAATTTTATCCAGTGGGTAAGGATGGGTATTTTATTGTATAGCTCATTCACTTAGGAATATAAACTTAATAAAATTAAATAAATTCCTTCCATTATTTTTCTTGGCTCACAGGAAAGTCACATTAGGTCAGACTTAACTAAGAGTAGGAGTCTTGAAGAAATTGTTTGAATCTTTAC
This sequence comes from Lontra canadensis, assembly GCF_010015895.1. Lineage (NCBI taxonomy): Eukaryota > Metazoa > Chordata > Mammalia > Carnivora > Mustelidae > Lontra > Lontra canadensis. The sequence goes on along the minus strand of NW_022631047.1, from coordinate 7,503,893 downwards.
AAATGTCTTTTTCGGCTTCTCTGGATTGACTGGAGTTATGTTTACACTGAACTGACTATCTACAAATTACATTTTGAAGTGTTTGCATCCTGAAGCACTTGAAAATGACCCAGGACAGTGGGAAACTGCCATTCTGACCTTGCAGGATATCCCAGTGATTTAAGAGCAAGGATGGTGGAGTCAGACTAAGGGGAGTTATTATAATCTAGCTCTGCCATTTGCTTGCTCCATGATATTGGACAAGTTACTTATGGCTCTGTATTCCATTTTCTTCATGTACAAAATGGAGACGGTAATATCACTCACATCCTACGGCTACTGGGAGGATTTAATGAGTTAACACGAATAAACCTTAGATGGATGGCCAACACACAGAAAAAAATATTGGAATATTAACTCTTGATAACGTTACTGCTGGTGACCCATAGATTTGGCCTGACAAACCTGCATATATTCATGCTTAGTAACAATGTATGTAGAAGAGGAAACCTTATCTTAATCATCATGAGCTTTAATTAACATAATTAACATAATTTTAAAAACACCTTGGTATATTATATTTTAATGAATTTTAATGAATTAAGTACAGAAAAAACAACAGTATTTAAATACCAATATCAAACCTCTCAAGATATCTCCTAAGATCGGTTTAAGTTCAGTCCCATTTCCAATAGCTTCTAAGTCCAGCATATGATATACTTATCACTGATAAATTCTGACGGTTCTCCTCATGTATCCTAGGATAGATCCTTAATGGTTCTGAGTCTGAATTTTCTCATATATAAAACTCTTTTTCCTGCCTGACTCACTGGATAGTTGAGAGGGAGAGAAGACACCATACACAAAAGAAGGCCATTGTAACTAAAATATCAAGCTATTATACATCAGGCAAAATATGGAGTTACTTCAAGAATGATTACTAGGTGTTCCAACATCTCAGGTTTAAGAAGGCAAATTGATCTAATTCCCTAAAATCACAAGGACAGAAAAATAGACTACGATTTTGTAAAGATTTGCATCAAGCATTGAAATGCAAAGATGAGCTGATTAAACTACATTTGTAAATTCCTACAATGTTTTAGCTAGAGAGTAGATTAACCACTCCCAAATTTTGTAAGGTCCCCAGTTCCACTAGTGAGGGGATGCAGAAGCCTAATAAGGACATTAGGTTATACTGAGAATTCCAAGCTTTTGAGGAGGCCAGGGAAGAAATGAGTTCTGGTCAGAAGGTATTTAGGGACTCTCACGCCGGGTCAGAAAAATATCCCCCTTCTTTGCCTGTGGGTCCTGAATTCTTCACAGGTGCCAGACCCTGGAGAGATGTGAGGGATCAGGCTCTGAAGTGTGAAAGAACTTCTTTTACATTTGAAAGAACACACTAACATACTTGCACGGGCATGCACCGATGTGTAAGTTTACCATGCAATACTGCTTGTAATACTGATAGCTAAAAATTGGAAACAATCTAAAGGCCCATATATCTGGAGTTCTTTAATAAACCATGGTACATTTGATTTATGGAATACTTATTCTGTGTATTGAAAACACTTAAAAATACAGTAGATTTCCATGTAAGAACATGGAATGGTGTTCACAATGATAAGTGAAAACAGAGCTATACATACCACAGTATGTGCAGCATGATCTCACATCTGGAAAGAAGTAGAAAGCTCTTTATCCCTTATTTTTACGTAAGCTCATATACATTTATGTAAAATCACAGCAAAATATCTTTGTGAAAATGTGTTAATAGTAGTTCCTTTTGAAAGCAGTAGTTGGAAGAGAGGACAATTATTTACTTAATGCATTTCTGGATTGTTTGGATTGTTTTCACAGGAAATGGGTGTTACTTTTCATTTAGGGAGGAAATTTATCTCTCTCTCTCTGTTTTTTTATTAACACATTTGTTTTAGGGGTACAGGTCTGTGATTCAACAGTCTTACACAATCCACACACTCCCCATAGCACATACCATCCCCAACGTCCATCACCCACACCCCATCCCTCCCATCCCCCTCTACTCCAGCAACCCTCGAGTTTGTTTCCTGAGATTGAGTCTCTCATGGTTTGTCTCCCTCTCTGGTTTCATCTTGTTTCATTTTTCCCTCCCTTCCCCTGTGATCCTCTGTCTTGTTTCTCAAATTCCTCATACCAGTGAGATCATATGATAATTGTTTTTCTCTGACTGACTTATTTTACTTAGCATAATACCCTCTAGTGCCATCCACGCTGTTGCAAATGGCAAGATTTCGGGGTTTTTTGATGGTTGCCTAATATTCCATTGAGATCATTCCCTGAGATCACCACCTGAACTGAAATCAAGATTTGGATACATAACTGACTGAGCCACTCAGGCGCCCCAAAATAGATGAGTACTTTAGTGTTGACTCAGTTTGGACTTACCCCATACCAAAACAAACAACAAACAAATAACCCACTTAAAGTCTGGCTACACTGGTTTTCCGTTGCTGCCATAGGAGGTGACTCACAAATTCAGCTGCTTTGTACTCCACACATTTATTATCTCTCACTTCTATCAGTCAGGAGGCCAGGTGGGTCTGACTAATTCCTCTGTTTTGGTGGCACAAGGTAAAATCAAGATGTTGGCCAGCCTGGGCCTTTACCTGGACACGCTGGGGGAGAATTCACCTCCAGTGAGTCGGTGGTAGAATTCAGTTCCTTGAGTTTGGATGGTCAAGGTCCCTGTTTCTTTGCTGGTTATCAGCCGGGAGCCTCTTTCAGCAGCTTGAGGCTGCCTGCCTGCCTGCTTCACTACCTTGTCCCTCCTTCTCCAGCGTTCAATCTCTCTGGCTTCCCTTCTGCCTCACTTCTTCTCCTGCCACCAGCTGGAAAAAAGGTTGTGCTTCCAGGAGCTCCCGTAATTAGATTAGGTCCACCTGGATAATCCAGAATAATCTCTTTCTTGGAAGGTCTTAACCTTGATTGCATCTGCCAAGTCCCTTTTGTCATAGTCACAGGTTTCAGATATTAGAGTGTGGACATCTTTGTGGGACTACTTTGCACACCACACTGGACGATAAATCTCCACCTGACATGGGATCTGTCTCATTCTCTTGTTCTCGTAGGTTGCATTCCTAGCAGCCGTCTTTCTATTTCCTGAATATGCCGTGTCTGTTCTCTCCTCAGGACCTCTGTGCAAGCTGTGACTTTTGCTGGGAATGCTCTGCCCCCAGCTCTTCATAAAGCTGATTTTCCTCCTTCTGGTCCAAGAGTAAATATCACCTCCTCCAAGAGGCAACACCTGGACCTCTTTGTAAAGTTCCTTCCCAATCCTTTAGTCACTCTATCCCTTTACATTATTTTATTTCCTTCATCAATTATCCATGCTATGTCTTTGTCTCCTGGTTTAGTGCAGGCTTCCACCCACCGTCACTTAAGCTTCCAGAGGCCAGGGGCTGTGGCTGCCTTGCTCACTCTTGCATTGCTGTGTCAATACGAATACCTAGAACATGGGAAGAACTCAATATTTGTGGTCTAACCTGTGTTTTAGTTATTTTTTTGAATGAAGAAGGTCCACAGTCTGTACCACTTTAAAATTTTAATTAAAGGCAACACATTATTATTATTATTTTTTAAAGATTTTATTCATTTATTTGACAGAGAGAGATCACAAGCAGGCAGAGAGGCAGGCAGAGAGAGAGGAGGAAGCAGGCTCCCTGCTGAGCAGAGAGCCCGATGCGGGGCTCGATCCCAGGACCCTGAGATCATGACCTGAGCCGAAAGGCAGCGGCTTAACCCACTGAGCCACCCAGGCGCCCCGGCAACACATTATTTTAATGAAGCTATTATCATACATGCATTTCACCTGCTATAAAAATAATTACTCAAGGACTAGAACTAAAGAAAGCCAGACTGCAAGGAAATCGGGTAGCTGACTTGTGCTGAAGGGTATAGAGAGGGCTTCTCCACTCTGGCTAACGCTTAGAATCACCTGGGGAAATCAAAAAAGAAATCAGTTTTCAGGACCCATACCAGACTAGGTAAGGCAGAATCTCTGGAAACGGAATCAGAAATCTCTGGTTATATTTTAAAGCTTTCCCTATGTCTTCCTGTGATTACCAGCAGCGGTTGTAAGAGCTTCAGATTCTGAAGATAGAGAGTGCGGGGTGCCAGACCCTACGCAGAGTGCCCTAGAGGAAGGAGCCCACAAGTACCATCAAGAAAGTCATGCTGAGGGCAGAGCTCCCGGGCAGTATATTAATTTGCTAGATCTGTCTTCAGAAAGCGCCATAAACTGGGAAGCTTAAACAACAGAAATTACTGTCTCACAGTCTGGGGGCTAGAAGTCCCAAATCAAGGTGTCCTTCGTTGGTTCCTTCGAAACCGAAAGCCACAGATTGCAAGTATATATTTTCATTTTATGTATCTGAGATAAACCTTTATGACTAGGATATAGGTATGCAGAACTTCTATAAATCAATGAAAATAAGACAAATGCCTTTTTTTTTTTTAAACAAGGCAAAGACATCTTTCATGCAGGAATTTATAATGGCCAATAGGCACATGGAAAAGCAAATTAAAAACAATTGGATCAATTCACATGTATAAAAATGGCTAATATTTGAAGAGAGACTGGAAAAAAAGCAAATATTGGTGAGGATGCAGGCAAATGTACCCTTCACACACTGAAGATAATCCTGTAAAATGGCATACCCACTCCGAGAAACTGTCTGGCAGTTTTTCACATTTTAACCATCTCTATTCCTAGGTATTTACCTAAGAGAAATGGAAATTAAAATGCCACCAATAGGAAAATGGATAAATGAATCATTGAATATTTTTACATGGCATAATGGGAAATTAAAAAGAGTGAACTGCTATTCCAATCACCAACATGAATCAAATTCAAAAACATTATTTTGAGTGTATTTACTACACTCATTTTGAGTGTATTTACACACATCTGTGTGCTACCACTTATAGGAAGTTTGATTACAGTTAAAATTAATTTATGGTGACAGAAATCAGAATGGTGATTGTCTCTGGAGAGGACGATTGAGGCCTAAGGAAAGGGAAAGAGGCACAAGGGAAATTTCTAGAGTGATGAACAGGTTCTAATCTAGATTAGAGCATTTTTTTCACAAATATAACCTGTCAAAAGTCATTATATTATACACTTAAATATGTGAATTTCACCGTATGTATATTGACTTTATTAAAATATTTTATAATAGGTGTGCCTGGATGGCTCAGTTGTGTATCTCAACTCAGTTGTCATGTCTGCCTGTGGCTCAAGTCATGATCTCAGGGTCCTGGGATTGAGCTCCATGGGGCTCCCTGCTCAGTGGGAAGCCTGCTTCTTGCTCTCCCTCTGCCCTCCCCACCCCAAATAAATAAGTAAAATCTTTGGAAACATTTCATAATTTAAAAAGTTAAAAAGAGAAAGTAAAAAGAGAGGGCATATGGCAGAAAGCCCATTTTTAAAATAATGGTGCCCATCCTCCACTTTGACCAGCTCTACTGGTAGAATGTTCCATTTACCAAGTGTAAATTGGGTTCCAGGTAGAGCACTGTGGAGTTCTCTGCAGTTTGTTGTAGGCCTTTGGAACTATGACTACCTAGTAGTACTCTGTGGGGGACCTCAGTGCCACAGAGGGATTGTGAACCGCTATGGAGCTTGGCTTTCGGCTGATCTTGGGGAAGTCAAAAGAAGTGGTAGCAGAGCTGCTGCTGGATGACGTGAGACCAGGTCTGATCCACAACAGCCTCCAGTGGGAGTCAGTGGTGTGTGTATCAGTCATTGGCTTTTTGGTGGGTCTGTTGTATTTGTTCAGGCTCATGCATTAGGTTAGAGGCTGATTTTATAAGGAATGTCTGAGTACCTTATAATTGAGCATCAATTTTTGACACACTCAATTCTGTTCACAAGGAATATTTACCTATTGAGTCACGCTTAGAAGATACCAGTCTAGAAAAAGAGTCATTAAAAATACAGAACTTGGTGGACACATATGGAAAGTTAAAGGGAATGAGCTTGATCTTAAAGGAGGAAATGACATCTCTAGTAAAAGAAGTAAACAAAGAGAAATCCAGATCCTCAAGACACAAAGTGGCTGAAATGATAACAATGACCCAGTTGCCAGAAAATGGCTTGCAAGTCATCACATCAAAGATTTTCCAAGCACTGCAGTGGCTAGAAGCTTGCTTCCCTACTGTCCGTCACTGAGGAGTTGAAAGTAGAGCTCTTTATGTCCCTCTGCTCACACCCCTGTGCTACTGGGTTCTGTTCTCTATCTCTCTGTCTAAAAAGAGTTTGATTAGCTGTGCTTTTGAGAAGCACTTAACCCTCCTAAGAGGCTGGAGTTGTTTGTTTTTTTTAATCCATGTTCACATTCTGAAAACAGAGATGAATTCCTTTAAGGTTAATTCAAACTTCAAATGAACCGACTGTTGGAATGCCAGAAATACACCAGAAAACGGGATTCTTTAAAATTGCCTCTCTTCAAAAGGAATTCTAATCTCATTTTTTATTTAAAAACTGATGATACTTATTTATGAGACCAAACTTGTGCTCAAAATAAAGCTTAATGAAACTTACTTCTCAGAATAGTGTTTTGTAAACATTATTCATTTAGTTTAATAAGTGGAAATTATTTCTATTGTTATATACATATTGTGTTTTATTTAATATGTGTAATTTAGAAAAAAAAAACTTTAAAATGCAAGGCAATTTTGGTATTCCCAGACCTGTATTTAGTAAAGTCACAAGTAAAATGAAAAACTTTTTTTTTCTAATAAATAGTGCGTGGTTAAAGAGAAACTTGTTTTTTTTTTAAATGAACATACTACATATAATAATTGTAGGGCATAGCTAAAGTGATATAGAAGGAAATTTATAGCATTTAAGGTTTCTTGTTTTTTTTTTTTAAAGATTTTATTTATTTAACTGAGAGCATGAGCTGTGGGGAAGGGCAAAGGGAGAGGGAAAAGCAGACTCCCTGCTGACCAGGGAGCCTACTGTGGGGCTGAATCCCAGGAACCTCAGATCATGACCTGAGCTGAAGGCTGATGCTTAACCAACTGAGCCACCCAGGTGCCCCAGCATTTAATGTTTCTATTCAACAAGAATAAATAAATGTTTATATTAAATAAGAATAAAAGCTAAAAAAGGAAAAGGGGGGAAGCATTTTATGGTTCTTTACAGCAGTTTTTAACAATCCCAATTCTTAGGCCACTTTCTAGACATTTAACAAACCTCAAGGGGTGGAACCAGGCACCAGTGGTTTGTGGAGCTTTCCAGGTAATCCTTATGTGTTAAGGACCACTGGTTTTTATGGTATGCAGACCATTTATAATATATATAATTTCACTGTAAAACCGATCTTACAGCTACTTTGTATTAACTATATAACAGAATACTCTAACCACAAAAGCATAATCTCATATAAAGAGAACACAAAAAAAGAATTGTCAGCAGAATACTACCATATACATTGAAAATGAGATGGCGTGATATATTAGTTTACATTTTTAATCAGGAGGTCTATTTATAGATCTGTTAAAAAATTAGTCAAGACAATAATTTTTCCTTATTTGGTATGGTGTGGCTTGATTGTTATTCTGCCTTTAGTTCCCTTATTTCTGAAATGAAGGACTGAGTTAAAACGATTTCCTTAACGCTATAGAATTTTTTGGCTTTAGAATGAGTAAAAAACTTTGGAGATAAAGGGATTGAGATTGAATTTTGATCTATTAGGCACTGGACTTCTTTCCCTTCAGAGGCAAAAAAAATGTCTCTCATTAGAATGATTTTTATTTCTAAGAGAAACAAGGAGAAGAGGGTATATGGGGACTGGTTGTTGAAAGTACATTTTTGAATTTTGATATAATCTGGTTTTCTGTAGCAACACTACATATTATACTTGTCAACTACAACAAAGAATTCACAAAATAAGGGTGGATTTGAAGGCTGGTAGACATGTTATAGCAGTTGATTTAAAGCAAAATAAATCTGACGCTTAACTGTCAGACAAGGAAATGACTTAAAAAAACAAGACAAAACCGTCCCAACTTCATGGCGTATCAGCCCCTGACTCTCCTGACCCTTCCCTAAAGTTCCTCCTTGTGAGTTCCGGTCTGAGCTAGAGTTCTGCTTTATCATCAAGGGGTTCCTCTCAGCAGAGTCAAATCTATCCCATGGTGAGGTTCAGAATTTGTCTTGCTGTCCTAAATCCATTTCTTGTATGCCCAGGATGATCTTGAGTTTTCCAGATCTGGCATTCTCTCTTCTTTCTCCATGTCTTTGGAGCAACCAGGTTAGCCCACTTGTCCCGTTGGACTTTAACTTTGTTGTCAGTAACCCACTTCCCTCTTTGATAGACCATTCTGCCTAATCTCTTGTCAGGTCTTCAGTGGAGCTTAGGGCTTGCTCCCCATTGTAACCTTGGGTGAACAAACTAATCTTCAGCACTACTTTCCTCAGTCGCGATTCCATAACAGCCCAAGTGAACCTCCTATTCACGACTCCACTGATCCTATAAGTACCCAACATGTGCCACCCAACTGGCCTGCAGGTGTTGGCCTCAGTAGCAAAATTAATCCCTTTCTTGCTGTCCTACTGACTCCAGCTTTCTCTTTCCTCTCCCATTGATTTACATGCACAGCTGGGGCTGAAGACTCCTACAAGCAAAGTATCCTATGTGCTGGGTTCTCAGTTAAATTTATGTTGAAACAATGACTAGATGAGTGTTGTGAGCTTGGTACTGGGCAGCCTCCAATGTATAAAACTAGGTATCAGTGTTAATCTCTAAATTATCTTAGTTTTTCTTTCGAGAAAGTGACAATTATCGTGGAATCTGCATCTGAAAGGTATTTATTTAAATCCACAAAATCTTACATCTTAATGTTTGAATCTAACTATTTTTGCTATAAGATTAAACACATCATTCTTATAGTGATCTTTGAAATGCTCACTTCTCATATATGTACTATTGTTTATATTGATTGTTATTATTGTCTTTTTATTAGCTAAAATCATAAGGTGTCTGGGATATAAGCATGGATAGGGCGATGTTAATGAAGCAGTTATCAACCACACCAACCAACTTGAAAAGTTCAAATTTCTCTTTCTAGATGAACATAATATAATAAAAGTCTGAAGTTCTTATGTCAGTAAATACATAACAAAGGGATATCTTCAAAAACTTGAAAAGACAACAAAAAAGGCAAAAAAAAATCAGAGATTCTACAAATTTCTATGGCTGTGGGTATCACTTATTTCTACTTATGTCAGGATTAGGAATTGGCCAAAGTGAAACCATGCACAAAAGCATCATGCTTAACCCAGCTGATGGGTTGCTGCAGCTAGTGATTTCTAATTGTGTCAGGATTCTAACAGAACTTGGACCTTGTTTTTTGTGTCTTCTATGAACCAGCGATCCTGGGACCTAGCACATCCAGATAGCTAAAAATCTGTTTAATAAATGCTCATTCCAATACATTATTGTCTTTATATCAAATGTAGTAACAAACTTTCAGAACCACAGCCATGGAGAGGGTCCTGCACCCAGGGCAAGGGCTTGGAAGGGTAGGTAAGGAAAGAACTGTGCTATATTCTCAATTTTGTCTGCTTTATGCTTTTAAAAAGACTTCTGTTTTTAAAAGGATTAACTCTCATTTTTGCCTTTTTAATTGGCCTCATAGAGGTTAGGAAGGACTTTGGGGTCCTCAGAGCTTTGAGAGTGTTAAGTTTTTACCAAGTATTTGGATCTAGCCTGGGGCCTTCCTGGAGCAAGTTTCCCTAGGATCCCAAGGTAATTTAGCTATGACCTAGGTTTATTTATTATCCTATATACTTCCTTCCCAACTTGAATATGTTTTATGGATCTGTTTTCTCTCAGGGGGAAAAATGTACTAATAGGTTATTACCTCTGTTTTTAATCTTGTAACATGGAAAAACCATAAATGCCTCAAATCCCATAAAAGTATAAGAAAATTAAATTTCCATAATAATTATTTATTAAAATGTTTCCAGACTCTGTTTTATAGCCTTATATACATTATCTCTGATCTAAAAAAAAAAAAAGCCAAACACCCCAACAGAAACATACAAACAAAACCTCCTGAGAAGTAGCTATTATTTCCATTTCATTAGATAAAGAAGTATGAAATTGAAAAACTGCTTATTGACACAAAGTAATGGAATTTGAACATAGGTTTTCCCCTCCATCTTAAAAATGTGCTCTCCCTTTGATTATAGAAATACAAATTAGGAAAAACAAAACAAAACAAAAAAAACAAACAAACAAACAAAAAAAAGAAATACAAATTAGGAGTGGCTTTGTTAATCATCACAGTACAGTTTCCTTGATAGAATAAGATAACATTAAAACTTATTTAATTAATCATTTCACAGTAAAAATTATAAATCAATTGTCATTCCAAGGATAATTAATAAATTGAGTTTTCTTTGTAACTGAAAAGCTGGCATTGCCTATATTCCATGATATTATATATCCCAGAAGGGAGTTTTATCAGTCATTTGGCTAAATTAGGAGAGAACAGAAATCTTTTATCTAAGAAACAATAACAATAGCCCTGCTATGAACTCCCCTAAGGAATTCTCATGTAACAAAAACAATTATCCCCTTTTGGATTACCAAATATATATAATTTTGGAAACTACAATAAATTCTAGGCCCTGATTTATTATTGCCTTAGGCCAGGAAAACACATGTTTAGAAGAAATTAAACGCACCACAGCAAATGTCAGAACCACAACTGCCTGATCTAAGAGATAGTAGCTAAAAAGTCAATGGTAAAAAATAGAGGCAAAAACAATATCTGAATGAGAATTTTGTCAATATTCCAGGGAAAAGGAATTTGGAAAGGTCATTTGTTATTGGTTAATGAATGATATTGGGAAAAAAGCCATCCTTTCCCATAAATGCATGGGTAATTTGATCATCATCAGTCTCCTTAGTTATCATGAAATATTATTCAACAAAGCAGGGCTCCCATCCCTGCTGTGAGTCTCTGACTGGGATCAAAGACAGATTACCAAAGCTCTCTCAACCTTAATTCTGGCTACTTGCACACAGTCCCATCATAGCACTTCTGCAGAACTAGTTAACTGAAATTTCACCCCGCAGAACTAGGACAGCATAGTCTGGGTCTGTTGCACTGTGGTACCATCCATAAGAGAAGTACCCCATTCTGGATAGAGTGCTTAACTCTATCAGGACAACTGGGTAATAGAGAGGGCTGGAGTTTAAAATAATCTCACTGGAACAAAGTATACATTCAACAAGGGGTTTTAAAGGCTGTCGAATGCTGCAGACCAAACAGCAGGCTGTTAAGAATAATTTTCAAAAACAACTAAAACTAGACTCTCAAGAGAATGTAAAATGAACACATTCAAAATTTTATTTGCATCACTAATTAAATGAGCAAACCAGAAAACATGGTATAACTGTTTTAGCGGAGAATCCAAAGAACAGACACATTTATAGTTAGGAATACCAAAATAAACTCAGAAATAGGTCCCAACCTTTCCACACAGAGGACAGTTGCCTCTCTATTGGACAGAGGCCATTTGCATGTTCATAGACAAGAATCATTTGCATTGCCATCAGTTCTGGACAAGTTCATTTAAATTTTACAGATTTGTGTAATAGCCATATCAACGACAAAGGTAAATTTTCTGTAGGTTCTGAAAATTCTGGGAGCTCCAGCATTCCACTGAAATGATATCCAGTAATATGGGGGGTGAGGCAGTGTTGGGGGGAGGGTGTGGCAGTGATAAGCCAATAAAAATATTCAATGATCGGTTCTCCAAAAACCCTTCAAAAACCCAAACCCTGATTTGAAGCACCTGTCAATTCCCATATTATAATGTTCCCGTGGTGGCTGATGCCAAGTTATTAGTGTGTCATCACTGACCATGAGCTGGAAAGAGAGATTCAGTAGCAATATTATGTAGTATTTTCTTCAAACAGATACAAAAGACAAAAATATTCTCAAGACCATAGATACAGCAAATTGTAGTAAAACAATTGGAAAGGGATAGGGTTTGGGTATCTGTTACCTCTGCTTATCTGTTAGTTTGCTTACTGACAAGTACAGTTCTACCAGTTTTAATGGAGGTGTAGATTTGGGGTGACTACAATCGGGATACAGAACAGTTAAAAAAAACCCCAAACTCTCTCCCGCTGCCCCTTTATAGTCATACCCTCCTGAACCCCTAGCCCCTGGCATCCACTGATCTCTTGTGTGTTACTTCTGTTTTCCCTTTTCCAGAATGTCAACTACGTGGAAACATAAAGTACATGATCTTCACAGAGTGGCTACTGTCAGCATAGCACCTTTCAGAATCAGCCATATTCCTCAATATACCCAACGTCCCTTTTCATTTCTGAGTAGTATTTCATTGTTGGATGTACCGCGGCTTGTTTATTCATTCACCTGTTGAAGGATATTTGGGTTGTTTCCAATTTTCAGTGATGCTGAACAGAGTGGCTATAAATCTTTTGGTATAGGTTTTTGTGTGAATAGGAGTTTTCAATTCCCTTTTGTAGATATATAAGAGTTGGATTGTTGGGATAAGTAACCTTTTAGTTTGTTTGTTTTTGTTTTTTTTACTATTAAGCAGTTTTTGACTATTAAAAGTAAAATTTCTATGACTATCCTTGGAGAAGTCTTTATATGGACATGATCCCTCTTTCCTATTGGGGAAGCACTTAGGAGTGAATGGCTGTGTCAGACGTTTGGTGTGTGCTCCAATTTTTTTTTTTTTTTTTTTTTTTTTAGTATTAGGTATTTTATTTTATTTTTTTTTAAATTTTATTTTTTATAAACATATATTTTTTTTCCCCAGGGGTACAGGTCTGTGAATCGCCAGGTTTACACACTTCCCCGCAATAATCATAGCACATACCCTCCCTAATGTCCATAATAACCCCATCCCCCCCACCCCCCACCCCCCGCAACCCTCAGTTTTTTTTGTGAGATTAAGAGTCACTTATGGTTTGTCTCCCTCCCAATCCCATCTTGCTTCATTTACTCTTCTCCTACCCCCTTAACCCCCCATGTTGCATCTCCTCTCCCTCATATCAGGGAGATCATACGATAGTTGTCTTTCTCCGACTGACTTATTTCGCTAAGCAAGATACCCTCTAGTTCCATCCACGTCGTCGCAAATGGCACGATTTCATTTCTTTTGATGGCTGCATAGTATTCCATTGTGTATATATACCACATCTTCTTTATCCATTCGTCTGTTGATGGACATCTAGGTTCTTTCCATAGTTTGGCTATTGTAGACATTACTGCTATAAACATTCGGGTGCATGTGCCCCTTCGGATCACTACGTTTGTATCTTTGGGATAAATACCCAGCAGTGCAATTGCTGGGTCATAGGGTAGTTCTATTTTCAACATTTTGAG
>NW_022631047.1:7392195-7490479 GCF_010015895.1 Lontra canadensis | reverse complement strand
TCATTTCCTGACTTGTTAATTTTAGCCATTCTGACTGGTGTGAGGTGGTATCTCACTGTGGTTTTGATTTGTATTTCCCTGATGCTGTGTGATATGGAGCACTTTTTCATGTGTCTATAGTTCCTTTTTCTTTTTTTTGTAGTTCCTTTTCTTATAATATCTTCTATCTGATTTTGAAATCTAAGTAACGTTGACCTCATCGAATGAGTTGGAAACATTTCCTCCTCCTAAAATTTCTGTAAGAGTTTGTGTAGAATTGGCATTATTTTGTCCCTCGATGTTTGATAGAATTCACAAGTGAAGTCATGGGGGCCTGGATTTTTGTAATAGCACTCCAAATGGTCTGAAGGTTAGCTTGCTTCCGGATAACACATTGGTGACTTGCTGACCCAAGTCTCCGGATCTATAGCAGACAGACCACTAGCCATGAGGAGTGAAGGACCAGAACTTTCCCAGGCTGCAGAGCCTAGCAAATCTGTTTGAAGCTGCCTCAGCCATTTGATTAGAGTAGCAGTATTTTTTTTAGCAAAATGTTTTTCTTTCTCTTAGGTCATACAGATGATTCTACTAACCTCCCCTTGTGTAGTAGATGTGTAGATCTTGCCTTCATTTGGAGAAAGAACTGAATACTCCTTCATATCACAAAACAAGAACTTAACCTCCTGCACAACCCAGGCACTGAAATAATGTTTGTAGTTGGCACCATCGGGTCTGCATGTAATCAAGAAAAGTTGCAGACCACTGCACTCCTTTAATGATTAACTGCCTTAAACTCCCTTTAAAATCCTTGGGCCAGGCAGAAACTGGGGAGTTGCCTTTTGGACAAGAATCTGCCTTCTCCCCAGGTGGCTGTATTGCTGAACAAAGCTCAAATTCCTTTCCAGTCAAAACTAGTCTCTTGAGTATTGGCCTTTCAAGCAACAAGCAGTTGAACTTTGGGTTCAGTAACAGTTTTACTCATAGAAGGGCTTTTAGCTACAAAGGAAAATACTTTAATAGAGATAGGACTCTTCAGATTATCCTTTTCTTCTTAAAAGAGATTGGTAGGGTTAAACGGGTGATGGGCATTAAGGAGGGCACTTGTTATGATGAGCACTGGTGCTATATGTAAGTGATGAATCACTAAATTCAACTCCTGAAACTAATATTACACGGTATAGTACCTAACTGGAATTTAAATAAAAACCTGGGGGAAAAAAGGCCTTGGTAGTTTGTGTCTTTCAAAAGATTTCTTTATCGGGGCGCCTGGGTGGCTCAGTGGGTTAAAGCCTCTGCCTTCTGCTCAGGTCAAGATCCCAGAGCCCTGGGATCAAGCCCTCATCACATTGGCTCCCTGCTTGGCAGGGAGCCTGCTTCCTCCTCTCTTTCTCTGCCTGCCTCTCTGCCTACTTGTGATCTCTGTCAAATAAATAAATAAAATCTTTAAAAAGAGTTTCTTTATCTAAGTTATTGAACTTATTGTCATAAAGTTGTTTTAATTACTTTGTTTTTTTAAATACCTGTAGAATTGGTATTAATGTCACCTCTCTTGTTCTTGATTTTATAATGTGTATATTCTTAAATTTTTGATTATGGGCATCTGGGTGGCTCAGTTGTTTGAGCGACTGCCTTTGGCTAAGGTCATGATCCTGGAGTATCAGGATTGAGGCCCACATCGGGCTCTCTGCTTGCCAGGGAATCTGCTTCTTCTGCTGACCTCTCTCCTCTCATGCTCTCTTGCTCGCTCTCATTCTCTCTCTCTCTCTCAAATAAATAAATAAAACTTAAAATTTTTTTTTTATTATGCTGGCTAGAGATCTATCAATTTTATTTCTAATGTATTAATTTCCTGGGCTGCATAACAAATTACCACAGATTCAGGGGCTTCAAACAATGAGCATTTATTATTGCACTGTTTCTCTATATTAGCAATTTTGATATGGTTTACCTGAATCCTCTTTAAAGCTGCGTTTAGACTATTGGCTAGAGCTCGGTTCTCATCTGGAGGCTTAACAGGGGACGGGTCCACTTTCAAGCTCACTTAGCTTGTTAGCAGAGTTTGTCTTCTTGCAGCTGTGAAACAAATGCACCAAGACTTTCTGGTTGCCAGCAAGAGGTCACCCTTAGCTCCTTGATGGTGAGCGCAGCTTCTTGCCATGTGGGCCTCCAAACATCTCGCTTCTTGAAATCCAACAAGGTAAAAAGAAAAGCAAGTCTGCTAGCAAGATGAACTAATATAATGTCAAATGTAACAGAATCAAGAGAGTCACAGCCCATCAATTTTGGCATATAAAAATCACAGGAATGACATCCCATTACCTAATTGCTGTATACTATTAGAGGAGCCACAGGTCCCAATTAACTCAAGGGGAGGAGTTACAAAAGGGCATGAAAACAGCAGGCTGAGATCATGGGGCCATCTTAAAGTCTGTCTACCACATTTTAAAACAAATTTTTTCATTTCATTTCATTTCTCTATTGTTTTCCTGCTTCCTATTACTCTGATTTCCAGTCTGAGGTGTTTTTTTTTGTTTGTTTGTTTCCTTTCTTCTGTTATTTTGTGTTTTGTATACTCTTTTCCTTTCTGTCATAGCCCTTTAGTACTATAAATTTCCCTCTAAGTAATTCTTTGTGACATTCCATTACAGTTTTGTTTTTTGTTTTTTGTTTTTTTTTTTTGGCTGCATTTTAATTTTCATCACTTCAAAATACTTTCTCATTTCCCTTTTGATTTCTTCTTTGACCATGAGTTATTTATTTATTTATTTATTTTTAAAAAGATTTTATTTGTTTATTTGACAGAGATCACAAGGAGGCAGAGAGGCAGGCAGAGGGCGAGGGGGAAGCAGGCTCCCCGCTGAGCAGAGAGCCCGATGCGGGGCTCAATCCCAGGACCCTGGGACCACGACCTGAGCCAAAGGCAGAGGCTTAACCCACTGAGCTACCCAGGTGCCCCGACCATGAGTTATTTAGAAGTGTTTGGATCTTTAACAAATATTTGGGCATATTCTAGAACTGCATTTGTTCTAATTTAATTCCATTATGATCAGAGATCATACTTGAAAATATTTATTCTGCTGTGTCAAATAAAGTGTTCTATAAATGTTAATTGGGTCAAATTGATTGATAGTGTTTATCTAATCTTCTATATTCGTACTTATCTTTCTCTATTTGTTCTATCAGTTATTTGGAGAGGGATATTAAATATCTAATTATAACTGTGAAGTTGCTTATTTCTCCTCAAGATTCTACTAGCTTTTGCTTCATGTATTTTGGGGTTCTGTTAATAGGTATGTAAGTGTGTAAAATTGTAATGCCCTCTTAATAAATTGTCTCCATTATCATCATGAAGTGATCCTCCTCGTTGATAAAATTCTTTGCTCTAAAATCTATTTTATCTGCTAATAATATGTACTTCAGTTTTACTGTGATTTTTGTTATCATGGTATATCTTTTCCCATCCTTTTACTTTTAACCTATCTGTATCTTTAGTTTAAAGAATACAGAATAAACTTCACAACTAAAGGGAGAGAAGAGGTCACGTTGAAGAAGGACAATGACCCCTCCATACTGAAGGTAGAATTCTTCATTTTACTTCAGTAAAATACTGAGCAAAGGAAAAAAAAAAAAGTATGTTTCTTATAGGCAACAGCTAATCAGGTCATGGTTTTTTGGTTTGTTTGTTTGTTTGTTTGTTTTCTTGGGTTCCCTCCCATCTGAAATCTTTACCTTATAATTGATGTGGTTAGAGTATTTGTATTTAATATGATCTTTGTCCCATTTGTTCTTCTTTCCCACATTGCTTTTTTCTGCCTTTGTTTCGATTAAGTTATCCATGCTACCCCCTTTGTTGGCATATTAACTATAACTTGTTATGTCATAGTAGTGTTGGTTTAGTGTTTACAGCATATACCTTCACCTTATCAGTCTAATTTAAGTGGCATCATCCTACTTGCACAGTATAAGAACATTACAGTAGTGCTATAAATGGGATGTTAGTGTCCCCCCACCAAATTCATGTGTTGAAACCCAATTCCCAATGTGATGGTATTTGGGATATGATTAAATTATGAGGGAGTAGTGTCCTTATAAGGGATTAGTGTCCTTCTAAAACAGACTCCCAAGAGCTCATATGCTCTTTCAACCATGCAAGGACACAGTGAAACGAAAGCCTTCTATGAATTATAAAGCAGGCACTGAATCTGCTGGTGCCTTGATCTTGGACTTCACAGCTCCTAGCACTGTGAGAAATACATTTCAGTTGTTTATAAACCACCCAGGCTGTGGTATTCCGTTATAGTAGCTTGAATGGACTAAGACAAATAGTATACTTCCATTTAGAGCCTGTTTGCTGGGCTCTGCTTATGTTCTCCTGTCTGGCTGCTGTCTGGAAACTCTGCCAAGGCAGTAGGTGGTGGCAGTTATGGGGTTCTCCTCATTTGTTGCTTGTCTCTTTGGCGATCACTGTCCCTCATTGCCTCACGTCCTGGGTCGTGAAAACCAGTACTTCCTGTGTTTTGGCCATTTCTGTTGTTGTTGTTTCATGTAACAGGGTAGATTCAGTTCCTGTTACTACATCTGGACCAAAAAAGTCCAAATCCCTAGTTAATTTTCATCGAGTAGCAGACATTCATATACATATGAGTGAAAATATAGAATCATTTACATATATAGGAATGAAAAACTGTACAAATAATACAAGAATTAGTATATATGGTCTCCCTTTAAAGAGATTACATTCATTTTCTTCTGTTAGGTGGTGGGGGGAATAGAAATCCCATTTCACCTTCATGCAATCTCGGCGATTGAGATGATCTTAACCTGGACTTCATTTCTGCAAAGACCTGTTTATTTCTGGTATACTAGCTTTCAAGTGTTACTCTTTGGATTGTAATTCTAAATGTCAAGACTTAGTAAACCCTCTTGCTGGCCTCTGGGCCATCATTTTTTAGCCTTCTAGCACCATGAGAATATAAAAAAATCTTCTCAGCTTTTAAGCATCTCGATGATCTCTATTACAATTTCCATGTTTTTAGGATTAGAAGTGCCTCTATATGCTCGACTAACTAGCCTCTCAGGAATTCCTTCTTTTCCGATATCTTCAATGATGTATTAGCTCTCTGATGCTTTCAAGCAGAATATTTTTTTAAAAATATGCCATACCAATTCTCTAGTTATTCTCAGCCAACCTCAGGCTTGTTCCAAATGACCTAATGTGTCAGTACCAGAAGTGAAAGTGCCCTGATTTCCTATTTCTTTGCTTGTTTTTGCATGTTAAATATCCAACTTCCTTAATTTTTTTATAAGAAAATTTTCAAATCTAACAAAACGTCAAAGAACTTTATATTGAACATCTATGTATCTGCCACATAGATTCTACAATTGCTAACTTTTTGTATATTTGCTTTCTCACACATCTGTCTACCTCAATTTTCAAACATTTTAAAAGTAAGTTGTAGAAAACTGCATATTTGATCCACAATAGTTCAGCATGCACATAAGCAACTAAAGTTTAACAGTTTACTTACAGTCTTTAAACTTTACATAGAGTAGAATGCGCAAAATTTTAAATGCGCAAAATTTTACTTTATCATTCTGTGATTGTTGACATACATACATACACCAACCCAACCACTATTAAGATAAAGAACATTTCTCTCATCCCCAAAGATACTCTCATGCTCCTTCCCTGTCAATTCTCCATTACCACCCCAAAAGCAACCACTGTTTTGATTTTATTTTATCATAATTTAGTTTAGTTTAATTTAGAACTTCATAAAATGGCTGTCAGTTAGTAACCACGTTTTTTACATTTAAATTTAGGTAGCCAAAATAAAATACATCATTAGTTTTTCGTATAGTGTTCAGTGATTCATCAGTTGCATTTAACACCCAGTGCTCATCACATCACGTCCCCTTCTTAATGTCCATCATCCAGTTACCCCATCTCCCCACCCACCTCCCTTTCTCCCCATCTCCCCACCCACCTCCCTTTCCACAATCCTCAGGTTGTTTCCCAGAGTCAAGAGTCTCTCATGGTTTGTCTCCTGCTCTGATCTCTTCCACTCAGATTTCTTTCCCTTCCCCTATGATCCTCTGTGCTATTTCTTATATTCCACATATGAGTGAAACCATACGATAATTGTTTTCTCCAATTGGCTTATTTCACTTAGCGTAATACCCTCCATTTCCATCCATGTCCATGTAAATGGTAGGTATTCATTTCTGATGGCTGAGTAATATTCCATTGTATATATGAGCCACATCTTCTTTATCCATTCATTTGTTGATGGACATCTAGGTTCTTTCCATGGTTTGGCTCTTGTGGACATTGCTGCTATAAACATTGGGGTGCACATGACCCTTTGGATCACTACATTTGTATCATTGGGGTAAATACCTAGTAGTGCTATTGCTGGGTCATAAGGTAGCTCTATTTTTAATAGAGAATCTCCATATTGTTTTCCAGAGTGGCCGTACCAGCTTGCATTCCCACCAACAGTGTAGGAGGGTTCCCCTTTCTCCACATCCTTGCCAATGCCTGTTGTAACCAGCCATTCTAACTATTATAAAGTGGTATCTCATTGTGGTTTTGATTTGTGTTTCCCTGATGACATGTGATGTGGAGCATTTTTTCATGTGTCTGTCAGCCATTTGTGTATCTTCTTTGGAAAGTGTCTGTTCATGTCTTCTGCCCATTTATTGACTAAATTATTTGTTTTCTGGGTGTTGAGTTTGGTAAGTTCTTTATAGATCTTGGATATGAGTCTTTCATCAATAATATCATTCTCAAATATCTTCTCCCATTTCATAGGTTGAGTTTTAGTTTTTTACTATTTCCTTTGCCATACAGAAGTTTTTATCTTGATAAAGTCCCAATAGTTCATTTTTGCTTGTGTGTCCATTGCCTTCAGAGACATGTCTTGCAAGAAGCTGCTGAGGGTGAGGTTGAAGAGGTTGCTGCCTGTGTTCTTTTCTAGGATTTTGATGGATTCCTGTCTTACATCGAGATCTTTCATCCATTTTGAATTTTCTTTGTCTATAGTGTAAGAGAATGGCCCAGTTTCATTCTTCTGCATGTGGCTTTCAATTTTCCCAGCACCATTTATTGAAGAGACTGTCTTTTTTTCATTGGATATTCTTTCTGATTTGTTGAAGATTTGTTGACCATAGAGTTGAGGGTCCATTTCTGGGCTCTTTATTCTGTTCCATTGATATATAGTGTCTGTTTTTGTGCCAGTACCATGCTATCTTAATGACCATAGCTTTGTAATATAGTTTGAAGTCAGGCATTGTGATGCTTCAGCTTTGTTTTTCTTTTCCAACATTCCCTTGGCAATTTGGGGTCTCTTCTGGTTCCACAGAAATTTTAGGATTGTTTGTTCTAGCTCTGTGAAAAATGTCAATGGTATTTTGATAGGGATTGCATTGAATGCAAATTTTTTTTTCTTTTTGCTAATACTTCCTCCATTCAGATTTTTTTTTTAGTTCCATCCCTATGATTGCATGTAGCCATTCATTTTTTCTACTACTGACTTGCACATCATTGTATAGATGTACTACATTTTGTTTATCCATTCTCATGCTAATGAACACAAGAATGTTCTTAGTTTTAGACTATTACAAACATTCTTGTACAAGTGCATTTTTGGACATATGTTTTTATTTCTCTTAGATAAATACCTAGGAGTGGAAGTGCTTGATTATAGAGTAGGTGTGTTTATAGGAAACTGCCAGAGCTTTCTACAAAAGGCTGCCTATATTATTATGATTGTGAAAGGGATGGATGAAATAGGCCTTGCTGATGAGTTCGTCATCTTGGAGAGAGTAGGGATAATGGTATTGGGGTGTGCATATGCCTCAGGGTACAAAGTCTTAAGTTAGGATCTGTTTCTCTGCCTTGGACTGCTCCTTTTAAAAACCCTCCTTCTTTAACTATAACCATGAAGTACTTGAGATCTAGAAGGTGGAGAAAGGAGGAAATGTATAAGGCTCAGCCAGTCTACCTGCACCGCTTTCTATCCCAAGTGGATTCTAGTACCACCTTTTTATTTTTCCAGCCATGCCCTAGTATGTTCTCAGTCACCTGCATTTTTTGATTGTTTGTTTGTTTCGTGATGGCACAAGGACAACCCATGCAGTGCATCAAGGCCTGTGTAGGGGAGAGAAAAGATAAAATCAAAAACCAAATCCTTGCTTTCCCTCCAGTGTCCCCTTCTTTATGCCTGGTCCTCTTTTCACTATCAGCTGCTATTCTCTAGCCACCCCATCTGTTCTCCACACTGAGACATAACCTTCTTTAAGTGACTCAAGAATTTCTCAGCATTTAAGGACAAATACCATATGAATTCACTCATATATGGAATTTATTTGTTCCACATGTACGCATTTGTTTCTTTGAGCAAAGGGAAATAAAGAGAGAGAGAGAGAGAGAGAGAAACCAAGAAATATACTCTTAATGATAGAGAACCAATGGATGGTAACCAGAGGGGAGGTGTGTGGAGGAATGGGTGAGATATGATGAATCTCCATATTGTGCACCTGAAACTAATATTACACTATATGTCAACTAACTGGAATTAAAATAAAAACTTAATTAAGAAAAGAATTTTTCAGAATTTTTAAATTAGTTTGACAAATCCATCAGCTTCTGCACTTCCAACATGGCCTCTGAAGTCTGTCAGCTTTATTGAAATACAATACAGTGATAGAAATACACAGAGAATATTTTCTTAAGTCAGATTCATAGTGATAGTAACTTACATCAGTGTAATTGCCCCTTTCAGGTGTGCAATGTGATTAAAAATTTTTGCCAACATGTAAAATCATATAATTAGTCCTACAATGAAGGTATGGAATAGCTTTACCACCCTGAAAAATTCCCCTTTATATTCAATCTCTTCCTTCAACACAGTCCATGATCCGGTTTCTATCCTTATAGTTCTGTTTTTTAGAATGTCATATAAATTAAATCATACAGTATATAGTATTTTGTGTCTTGTTTCTTTTTCTTACTATGAAGCTTTTGAAATGTATTTATGCTGTAATGTATATTGGTAGCTAGTGGGACCAATATTTTTATTACAAGAAATTAATTCAGAAGATTTAATAGGCAATGTAGTCATCTAAATTTTTCTCCAGAGAAGGATTTTACTGAACTAGTTCCAGGGAGCATCAGTTCTATAAAATAAGATTCTCACTCCCCTATTTAAACCATCTTTCAACTTATTAATAACTTGTATATTATCTTTTAGATTTCAAATCCTTAATATATTTTCCTTTTTTAAAATGAAAGCTCTGAACCAGATGTTCACTGTTTTTCAGAAAAGAAAATTTTGACTAAATACATTTGGAAATACTTCATGCTATATCCTCCATCTGGAGATTCATTTCAGCAAATGTAAGTTTTTGAAAAATTCTGGATTAAAGAAATCTAACGTTCTTTAACTCAGCATTTTCTAAATTATTTAAACTATAAAGCAGTATTGTCTGATAGACTTTTCTTCTTTTTTTTTCTGGTAGACTTTTCTGTAGTGATAGAAATGTCCTATGTCTGTGGTGTCCAATATAGTAGCCATTAGCCATCTGTGACTTTTGAACACTTAAGTGCAACTGAGTAATTGAATTTTTAATTTTCCTTAATTTAAGTCTGAATTGAAATCACCACATGTGACTAATGCTTTTGTTTGTAGTGAATAGTGTAATTGTAGAGTCCTTTAAAATGTTCTGTTCATGATGAATGGATTAAGAAGATGTGGTATATACATACAATGGAATACTATGCAGCCATCAAAAGAAATGAAATCTTGCCATTTGCGATGACGTGGATGGAAATAGAGGGTATTATGCTGAACGAAATAAGTCAATCAGAGAAAGACAATTATCATATGTTCTCCCTGATATGAGGAAGTTGAGAGACAACGTGAGGGGCTTGGGGGGTAGGAAAGGAATAAATGAAACAAGATGGGATCAGGAGGGAGACAAACCATAAGAGACTCTTCATCTCACAAAGCAAACTGAGGGTTGCCAGGGGTTGGCAGGGAGGGAGAGGGTGGTTGGGTTATGAACATTGGGGAGGGTTCATGCTATGGTGAGTGCTGTGACATGTGTAAACCTGGTGATTCACAGACTTGTACCCCTGGGGCTAATAATACATTGTATGTTAATAAAAAAATAAAAAATTATTTAAAAATATCTGTTCATAATAGTTTTTTACAGTCTCACTGAGCTATTATTCCACATAGGACTGACTACATAATTTTCAGGGCCCAGGCCAAAATGAAAAAGTAAGCCCCTTGTTCAAAAAGTAGGAAAACTGTTATTAAATGTGCTTAAGTATAAAGCATTTTCCCCTTCTTCTGTGGTTTTTCTATCGACTTGTCATGGCAGATTTTTATTTGCTATTTGCTATTGTCCTTAGTAAAGATAAAACTGCAAATTGTGGGGCGCCTTGGTGGCTCAGTGGGTTAAAGCCTTTGCCTTCGGCTCAGGTCATGATCTCAGGGTCCTGGGATCAAGCCCCGCATCGGGCTCTCTGCTCAGTGGGGAGTCTGCTTCCTCCTCTCTCTGCCTGCCTCTCTGCCTACTTGTGATCTGTCTGTCAAATAAATAAATAAAATCTTAAAAAAATAATAAAAACAAATTAAAAAAAAAAACTGCAAATTGTTGTGTCCCAGTTGGAAGGAAGGATTTGGCCATGAAAACTATTCCAGGCAGAGGACACAGCATGAGCAAATGTCCTGAGGTAGGAATGAGCTTGGCATGTTCAGTGACAGCAAAGAGGTTGGTATGGCTGGAACAGAGAGAGAGCAAGGGATGGATAGAAAAGAGGTGTGTTTCCAGAGATCAGCAGGGTCTACACCATGTAGAGTCTTTGCGGGAATTGATTTTTTTAAAAATTGTGGTAAAATAGGCATAACATAAAATTTTAAAAAGTATACAGTTTGGTAGTGTTAAGTATATTCACATTTTTGTGCAACCTGTATACTTAAAAATGGTAAAGGTCAAAAAACAAAAACAACTATAAATTGTTTGAATTTTGCCATTCATCTATATATTGTATAGCAGAATAATAAAATACAAATATAAGAGCACTTAACTTTTATGTGGAATTTTCAAAATTGCATAATAGCTGAGTAAGGAAAAACTAAAAGAAAAAGGAAATATGGATTTCCCAGTCTTTCCCTCTCCTTTTACATCTTTATTTTTAGCATAAGTGGTCGGCTGATACAGGGAAGTAGCATGAATAAAAAAGGACAAGATAGGATTTCTTGATTGTGTTTCTTAGAACATCACTGCCTTCTTTGCGTGTTTAAAACAAGTTCTGGTTCAAACAGAAAGCAAGACCTTCCAGGGTTGCCAGAACCCTGACTTACTTAGATATAGATGAAAAATTATTACATTATACTTAGGTACCCTTTGCATCTTGCTGAACTACCATGTACTGTGAGTCCACCAGAATTCTATGCTCATGGGGCATCAGGAATGCTACGTGCAAATGAAGGGGCAAGGAGTAGGATGGACATCCATTTTGTGCATATTTCCTTTGCTGACATGCGTACTCATTGGTTCCTTGGACTTAACATACAAAACACAAGTTCAAAGATGAAATTATTAAAAATGTGAAGAAGCCAACAACAGAATATTAGACCAAGTGCAGAGCTTTACTCAGTGCAATGCTATGTGACTGCCTAACCTTGAAGCTGGCCATCATCCATTGGAAAACATTTTAGTAAATATTACTCTCACCCAGCATATGGTTTCCCCCTTTGTAAAGTGGAGATAGTAACATCACCCACTTCACACAATGGTGTGGGAATTAAATGACTTAATATATGGATTAGTCAGCAATTGTCAAAACAATGTTGCATAACAAACAACTCCAAAACCCAGTGGTTTACAGCAGCAAGCATCTTCTCTCACTTACAAGCCTATATGTAAGCTGGCTGTCTGGGTTTCAGGCTGTAGGTCAGCCAGGGCTTGTCTCCAAGCTTTGGGCTTGGGTCTGCTCCACAGTTCTCCACCTTCTCTTGGATCCAGCAACCCTCAGACCATGTTCTCCTAATGATGGATCAGAGGAGCACAAGCAAGGACCAAGCACACAGCCCACTGTGAACTACTGCTCTCCTTACATCTGCAGGCATTCCAATGATCAAAGCAAGTCATGTGTTTCAGTCAGTGGGCAGGGATGTTGACTCCACCAACAGGGAGAGGAGCATGAATATTTGATAAATCATAATTCAATCTAGTATGGTGCTACCCCTTGGGCTTAGTTTTCCAACTTGTCTTTCTGATTCTGTATCCTGCACAGCACTATGAGAAAGAAGAATATGAAGTTGCTGCCCAATTTTCTGAATCTGGACTTTACTAGGAGATTGTGTGTCTGTGGGTCTATTGTTCAATATACTGGGAGGACCTCTTTGGAGAGCTGGTAGACTCATGATATACCATGATCACTTTACAACACAGAGGAAAGGTGAATCTGGGAGGACTGTGAGGAAGACACGGTGGTGTTCTTGGGTGCTGGGCTGATAGTGGCCACTACCAGGCTCAACAAGAATTGTGATATCGGCTCCTGGGCATACACTCCTGAGTGCACAAGGGCAGCAGTCAGAATCAGCATGCTGAAAATAAGACTTTAACACTCCCTGCATACTTTAAGAACCACAAACATTGATATAATGTTTCACTGTGCAGAATGACAAAACAGGTAGGCTTGGTACTAAGAAGACTTTGCTATGTAGGTGCCTCCAGGCACACCATGACAAAAGTCACCAAAAGTTCTGTCAACTTTTTTTTTTTTTTGAAGTATTCTAAAAAGAAGGTAGTTTTTTTTTGCTTGATTATTATTTGTTATGATAAATGTTAAAGAAAGTGAAGAAGGTAACAATTGTCTACATGTCTATGGAGAGATGTAAACTTTCCAATTCCAAACCCTTGAAAGGGCGCTTGTTTTTACAATAGAAATTTTGCCTCTCAGAGTCCTAAGAGAGGAAAAATCAAAGGAAATAATTACGTAGTTAACATGTTTTGTTATAGGGAATTTGACCTGCAGTATAGACACCACTGATTTATAAATCACTGAATTGTTGAGCAAATGTCTCTAACTTTAATGCCTTTTTGTGGGTGCATGTGTGGATGCCCTTCTCAAAGACCAACAAGTCCCTCACAAATGAAGCAAATATGTCCCCATGACAAAATATACATCCCTCATCCCCAGTCTCATAAAACCAACGATTATGGTTTGTCCCCTGATAAGCTAGGATTGCTACCATGCTGTCACCTGTACCTTCACTGTGGCAGCTGCCAGGATGTTATTCATCAGTTGATGTGGTGCTGGTGTCCAAAGACATAATTACAAGTGCATTCTTTAATATGTTGCTATATATGGAGGCTCTGTCTGCTGACCAAAGCACAGGAGTCCATTTAGTTCATTCTGTGGATATAGATTTTAGCATTTGAGCTGGTCTGGCTCCTGGAACAGAAGTTCTTAATTGGAAAAGGGCTTCAGTGGATCCATAAAGCCAATAAATGTGTATGGAAAATTAGGGCACATATGTATTAAGAAATTTGCTAGGAAGTATGTTCACAGCTTTTATTAGATTCTCAAAGGAGTTGATGTCACAAAAAACCCATGAACTACTAATTTAGAACATTGTTTATAAGGGAAATGGCTTCTCAGATCCAGAAAAACAACTTACAAACAAACTTTTGGAACCCAGCCTGTTGGGAAGTTGAGGGCTATAAACATATCCTGTAATGATGAGTCATCCAAAAATATGACTTTATGAAGATTTCCGTAAATGTTTGCTTTGATTTTGCTCTCAGTCCAAATTGATCTTAAAGTGTTCTTACCCTTCTTATCCACTTTCCTTCTCCCTGAAATTATCCAAGGTAGCTAGGGGTTCCAATATCAGATATTTCTAGAAATGGTTTAGCTAGGTTTTTGTATTTCTTTTTTGCACCTAAACTATATCCAAGTCCTCAAAGGCCCTTCGCTCTGAAGAACAGACAGGTCAGAGGTAAGAGAGAGAGAGAGAACAAGAGAGAGAGAGCAAGCAAAGCTGTTGTTGAATGTGAAAAATAAAAGTTTGGGGCCGAGGACACTCAGTCAGAGAGTGAAACGGCTGATCTTTAGGGATTCGTAAATAATGCTGAATAAACTCAGCCCTGACCCCAGCCTTTTTAAGGTTCAAAAGACCAAGGGCTAATTTTGTGTGTTCTTGCTGAATTTTCACATGGTCCACAGTGTCTGCTTCCAGCTGGAACTGGACGTGGAAATACTTATACTGAAATAACATTAGGAAGGGAGTCCCTGTGAGGTTTCTGATCAAGAAGGAACCAAGAAAAACTGAAAATCCCAGGAGACTGCCTCATATATTATTTTCATCTTTTCTTCTGCCTAAGAAAGTTTCTGGGCTGACAAGGATCTGTCTGTAAGAGAGGTTCTGGAGACAGATCAGCCTTAGATCTCTTCGGAAATCCCAGCATTAAACAAGCTTACAATAAAGTGAGTTTATCTGCCTATGAATTGCTCAAGCAATCTCCCTTCCTAACAATGTTGGCATTCCTGGGAGCTGCCATATTTTTGAGTTAACCTTTATTCCCTCCCCACCCCTGACAATGAATTAAGTGATTTCTGACAAAGTCAATGAACTTTCTGTAAAGGAGCAGCCTCTGAGCTCTAGCCAGGTTACGTTTCTGGTTTCTTTCAAAAAGCAATTTATGGATTTATTTTCGCGTAGAGCCTGCTAAGATTGCTAGGAAGCAGAACACATATCAATCCAAATGTAAATACTTATTTTATATGACCCCTATTAGACTTCTATTAATTCACCTATTACATACTGTGGCCAATAATCACTTAAGAGAATATTTTGCATTGGCATGCATGTGGAGATGCATGTGGTGACTGCATGTGGAGATGCGACGAGCCTAACAGGAGCCACCAGAGCAAAGACGCCAGATCCGGGCATCCACCGCTGAGCTCTTTGCTTCTGTGTTTACCTAGTAGGACCCTGGTGGGTCCCGTCAGCCACTTCTTCACAGACCTGAGGCACATGAGACATGACTGGGGTGCCCCCTCCCAGCTATGTCTACTGCGAGCTGGAATCAGTTTTGTCCTGGGCTAAAGGAGGTGGGGACATGTCTGTATCATACATTTTGCTTGTGTGTCATGTTGTGCTGTTTATCGAATACAAAACCCACTGACCACATTTTCACATTTTGTAGCAAAATTGTACTTTGAAAATATAACACTTTTAAGGGAAGAAACAGGAAGAAAAAGAGGTTTCCAGAAATCTCAACAAAAAGAGAACTCCCAAATCTTAGCTAAGTGGAGAAATGCTTTTTGATATTTTCGTTTTCCTAACAGATACTCAATGAACCAAAAGAATTTTCTGAGTGATTTCAGGTAAACAAACAGAATAGCCTCTCTCGGAAATTCTAAAGTTGAAACTACTATATCATATTATGAGTTCCTCATGGGCAAACGGTATACCTTGTTTATTCTCAAGTTACTGCATTTTGTTTGTTTGTTTGTTTGTTTGTTTTGTTTTTGATTCTTCAGAGCCTGGCAGGGTGCTGGCACATAGGAAAGTCTCCATAAATATTTATTTCATTTACTCAATATTGTTAAATGGAGTGTACAGACTTCTAGGGTTTAAGCTCAGATTTCAAGCATGAACATTTTTGGGCAAAACTGTTACATAGAAAAATGTGCCTCCAAAATCCACCTCCTGTCCCTGTCACTGTGCACATCCCAGCTGCCAGTATAATTTTGCTGTTCTCTGGTAGAAAGATTTTGTATTTCCACTGTAACACTGTCACTAGGACTACTTTTCTTAATGAAGCAGGTTCTTGATAAATTAAGAGCAGATCATGGTGATATAGTGGGGAAAATCTCCACATCACTTATTTGCTTTGAGCCCCTGGGAATGATAACTTGTGGTAATAGGAAAGATATTTTAGGGTGTGCCTTGCAAAACCACAGGGATCACAAATCAAATCACATCACACAGGAAAAAGCCTTAGTTTCAGTCTTAGTTTTCAGGGCTAGAGAGGAAGCAACATAATACCCCTGAGACAACACAGTCTTTCCCCTCACTTTGCAGATGGGAACATTGAAAAATGGATCATAAATGACTGTTAAACTTGACATTATGAGTTAGGGTTGGAGCTGGAAATAAAAATAAGAGACTGTACTTTCTAGAAACTGATAATTAATATATCCCTATGATTAATATATGTAACAAACATAAATTCTGGCATATCCAGTTATCTAAGTCAGGATACATTATGTTCATGAAGTTCAATAAACCTTTTGTAATTCAAATATAGTGGCTTTTTTTGTTTGTTTGTTTTTGAGGGAAATCATATTTGCTATGTGCTAAATTTGGATGAAGTATTTTTCCTCCACATGTCTGTCATTCTACCTTGATGTTCAAGATTGGTTAATGAAATTTTTATTTGTGACATTAACATAGTATTTATATAGAAAGTCTTACTGATTTTAAAAGCTATTTCAAGGGTATATCTTTGCAACAAACTACAGTTTATGTTAAATTCTCCTTACATAATTATATTCCAGCTCTTCCTCAAAAACATGGAGTAGAATGCAGAAGAATAAAACTGGCCCAATTTCTTACACCATATACAAAAATAAAGTCAAAATGAATTAAAAATCTAAATATGAGACCTGACACCATAAAAATCCTGGAGGAAAATGTAGGCAGTAGTCTCTTTCACATTGGCATTAGCAACTTTTTTCTAGATATGTCTCCTAAAGCAAGGGAAACAGAAGCAAAAATAAACTATTGGGACTACACAAAAAGAAAACACTTTTGCACAGCAAAGGAAATTACCACAAATCAAAAAGGCAGCCTACTGAATGAGAGAAGATATTTGCAAATGATATATGCAATAAGGGGTTAATATCCAAAATACATAGAGAACTCATAGAACCCAACACCAAATACATCAAATAATCTGATTAAAAGTGGGCAGAGCACTTAAATAGACATTTTTCTAAGGAAGACATAGACGGCCAACAGGAAAAGATGCTCAATATCACTAATCATCAGGGAAATGCAAATCAAACCAAAATGAGATTATCACCTCACACTTGTCAGAATGGCTAAAATAAAAAACACAAGAAAGAACGGTGCCTGGGGGTGGGGGAGGGGATTCTACTGGTTAAGCAGCAGGTTCTTGTTTTCAGCTCAGGTCATGATTTCATGGGTCATGAGACTGAGTCCCAGGTTGGACCCAGGCTTGAAAATAATTTCCCTCTGCCCCTCCCCCACTTGTGTATGCACTTCTCTTTCTCTCTCAAATAAATAAATCTTTACAAAAAAAGACAAGAAACATCAAGTGTTGGTGGGGATATGGAGAAAAAGGAACCCTCATGCACTGTTGGGGGGGGAATGTAAATTGGTGCAGCCATTGTGGAAAATAGTGTGGAGGTTCCTCAAAAAATTAAAAGTAGAAATATCATATGACCCAGTAATTCCACTACAGGGTACTTACCCAAAGAAAATGAAAAACACTAATTCAAAAAGATATATGCACCCCTATGTTTACTACAGCTTTACTTACAACAGCCAAGATATGGAAGAAACAATAAATAGATGAATGGATAAAAACCATGTGATATATATATATATATATATATATATATATTACATATATATGTATACATATATTACATACCTGTGTGTGTGTGTGTGTGTGTGTGTGTGTATTCAGCCATAAAAAAGAATGAGATTTTGCCATTTGCTACAACATGGATGGACCCAAAGGGTATTATGATAACGGAAATAAGAAAGACAAATGTTATATAATGTCACTTACTTCATTTATAAGTGGAAACTAAAAAATAAAACAAATGATAAATAGAAACAGATCCATGAATACAGACAACAAACTGACAGTTGCCAGAGGGGGTTGGGAGCTAAGCAAAATGGGTGAAGGGGAATAGGTGGTACAGGCTTCCAGTTATGGAGTGAATATGTCACAGGAGGAAAGGTACAGCATAGGGAATACAGTCAAAGGTATTGCAATAGCACAGATGGTAGCTACACTTGTGGGCATAGAATAATGTACAGAGTAGACAAATCACTATGTTGTACACCTGAAACTAATGTAACATTGTGTGTCAACTATACTTCCAAAAAGAAGCACAGAGTAGAATAAAAACAACTACTTAGGTTATTTTTAAGTCTTTAACTTTGAGGGGTGAGCAGCCTTCTTCATAAATAAACTATCTTATTAATTAGGTTTTATCAAATTTATGTAACAAAATTTATTTAATAATGTAATTTAAGATACAGCAATATTCTTTTTTTTTAAAGATTTTTAAAATTTATTTATTTGTTAGAGAGCACAAGCAGGGGGAGAGGAAGAGGCAGAAGAAGCTTCCCTGCTGAGCGAGGAGCCCGGTGCAGAAATTGATCCCAGGACTCTGGGATCATGACCTGAGCCAAAGGCAGATACTTAACAAACTGAGCTACCCAGGTGTCCCATAAGATACAGCAATATTCTAATCCTATTTTGAGTGTGTGAAGTAAAACACAGAATAAACTTCTCCCACTCTATCCCACATGGCAATGGCAATTGTTTGGGGAGGTACTTGAATATTTTCGGTAAGAATAGGGTTTTGAGATCTAATTAATAAGAGAATTATTTCTATCACCTTTAGCACCCTTTATGCATGACTCTCTCTGCATGCACTGGTCACACTTATTAAGTCACACTTATTAAGTAGGTTAGGGCACTTAATGATTGGAAATACGGAACAGAAACATCGTTTCCCCATTATGTGTTGTCAGCTGGATGTCCAAACAGTCCCTCACTGTTTATTTAACATATGATACTCCCATAATTATAGCACATTTGAGAATAGATAACTTCCAAGACAAATTCCTAAGGATGTAGAGGGTAAATCCGTCCCCGAAGAGTGATTCATCTCTGAGGTTGGCTATTTTATGCCTGAAGCAATGGTTGACACTTCTGTTTCACACAACTTTCAGAAGTGCCAGATTACACTTTTAGAGCCATGGAACCTCTGGGAATTCAGGACATTCTTTCTCTCTCTCAAAAGATTATTTATTTGAGAGAGAGAGAGAGAGAGAGAGAAAATACAAGCGGGGGGAGGGGGTGAGGGAGGGGGAGGGAGACATTTCAAGCAGACTCCCCAATGAGCTCAGAGCACAACATGGGGCTCCACGAGGGGCTCAGTCCCAAGACCCAGGAGATCATGACCTGAGCCAAAATCCAGAGTCTGCTGCTTAACCGGCTGAGCCACCCAGGGATCCCAATTCTTTTCTCTTTAACTTTAGCCGCTAGTTAGAAAAACACTTGAAGTCTGTGTTACATTGGATTCTGTAAGGAACCTCACCTGTCCAGACTGCATAAAACTTCAAAAGTAAGCAGAAAGAGCTTGTTTGGTGCTGGCTTAGTTAACTGAAAAATGTGATGATGTTTATAGGCCATGAATGATAGCACTGTTTCTAATTGACTGAACGCCAGTTTGTGGTTCTCAATATTCATTTGCTAATTTGAACTCTGGTTTCTGTCCTAAGACACTAGGGAAACACAAAAAGTGAGGAGGAACATTTATCCAGAAAATCTGTATCATAATAAATCTTCCATGTAACCTATGCAACAGCTGCTGTCTTAATTTTTTATAATACTTGAAAAAAATAAGTATGAAGCAACATCCATTGTCAGCAAATAGACCTGAGGTACTATCTCCATTAACTATAAATTTGGAAAATTATGAAGCCTGTGTTGGACATTAAAAGATGTATTTTTAAAAATTTGAATTCTGATGTGTTCATCCTTTAGACAAAAAAACTCGTTTAGTGTCATCTACACACAAAGTGCAGAGAGAACATTGTTTTCGTACATCAACTTGAAAGGCATTGAGCATCCTGTATTTCATAAGCAGATAATCTGTATTGCAATGTATTCCAATAAATCTGGCATTCAAATTTAAACACTGACAGTATTTCTATTTAAACCCTTTGTTAGACACAGAATCTTGTTCGTTTTTGTATAGAAGGAGTAGTAGAAAGAGAAAGGCTTATGGTAATATTTAATAACTTTTCAAGCTAGACACACATGAATGAACCTGCAGCTTGGTTAGGTGTTCAGATATTGAAAGTTTACTGTGCAAGAAATGAGTGCCTATTGGGATAGTCTAATATAATCTCCCTATTTTATTTTATTTATTTATTTTTAGTATTTCACTTTTTTAAAAAGATTTTATTCATTTATTTGACATAGAGAGATCACAAATAGGCATAGGGACAGGTAGACAGAGAGAGAGGGGGAAGCAGTTTCCTTACCGAGCAGAGAGCCCGATGTGGGGCTCGATCCCAGGACCCTGGGATCATGACCTGAGCCTTAACCCACTGAGCCACCCAGGTGCCCTCTCCCTATTTTAAAGTCAACTAATTAATTAATAACTTTAATTCTATTTGTGACCTATTTCCCTTCCACAATGCAATCAAAAGTTCCCTTGCAAGTGAAAGAGGAGGCAGATGATGAAGTCAGGTTGAGTCCATATAAGAACATGTTCAGCCATTACTGAATTTGAAGAAGGGGCCATAAGCCAATGAATGTGGGCAGCTTCTAGAAGCTGGTAAAGGCAGGAAATGGATTCTCCCCTATAGCCACCAGAGAGGAAGGCAGGCTTGTCAGCACCTAGATTTTAGCCCAATGAGATCCATTTTGAACTTCTGATCTATAGAACTATAAGATAATAAAGTTATGTTGTTTCTTGAGAGAAAAGTAAAAAGAAAAAGGTCCATGGTGGAAGAAGGTAGGGGGTAAAAGGTAACCAAGGGGGAACACCATGAGAAAATATCCTGGGGAAACTCAGAAAAGCCTGGAGAACAATTGTAGGATAAGTTGTTTACATGTAGACCGAGAGTGGTTTTCACCATCATATTTCTGCACAATAAAAGCCAGAATAATTTTCTCCTCTCGTTACAGGTTGATGGAGTGTGGCATATTGCAGATGAAGCTAAAAGCAGAATTTTATTATAGTCCTTATTAGATGTCATTAGAAAAGACTTTTGTACATTTTTAATGTGTCTTTTATTAAAGTGAGAGATACAGCACTCACCTCATCAGGACTGAAAAAAAGACAAAAAGGATTTTTAACATAGTTTTTATTTTAACATAGTTTGTAACAAGAGGCAAACTAACAAGTCTTTTAAAAGTTGACTAAGCCTCACCCAGGGTGGATTTCTTATCTACCTGGCTACATGTCACAACATGACAATATTTTACTTTTTATTTTCACGCGTGCTTTTTAAGATTTGGAATCTGATCCCACTCTTGAGTCGTAACTCATGGTCTACACTGATACTAATTTTTTGCCTATAAAATTATTCTTTCATTGCTTGTTGGGACCAATGCAAGTTTTATCATTTTTAAATACCTTTTAAAAAGGTATTCTTGATTTAATTCTAAAATCTATATAATGTACATTATTTTTTAAGGATCAAAATACATACCATATAGTAGTAGTTTTTACTGCCTTGCACATTTTTAAAATTTAAAAGGAATGATACTTTCCAGGTAAAGAGACATTTCTTTAACGTAATGTGTCAGAGGAGTTGGAAAGGTGATTGACTTTCTTTATGAAAGTCACAAAATGCTTGGGAGTATTTATGTTTGTTGAAAAAAAATCTCCTATCGATTGATCCCTTTCTTCTTAGAACTTTTAGAGGATCTGAATACTTGCCATAGGGGAGCACAATGTAATTAAAAGAACCTAGAGTTTGGACTCATCCTAGTACCAACGCCAAATGACTGTGGCCTTGGGCAAGTGACTTTACTACTCCGAAGAAGCCAGAGTCTACAAAATTGAGGAACTTCTACTTGAGAATACCTGAGTAATTTACCCCTGAGCACATCCTAGGAAAGTCATAAATAGCCGGACACTGTGATGGAGAATTAACGAGATGGGGGCTGAATAATATTTATCACAGGACGTGGTTCTAACACCACCACCAACAAAATAATGTATTCATGCATTTATTTCTTTTATTCAATGAAAATTTATTGAACACTTACTATGTGCCAACTACTGAAGATCTAGCGATGAATAAGGCAAACAATAGTCTCATTCTTATAGACCTTATGTCTAGTGGGGGGATGCAGAGAATAAATAAATGGAAAAAGAATTTTGGAAAATTGGTGAGTCATGAAATAAAACAGGATGATGTTACAAAGCATGAGATGTTAGTGATACTATTTTAGTTGGGTGCTTAGGGAAAGCCTTTCAGTTGTGATGTTTAAGCTTAGAGATAATAAAAATAGTTAACAGTAAGACGTTCTGAAGATGGAGAGTCCAGGTAGAGAGAGTAAGTACAAAAGCCTAAAACAGAAACAAGTTTGGCTCAACTGAGGAACAGAAGAAAGACCAGTGTGACTGGAGTGTTGTCAGCAATGAGCAAAATGATGAGGGAGATGCAGTTCTAGAGGCATATATGAGGTCAGCTTCTGTATTAAGTACATCATACTTGATTTTTCTGCTTGGATGTCTGCCATGCATCTCAAACAACATGGCTAAAATGGAACCTTGATTCTCCACCTCTACACCTGTCCTTCTGGAATCATATCACTACCATTCACCACTCAAAGTTCCAGGGGTCACCCTTGATGGCTCCCTCTCTCTCACATGGAAAATTTGATCTATCAACAAGTGCTGTCAGCAATCATGTGAATCCACCTCTGTTTTCATTGTCACTGTTTACTGTTCTAGTCCAAGTCTCCAACATCTTTTCCTGGAAATAATGCGAAAACTCCCTGTATGATTTCCTGACTTTCTTCTTCTTCCTCTACTCTCCATTTTTCTTTATAGCAACACAGGTAATGTGTTAAAATTGCAAATCGGATCATGCATTCCTCTTTTTAGAATATTTCAGTGGCTTATATCTGAAGTTAATTTTTATGATAGCCCCCTCCCCCATCACCCACATGAATGCTAGGTGAGCATGATTGATAGAAAAAGAAAATTTCTTATATAAAAAGGAAAAAAGAAGAAGGGCATATCCACAAAGGTATAAGAGGGACCACTAAACTAAATTAGGAAATATTTTCTTACCTCATTATATTCCCTCCTTGTGGCTTATTAACATGACTTCTGTGTCAGAAGCTGGTGTTATTCTTCATCGAGAACATCCCATGGGTTAGTATGTAGTCCCAGCCATCCTGTCTGGTGTTTTCTGTCACATTCTTTATTCTTCCTGACAATTCCAAATTTAACCATGACACTCTTGCTTCAAAGAAGAAAGTTAAGTAAAGGAAGAAAAATGGTGTTGTTGACAATGACAGGAATCACGTGGCTGCTGCTGGGTCCACAGTTTGTGGGCCTGTTACTGTGGAACCTGCTGGGTGTGGATCCTGTGTGGTCCCCTGGGAAATATACCGCCTCTAAGATCTGGGGCAGTAAGTCTGGTGCTGGGGCAAGGGTCCACTTCAGGGCCCGCAGTTGGTCCACAGATAGTCTGTTACCAGATGCTTGAATGGGTGTGACACCCATCAGTTTCCTGAACAGGTTCCTAACAGATAGGACTAGCTCTACCCCCTAGTTGAATTCCTAGTTGAAGGCAGCTGGCTCCGAGTCCCAGGCCCCCTCCAGGATGCATAGACAGACATGTCTCCCACCTGGAGCCAGGTTCCAGGGCCACTTCGAGATCTACAGATAGACTGAGGTCAGCAGGTCTGCCTCCAAGAGCACTGAGAAGCATATCTTCTAACAAGACACTGTACATGGAAGATTGTTCCGTGACCAGGGCTGAGAAGGACAGGAAATATTTTCTTCATAAGAAACCATAGCTTTCTAGCTATTACCTTGCTGGAAAATTCTATTTAGAACATTAAGGAATTGTTATTACTCTGTTCTTTCTCCCTGCCCATCTTTTATAATAATTTCTAATCTTTTTGGATCCTTCTCACTTCTGGGTGAATACTTCTGACCATTAGGAAGAGACAAAACCCCATCAATATTTTTAAATTATTAACATCACTATGCTATATTGAAAGAGCATGGTTTTACTGAATATATAAAATGCTAGATATCAAGAAATAGAAAATATTTCATGAAATTGTAGACCTTTTTAAATTTAAATTCAAATTAGTGTATTTTTAGTTTCAGGGGTAGAATTTAGTGATTCATCAGTTGCATACAACACCCAGTACTCATTACATCAAGTGCCTGCCCTAATGCCCATCACCCAGTTACCCCATCCCCCCCACATCTCCTCCAGCAACCCTCCGTTTTTTCTCTATAGTTAAGAGTCTCTTGTGATTTGCCTCTCTCTCTGTTTTTATCTTATTTTATTTTTCTTTCCCTTCCCTTATGTTCATCAGTTCTGTTTCTTAAATTCCACATATGAGTGAAGTTATATGGTACTTTTCTTTCTCTGACTGACTTATTTCGCTTAACATCATACTTTCTAGTTCCATCTACATCATTGCAAATGGCAAGATTTCATTCCTTTTGATGCCTGAGTAATATTCCATTGTGTGTGTGTCTGTGTGTATATATATACATATATATACATATATATATACATATATATACATATATATATACATATATATATATGTATATATATGTATATATATACCACATCTTCTTTATCCATCCATCTATCGATGGATATCTGAACTGTTTCCATATTTTGGCTATCATGAACCTTCTTGCTATAAACATTGGAGTGCATATGCCCCTTCAAATCACTATGTTTGTGTCCTTCTGTTACATACCTAGTAGTGCAATTGCGGGGTCATAGGGTAGCTCTATTTTATACTTTTTGAGGAACCTCCCTGCTGTTTCCCAGAGTAACTGCACCAGCTTGCATTTCCAACAACAGTGTAAGAGGGTTCCCCTTTCTCTGCATCCTCACCAACCAACATCTATTGTTTCCTGAATTGTTCATTTTGTCATTCTGACTAGTGTGAGGTGTTATCTCATTGTAGTTTTGATTTGTATTTCCCTGATGATGAATGATGTTGTGCATTTTTTCATGTAGCTGTTGGCCATTTGTATGTTTTCTTTGGAGAAATGTCTGTCCATGTCTTCTGCTCACATCTTGACTGGATTTTTTATTTCCTAGGTATTGAGTTTCATAAGCTCTTTACGGATTTTGGATACTAGCCCTTTAACTGAGATGTCATTTGCATATATCTTCTCCCATTCTGTAGGTTGCATTTTGATTTTGTTAACTATTTCCTTTGCTGTGCAAAAGCTTCTTAACCTGATTAAATCCCAATAGTTCATGTTTTCTTTCATTTCCCTTGTCTCTGGAAACAGATCTAGGAAGAAATTGCTGCAGCTGACGTCAAAGAGGTTGCTGCCTGTGTTCTTCTCTAGGATTTTGATGAATTCTTATTTTACATTAGGTCTCTCATCCATTTTGAATTTATTTTTGTGTATGGTGTAAGAAAGTGGTCCAGTTTCATTCTTCTGCATGTGGCTCTCCAATTCTTCCAAAACTATTTGTCAAAGAGACTGTCTAAATCCAGCAGAAGAAGGGAAATATTAAGGATTAGAGCAGAAATTAATGATATGGAAACAAAAAAACCCTGTAGATCAATGAAACTAAGAGCTAGTTTTTTGAAAGAATTAACAAAATTGATAAATCCCCAGCCAGCCTTATCAAAAAGAAAAGAGAAAGGATCCAAATAGATAAAATCATGAATGAAAGAGGAGAGATCACAATCAACACCACTGAAACACAAACAATTGTAAGAGAATACTAGGAGCAATTATAGCCAACAAATTAGGCAATCAGGAAGAAATGAATAAATTCCTGGAATCATATAAACTACCTAAACTGAATCAGGAATAAATAAAAAATCTCTACAGACACATAACCAGCAAAGAAATTGTATCAGTAATAAAAAATCTGCCAACAGACAAGAGTCCAGGGCCAGATGGCTTCCCAGGGAAATTCTACCAAATATTTAAAGAAGAGTTAATACCTATTCTTCTGAAACTTTTCCAAAAAAAAAAAAAAATAAAATTGGAAGGAAACCTTCCAAACTCATTCTATGAGGCCAGCATTACCTTGGTCCCAAAACCAGATGAAGACCCCACCAAAAAGAATTAAAGACCAATATCCCTGATGAATGTGAATGCAAAAATTCTCACCAAGATACTAGCCAATAGGATCCAACAGAACATTAAAAGAATTATCCACCATGATCAAATGGGATTTATTCCTGTGTTGCAGGAGTGTTTTAACATCTTCAAGTCAACAATGTGATGCACCACATTAATAAAAGAAAGGATTAAAAACCATATGATCCTCTCAATAGATGCAGAGAAAGTATTTGACAAAATATAGCAACCTTTCTTGAAAAAAAAAAAAAAAAAACCTCAACAAAATAGGGATAAAGGGAACATACCTCAACATCATAAAACCCATAAATTAAAGATCCACAGTGAATGTCATCCTCAATGGGGAAAAACTAAGAGCTTTTTCCCTAAGGTCAGGAACATGGCGGGGATGTCCACTCTCACCACTGTTGTTCAACACAGTACTGCCAGTCCTAGCCTCAGCAATTAGACAACAAAGAGAAATAAAATGCATCCAAATTGGCAAGGAAGAAGTCAAGCTTTCACTCTTAGCAGACAACATAATAAGTCTATGTAGAAAAACTGAAAGACTCCACTAAAAAATTGCTAGAACTGATATAGGAATTCAGCAAAGTCGCAGGATATAAAATCAATGCACAGAAGTCTGTTGCATTTCTCTACATGAACAATGAAGCAGCAGAAAGAGAAATCAGGGAATCGATCCCATTTACAATTGCACTAAAACTCATAAGATACCTAGGGAAAAAAAAAAAAACAACTAAAGAAGTAAAAGATCTATACTCAACTACAGAAAACTTACAAAAGAAATTGAGGAAGTCACAAAGAAATGGAAAAACATTTCATGCTCATGGATTGGAAGAATAAATATTGCTGAAGTGTCTATACTACCCAAAGCAACCTACACATTCAATGCAATCCCTATCAAAATAACACTAGTATTTTTCACAGAGCTGGAACAAACAATTCTAAAATTTGTATGGAACCAAAAAAGACCCTGAATAGCCAAAGAAATGTTGAAAAAGAAAACCAAAGCCGGCGACATCACAGTTCCAGACTTCAGGCTCTATTATAAAGAGGTAATCATCAAGATAGTATGGTCCTGGCACAAAACCAGACAGACTGATGGAACAGAATAGAGAATCCAGAAGTGGGCCCTGAACACTATGGTCAACTAATCTTTGACAAAGCAGGAAAGACTATCCAATGGAAAAAGACAGTCTCTCCAACAAATGCTGTTGTAGATGTTGTTTTTTAAAAAATCCTGAATTTTGAATATCTGTTATATTTCACTTGAGGAAAAGGAATTTCCTTCATTATAGTTCTTAGTTCAACATATATTTCTTAGTGCACATGATGGGATTCTAAAATACCATTTGGCCTTTTCCATTCACTGCATAGTTTGTAAGGAAGGAGGATTCATTTCAATATTGGAATGAATTGCCTACAAGGTCAGTGGTTTGGTTAACTATCTGGCACACTGGAGTCAAATCGTAGCCACTGCCTTTCCTAATTCATAGAGATTTCAGAAATGTCCACCCTGGATCTGTAGAACAGACACAGGAGAAACTTGAACTGTCATTTAACTGCCCAGATGATCTGAATTACCTTAGATATTTATTTGACTATATGACATAACACTACTTCCTTTGGAGAAAAACTTAGAATTCTAAAAATCATATAGAAGGTGGTTTCAAATTTTTGCTGTACTAAAAGAATCTTTGTTTTACAACTGGCCTTGATCCCTAGAGAATTAGTTAATTATAGGAACTCAATTCTTTTGGTAGACACACATTCATTTTACCAACTGCAACCCCTCTAATAAGTGTTGGTATTATCCATTTGTCCATAATTATATGAAAAGCATTTATCTAAACTGTTTAGCCAGTTGTATAAGCAGATTTCTTGTTTCTTATTCATAAAAACATGGTTATCCAGAGAATATTTACTAAATACACAAACTACTTGGTCATCTATTGATATTCTTTTAAAAAAATTATTTAGGGGTGCCTGGGTGGTTCATTCAGTTAAGCATCTGCCTTCAGCTCACGTCATGATCACTGGGTCCTGAGATCAAGCCCCACATTGGGCTCCCTGATCAGCAGGGAACCTGCTTCTTCTTCTCCCCTGCCCCTGCTCATGCTCTCTCTTGCTTTCTCTCTTTCTGTCAAATAAATAAATAAAATCTTTAAAAGCATATTTATTTATCTTCCAACTTCTTTTATTTTTACATATTCTTTCTAAAAACCAACTATATGATTAAGTTTCTTTTTCAAGAAAAGAAATGAGTTTTTTTTAATCGATAAGGAATATTTTCTTTTCAATGAAAACCAAATATTTTTCATGTGTCTGTTGGCCATTTGGATATCTTCTTTGCAGAAGTGTCTGTTCATGAAAAAGTGCTCAACTTCACTTGGCATCGGGGAAATACAAATCAAAACCACAGTGAGATACCACCTCACCCCAGTCAGAATGGCAAAAATTAACCAGTCAGGAAATGACAGGTGTTGGCAAAGATGCGGAGAAAGGGGAACCCTCCTACACTGTTGGTGGGAATGCAAGCTGGTGCAGCCACTCTGCAAAACAGTATGGAGATTCCTCAAAAAGTTGAAACTAGAACTACCCTATGACTCAGCAATCTCACTACTGGGTATTTACCCTAAATATACAAATATAGTGATCTGAAAGGGCAACTCAGAATCCTGACAGAAATGTATATCTGGATTTTCTTTCTTTTCTTTCTTTCTTTCTTTCTTTCTTTCTTTCTTTCTTTCTTTCTTTCTTTCTTTCTTAATTTATTATTTTTTTAAAAAAATTATTTATTTGACAGATAGAGATCACAAGTAGATGGAGAGGCAGGCAAAGAGAGAGAGGAGGAAGCAGGCTCCCTGCTGAGCAGAGAGGCCGATATGGGGCTCGATCCCAGGACCCTGGGAACATGACCTGAGCTGAAGGCAGAGGCTTTAACCCACTGAGCCACGAAGGTGCCCCCCCTCTTTTAAAAGTTAAATTCAGTTAGCCAACACAGAGTACATCATCAGTTTCAGATGTAGTGTTCAAAAATTTATCAGTTGCATATAACACCCACTACTTATCACTTCGTGTGCCCTCCTTAATGCCCATCACCCAATTACCCCATTCTTCCACTCACCTTCTCTACAGCAACCCTCTGTTCATTTCATATAGTAAGAGTCTCTCATGGTTTTTTTTCTCCCTCTCTGATGACTTCCCATTCAGATTTCCCTCCCTTACCCTATGATCCTCTGTGCTCTTTCTTATATTCTTTCTTTCTTTGTTTTGTGAGACTAAACAAAAGCTGTCTTTCTCTTGGGGCACCTGGGTGGCTCAGTTGTTAAGCTTGAGCCTTCAGCTCAGGTCATAATCCCAGGGTCCTGGGATTGAGACCTGGATGGGGCTCCCTGCTCAGCAGGAAACCTGCTTCTCTCTCTCCCACTCCCCCCCACCCACCACTTGTGTTCCCTCTCTTGCTGTCTCTCTCTGTGTGAAATAAATTAAAAAAAAAATCTTAAAAAAAAAAAAGCTGTCTTTCTCTTACATGTGCAGAGCTCTGAATAGGGAGCAGGTGGGAATAAATACACTTATTAATATAAAAGGGAATTAATAGAGAATTAATAGAGAGGCTAAGAGTTTGCATGAGAAAGTGTTCATGTTCAGGAGCCCAAAACTTGTTTCCTAGGATTCAAAGTTTAATGAGATCTATTGGAATAAACTAGGTTGGTTGATCCTCATGACAGGGCAGTATTATAGAAGATTGACAGTCCCTGATGCTCATGGGTGTGTGTGTGTGTGTGGCTTTAGTTTTAATGATTAAATTCAGCCCCCAGTCATTCTCGTACCTGGTGAACAACAGTTGAACATGAACAGTTGAACATGAAGTAACTTTGTCATTCAGAAGGTTTGAAAGCATAAGTGTTTAAATGTTACTATTTTACTAAGTGAGGGCCATAAAAGGATAAATGATAACATTTCAACCTAAAAACAAGTTACTATGGAGGAGGACAGAATAGGATGAAGTAGACAAATATAGAAACTAGAATTTTTAAAATGCACTTTGTTTGGAGGTTTGACTTTAGGACCATGTAATTCTTAAAATGATTACTAAAAATTTTAATTTAGGAAAGCTGAAAGTTGAAAACAAATGGAAAATGAGGTTGGCTGTTTATCAAGTTAGTGGCATAACCTTTCAGAGAAGAAGTACTCTAAATGGTTTAATAACAGT
This sequence comes from Lontra canadensis, assembly GCF_010015895.1. Lineage (NCBI taxonomy): Eukaryota > Metazoa > Chordata > Mammalia > Carnivora > Mustelidae > Lontra > Lontra canadensis. Next base: position 7,460,141 of record NW_022631047.1, on the reverse strand, counting down.
AATTTCAATGTACATTGTCTATAGCTACAACCAAAAGACAAGAGGGCTGCAAAAGAAAATTCTTAAGCTTTTGCCATTATCCATGTGTTGTGATGATGTTGGTAGTGCTTTTCTGGGACCACTTTGTGTGTTATGGGAGAAAGCAAATGAATAACTATGTTTCTATTACTGAGAACTGAAAATTTCAGCATTGGAGAAAAGAGATACAAATGTAAGTTCAAAGACGTTTAAAAGTAAAAAATTCTAGGGGTGCCCCTGGGTGGCTCAGTTGGTAAAATAGCCAACTCTTGACTTCAGCTCAGGTCATGATCTCAGGGTCCTGCGTTGAGCCCATGTTGGGCTCTGCACCCAGTGCAGAGACTGCTTCAAGATTCTCTCTGTCCTGCCTTTCCTCCCTCCACTTGCTCACTCTCTCTAAATAAATAAATCTTTAAAGAAAATTGTAAATGTCAAGAATTCTGTAGTTCTGAATGTGAGTTGAAAATATTATCAGTACATCATATAATTTATCATAAAATTTAAAAAAGAAGACTCTCTACTTCTGTCCACTGCAAAGTTCAAGAAGCAATGGACATTGGGGTGCCCGGGTGGCTCAGTGGGTTAAAGCCTCTGCCTTCGGCTGGGATCATGACACCAGGGTCCTGGGATCAAGCCCCGCGTCCGGCTCTCTGCTCTGCGGGGAGCCTGCTTCTTCCCTCTCTCTCTGCCTGCCTCTCTGCCTATTTGTGATTTCTCTCTCTCTGTCAAATAAATAAAATCTTAAAAAAAAAAAAAAGAAGAAGAAGAAGAAGCAATGGACAGCCCAGTAGCAACAAGAACCCACAATGCCTATATTGCAGTCTCTAAATACCAGTTTCCAATAAAAAGAATCAGAGTTCCTTGACTCTAGATCTGGGATAAGAAATTATAAGATGGGTCTGGAGTATTTTGTTAAAACAGGAACCTAGGAAGTCATTAAAAAAAGAGTTGGGCGGGGTGCCTGAGTGGCTCAGTGGGTTAAAGCCTCTGCCTTCCGCTGGGGTCATGATCTCAGGGTCCTGGGATGGAGCTCTGCCTCAGGTTCTCTGCTCAGTGGGGAGCCTGCTTCTGATCTCTGTCTGTCAAATAAATAAATAAAATTTAATTATTAAAAAAAAAAAAAAGAGTTGGGCAATGCCAAGGAATCAGGAAACAGAGATAGGATAATTTGATCATCAATACAGATAATAATTTCAAAGACTGAATTACAGCAAGTGTGTTTAAATCTATGAGTTCATAATCATCTTCTAAAATTAAAATTACTGATCAACTTTGTGGATGTTAAAGAATCAACACATTATCTGGAAAATTCATAAGGGAAAAGAATTAAACATTTATCCTGCCTTTTCTACAAATGCACATCAGGTTTACCAAATATTTGAGGGAGATTTTTCTTTGTAGATATATTCCAGTTAATGATTGAAGAAAAAATTAAAGAATATCACCAATTCTTCAAATCATAATTAATGTATTAATAAATGCAGGCAATGATCATTCATAATTGTGAACACCTCAAGAAAAAGACAATCAGATATGAAATATTCTTGATGAAGTACACAATACTATACATAGAGTCCCTGTACCAAAAAAAAAAAAAAAAAATTTCAACCTGAACCTAGTCAAGTCTCTATCAATTTCCCAGTAATACAAGTAATACAGGAGGAACAAAGAACATGTTAAGTGACACCACTGGGATGCAAGCAGTAAAATCCAGACAATAAAAAGGACAAGCCACATCATTTCTTTAAAAACATATATTAAATATATCTTTATATAAAAATATATGTTTAAAAACATATATTTCTTTAAAAACATATATTGCCAGGGATAACGAAGAAAGGCAGAGGGAGAATATATAGAGTAAAATAGATCCGAGAGATCTGTTGCAATATATGGATTTTATTTGGATTCTGATTTGAACAAACAAATTTTAAGTAGCAAATTATTAAAGAACATTTTGAGACAATTGGGGAAATTTGAACACTTGAGATTTGATGACATGAAGGACTTATTATTTAAATTTAAGTGTGATAATGGTGTTGAGTTTAAGTATTCAATAGTTTTTACTTTTTAGTGTTATAAGCACTATTACAAATAGAATGGTGTGATATTTGGGATTTCCTTCAAAATATTGGGGATGAGGAGGATAAGTAGGATAAGTAAGAAAGAGTATAGATGAAAAAGATTGTCCCTGAGCTGAAAACTGTTGTAACCATTTAATGGGTACACTATATTTTGGCATATCTTTGAAGTGTTCCATGGTTCAGGAGGTAAATATTAATTATAATAGCACTGCCACACAACATGGGCACCCTTGAAGCCTGGACTGGGACCTGAATTATCATGAGTATGCCTTAGCAGTGAGTGGACAAGCATGGTCTGCTCAAGTGTGCAGGACTCTTCTTCAACACTGGTACTATGTGTCATAAATGAACATCCCAGGCTCTATCTCCTACCCATTTAGAGTTTGGACTGGTGTGCTTGGATAAGTTGAAGAATAGGAAAAGCTTTCAGAAGGATATCCTGGGATTTGGGCCAGTAATAAACAGTAGGGCTCCAAAGTAAGTTGGCATAGGAAACAGATGAATCTGTATTTTTTACATATAGACTTAGTAAAAGAGTTACACCATTCAATAAGATTCACATCATTAATAAATTTCAATCCTCTTGATTTTCTTACCTAAAGTGTTAGAAAACATGTTTTCTAAAAATTCTAGAAATCTACATCCCAATGCTAATCAAGAGATAAAATAATATTAATGTAGTTACAATTTGAACAAAAATTGAGCTGGTTTTATTTGTTCATCAAAGAGTTGTTTTTTTTTTTTTTCTGTTGCTCTTATGATTATATCTAAACTCATTAACACAGCCTACTAAGCCATTATTCCCCCTTCATCACACTCCAGCTTCATTTCCCTTCTTCTAGCTTCTTAACACTCTTTAATCCCTAAGGTATCTTACACTTATTTACATATCTCCCCAAAGTCCTTTCTCCACCTTCCCATTCCCATCATTGTCCTGATCAACTACTCACTGGTTCGGGTCCAGATTAAATGTCTCTCAGGGATTTCTTCATGGATAATTCTGTGTAGGATAGGTTCCCCTGATGAATGTTAGTATAGCATCCTGCCTTTCCCCTTTTCTAGACTTCCATCTGAATTATAGAAGTACTTGTATTCTTTGTTGCTTATTGTTCATCCCTGTAACTAGAATAAAGGGTGAAGAGACTGGGACAATATCTGTCTTGTTTGCTGTTTTATCCTCACCACCTAGAGTAGGTTACCTTGTTGCCTAATAAATATTTGTTGAATTAAGGAATGAAATCATCATAGTGTTTTTCTTTTTCTTTTTTTTTTTTGAAGATTTTATTTATTTATTTGACAGAGATCACAAGCAGGTAGAGAGAGAGAGAGAGAGAGGAGGAAGCAGGTTCTCCACTGAGCAGAGAGCCTGACGTGGGACTCGATCCCAGGACACTTAGATCATGACCTGAGCTGAAGGCAGAGGCTTAACCACTGAGCCACCCAGGTGCCCCATTGTAGTGTTTTTCTTATTAAAATTCTGTAAAGCTATTTCTTCATATGTGGCAACCTACTCTTGGGATATTTACCAAGACTTGCTTTATTTAAATTCTTAGCTGTATGTCTTTGACAAAAAACATTTCTTACAGTCTACTGTTTTGCTTCATCTAGTGACAATGTTTTAATCAAAACAACTATTGTGGGAGTACTAATTTCAGTTTTAAGTAAAATGAGAAAGGAAAAAGAACAGTTCTGCCTTTTTTGCAGACAGGAATGACAAACAACGAGATTGTCAGATACTTAAACACAGAGGTGTCAGCTCCAAATGTAATCTCACTGTCTTCAGTCTCCTATTCCATCAACAATGCTAATTATTATTGTCGTCTGAGGCCATGAGATTCTTCTAGGTTTGTAGAATAACTTTTTTGTTCTTTTATTTTTTAAAAAACTGCCTTTAAAATCACATGAAATTATATCTATTATTGGTCAGGAGGCAGAAAGAAACAAGATGAAAAATCACCAACATGAATGTTCACTACCCAAAAATACATTTTGTCATATCATCAACACAATTTTTATCTCCAAAGAATGGATCCTAGTGTATATACTGTTTGTAAAATGGTTTTTTTCACTTCAAATATATCACAAATACATGTATCATATGTGTGTCAGCTAGACAAGGAAAGCCCACCTTTTATTTCTAGGAACGGGAGGTTGTATGTTCCTCAGATAGTACCATGCTCTCTGTGAACACTCAGGGAGCCCCTACTGGCTGAGTCAAGCTCAAGTGTGGTTTTGTTTTGCTACAACAACATGAACCATTGCAAACAAACTTACCAATAACTATGATCATTACTTACAATATACAGTTCTGCTCTTTGTGGAAATACATAAACCTCATTGTTTCCTATGCTGTTATGGACTGATTTGCTCAGCAACTTCCCAAGTTTTCAGTCGGGAACTGATCTCAAACATTAGCATCTGAAATTCTTTAGTCGTATGTTAGAACTGTATCCAAAACTATAAGGTTTGTGCTGTAAAATTTCTTTTGGAATGCTTCAACAGTCAAATTGTCTTGTAGGTTTAATGTATTCTAATTCTTTAGCCTTAAATGTATTTAATATACTTCTGTTTGTTGGGCCACATAACTTCTGGTTGTAGTTATTTCCCTGGACTTGTGAGGAATATCCTGTCCCATGCCCTTTTCCCTGTGGTTAAGCATGAGAAAGTATAAATCCATTTCTACATCAACAATATTAAGACGTACCACTGCTTATGACATTAGTATATATGAAGGCTTATCTTCTCCAAGTCAAGCCAAAACAAAGAAAACAAAACAACAATCATAGCAATGATCATGTGTTCCCTCTCTGAGTGTGTTGATTATCCCAAATTGTTGAGGATCTAACATTAAATTATTTATGTACTTTCCCATTTGCTGAAACATTTTAACATCCTTCCCATGCGGCAGGCTTATCTTCTTGCTCCTCTCAAAACAAACCTTGTAACTCAGAAATAAACACACACTCTCCTAAGAACACGATGACTTACATTATATAATCACTATGCAATCATAGGAATGTAGAAAATACTAGAATAAATGTGAAAAACGAGTTCATTAATTCTGGAGGTCTTTGTTTCCTCCTAGTTCTTGGACCCTGGCCACACAACTTTTAAAAATGTACCTTTTTTTCACATCTTCTGAATATTTTCTGCTGTGTTCCACTAGGCCCAAACCCTTAAAGTAAAAACTCATGGGAAATCACAAACATTGTCCAGGCACCAAGTAATGGAAATTTAACTGCCATCACGTATTGGCACATTATGCATTTTAATTGCTTCCACAGTTCACAGAAATGAAACAGACGTTAACATACTCTCAAATCCTGAAACCTTGGAAGACTTCCCCTCTTTGTCACCGAGGGTACTTCTGGTTGCCACAGAAGGGAGAAAGAAGTCCTCGCAGGGCCCGGAGTCAAAATTCTTTTTCATGCTATTCTTTGCTTAATGTTCTTCTGCTTCTGTTACCAGATCGCTGTCAACAAATGCCAACTGCCAATCGTGAGAACAGAATGAAGAAACACTTGATTAATATAAAAGGAAGTATGGCCAGCCTGAGGTGATCTCCGCGCACTCAAGGCCTTGGCCACACTGTAGAAAGGAATTGTCAAAAACTGGATGGCATGCTGACAGAGGAGCAGACTGACCTGGTATCTAACAGAGGAGTAGCCATGTGTTATGGAAACTATTTCAATAAATAAAAACTGTGAAGTGTATGTGTTTCCATAGCAACTTCTCCTGCTATGTTGAATCCCATGAGGCTGTACTTACAAAAATAAACATAACTGAGTACGTGTACAGAGTCATTCTGAATAGATAGAGAATATGAAGTACATTTTCTGGGCTCTTCTGCTCCACATTCATTGTTCCCCTATCCTAGGAAGCCTCTGATTTATTAATTAGTTCTGGGTGTCTCCAGCATTCAAACTGGTACTGCATATACCAATAGTTTAGTAATAACCTGCAATAGAATTTATTATTTGCTAGGCACTAGGCTAAATCCTTCATCATTTCAGTACACTCTCACAATAGGCCTATGAGAACAGACACTTTTATTGTCCCCATTTTACAGATAAGGAATTTGAGGCAGGGAGATGTTAAATAACTTACCCTCGATTATTCAGAGAAGAAAAAGCAGAAGTCAGGCAAAATCTGGATGTCAGTACCATCTGATTCAAAAATCCATGCACTATAGGTTAGATTCAGCGGTGGAGAAGCTGTTGGCTTCCTCTTAGGTATTTTCACCAAAATTTAGGAGTGCTACCCACCAGCGGTGTGTTGCCTCTGCTGAAGTGATATTGTCCAAGCTGCAGGTGTGTCCCTGTTCATATTGGTGTAGAATGGGGTGCCCGCTTTAGCAATTAGACACCTAGGTACTTTTTACTTGTTTTACTTTGTTTCTAAGTATAGATAGGGAAAACACTGAGGGAGGAAGACTTGGGGGGAAAAGCATTGTCTTTTCATCCATCTCCTGTCTCCCCATGCAGTGCCATAGTTGTGACAGCAGCCAAGAGGGCACTACAGCCTAGAGCCACTGAAGTACACCAGAGACACGACACCAAAGTGGTCCAACAGCAGAAGCGAAACATGGTGTGACTTTGGCACAAAAGCAAGGCTCTACCACTCTTGGCCTCAGGACTCCCCAAGAGACATTAGAGATAAAGGAAAACCCAAAGAGGACCAAGTTGCTTCTAATCTGATGGGTGGGGTTGCGCAGGTATGATTATTGGGTAACTACCCCAGAACCCTCCCTGGCTCTACACTCCCTTAGTGGCAGTAGTTAGCCAGGGGCAGCTAATTTAATATCTAAAAGAGTACAACTGTTGAGCTCAGAAACTTGTCAGTGGATCCTTTAGAAACAAATGAAAATAAAGTAAACACGGTCATGATCTCAGGGATGTGAGGTGGGGTCCTGCGTCAGGCTCTGTGCTGCACATGGAGCCTGCTTAAGATTCTCTCTCTTCCTCTCCCTCTGCCCCTCCTCCCCTAAAAAAAAAAAAAAAAGGTTGAAAGATCAAATGTATTTATGGAGTCCATTTTGTATCACACATTCCCTCTCCTTCTGCCAGATGAGGCAGGTTCCCGGCATCTGGGGTTCTCCAAAGTGCTCCGAGTGAGATCTAAGAAAGGCTGGATTGTGTTTATTGTTGCCATGTTGGACTCAGATGCCTCTGCATTAGGTCCTACTCTGAAGTACGGACCAAGATGTGCAGCAAGGTGACTTGGAACATAGAAACATTAAATACTAGGACTCCAGTGGGTCTTAGGGGGCATCTAGTCTGACCTCTGCATACCCACCTTCCATTTTACGGATGAAAAACTGAGAAGGTGATGGGACTGCCTCTACATTACAAAGCAAGGCAGAAGCAGATCCTAGGTTGGATTGCTTGGACTTTTTTGGTTTTTCGCCAAGGAAGTTTAGGTCAGGAAAACAGAACCAGTGTAGGATTTCAATCAAGATGAGATTTAATACAGAATATTGGGTGCTTACAAAATCATTGCATGTGCGGAGGGAGCAGAAGTCAGAGAGGATCTTCGCCAGCTTCCAGAGAATCAGAAAGTTGTAAAAATTGTGGAAAACTACCAACAATGATTTCAACTTTTGGCAGTATCAAACCACGTGAGTTATAGGACTGTGGCTCAGGCCAGTTCAAAACCTTGCATCTACTGTCTGCCAAAGCCCTCATGTCTGTCTGCTCATGCCAGAAAGAAATAATATTGCTTCTGACTCACTTTGGCCTTCTAAATTTAACGCGCATGCCTCTCATCAGCAAAATCTAATGAGTAGTCCTGTCGTTGAGGGAATCTGAGAAATGTAGTTTCTAGATTTCTAATACTTGCAATACAAGACAGAATTTAGAAAAATTGCCGACAGAAAATATAGCCCCATCATGTTGCTGTGAAGCTAGTCTACTCTGAGTCACTGTTGTCTCTTGGAATGAGTGTGTGATCCATGAACCGTTTCTCTCTCAAATCCACTGTTATGGGTGTTGTACATGGATATGGTTGTTGTTTGTGGTGGAGGGTGGAGAGGAGGGGGAAGGAAGAGTGAGAGTTAGGACAGCTGTAAAACTGTCCGAGGTTCTTGTCTGTGATGATCATACAAATATTTTTAGAAACATAAGAAGATAGAGACGATTATCTTTACTAGAACTTTCCTCACGAAGAGTACATGATGTCAGACCAAATCGTTGTAGGTAAGAGGAGCTTTAGGTAAGATACACTAAGGTCCCCTAAAGGAATCACTCAATTTCTGTTGAGATCAATAGGCAGAGTCAAAACTCACCCCCTGAAGACCAATAGGAACACACTGGTATTCACAAATATATTTCTTAATTAGGTTTATTAACTAGATGCAGCAGGGGACACCATAGTCAGGGAGACCTTGGGTACCTTTGTAAGGAACACGTGAGAGGGGCTTTTTATGGGGTGAGAGCTGTGGTGGTTGCTTCTGAAAGGAAATCAAGGGCCACTTGTGGTGTGGATGTTGTCAAGAAATATGGGCAATTTTGTTCTTGATGATCTCAAAAATTCTGGTCCAGAGATAGCAAGATTAGAGTGGGGTTTTAGGCCTGTCATTGATAAGCAGAGATCAGAGTGGGTTGTTAAGCATATCTGCTGTAGCAGTGCAGTCATGCCTATGTTCTGTTAGAATTTTTTTTCCCTGTTACGGACGTTGATTGTGTGGCCTTGTTTTGCATCGGAATCACCAAATTTTGTTAGAAACATTGCCATCTGATCGCCAGCAAGACAAACTCTCATTTCTTCAGTTGTTAGCTCTCTGGCTTTTACTTTGTTAACTAGGTACACAGATTTGGAACCACAGCTGACCTGCTCAGGAAAGTAGGTGCTAATCCTTGTTCCACTAGCTGTCCTGTTTCTCTGTCTTCCTTCCTAAACAACGCTCATTCTGACATTTACATTAATGCTGAATAAATACGTGAGGAGTTTTGTTGAGGGGCACTAAAATATTAGACCTGCCTGGGCACTCCACACATCTCGACCCATTTATGGGAAGGGGTAGGGTTTATTAGAAACAATATACAATTTGCTTTCATTTTTATCAGCAACTCTAAATACCATGATAGAGAAACTAATAAATGGGATTCAGGCATTGATGAGGGCAAATGTAATTATGAGTATAAACCAGGATGGAAATATGTGCTATGAATTCTAGAAAATGAAGGATTTGTGGTTGCCTTTTGAATAAAATTGTTGCTATTCCTTATGACCATATCCCTTCTGGGAGAGAAATACTTTGCTTACCAGGGTCAGTCCATTGTATTGGGGTGGGGACAGGCTAGGTAAGGGCCTTAGGAGCCCTATGGCTAGAGTGGCAGATCCAGAACCAAGAAAGCTGCTTCTGTCCTTTTCTAGACCCCCTGGCACAGAGCTGGAAGTAAGCCTATCCACGTATGTTCACTCCATCTTCATTGGAGGTGATATCAGAAGAGCCAGACAAACTCTGGGAACTTATAAGGTTTAGAGTAGCACAGTATTCTGAGTTAGTCCACTTGGGAAACTCCCCTTTACCTCCAGTGAAGGAAGGAGCTGTGTATTGTGGGGGGACTTGTGTTTTTATTTGTTGAGAGTCAGCTTTGTGAGAATGAGGGCGCCCACAACAGAATGCTTTGTGTTAACTGTTGTTTCAAAAAAAAGCAGTCGCCTTAGACTGGAGAGTTTCTGTTCTTTGTTGAGCAGAGTAGAAGAAGAGAATAATTATATCTTACGAGAACTAACATTCACCTTCAATGAAATGTTCTTGTTTACTTAGTAGTCATCAAATATAACAATTGTAGGAAATGTGTTGTTCTTGCATGAAATTTCAGTAATACCAGTCTGCTGCTGTGATTATATTCATTATGTACCTCACGTGGGTGCCCTGTGCCAATCATGAGGAGATATACACAAGCACAAGACCCCCCACTAAAGAATGTCAAGCTGTGGAAACAGGCACCACTCTACCATTTTCCCATTAAAAGTCAGCTCTTAACAAGGCGAAAAGAGAATGAATTTTGGAGCAAATGCATGTCTGATAAACCTACTTGGCCATTTGCTTGTTTTATGCTCTATTCTATAGAGAACACATGTAACTTTTCTCATCTATGAAATAACAATAATAATGCTTATATCATGGGTTTTAAATGTATAGAAACAAATCATGTATATAGACAGGTAACTGTTTCTTTGGAACTAAATCCATCTTGTTCGTGAACCCATGTTTGGGTTTAATAGCAAAAACTGTACGGCCAAGAGTGTTCAGTCCTTGGTTTTAAAACAGTCTCTCTCAAATAATTACGCAGTCAATTCAAGACTTAAATTGGTCTGTTTCAAATATCACATTTCCCTTTAGGTTCCTTTTCTTCCCTTTTCCCACGATCTTCCTTCCCAGGATATCAAAGGCAGTAAAAATCTCATGTATCATCATTGTGGTAGAGAGAGCCCATCTGTATCCTCAGAATCTTTACTGGCCTCTCCTGGCCTCCCCTGAGACATCCTATGGCTTTTGGTCTTTTGCCTCTATGTCCACTCATTTCTGTCCATGGACCATGACATCTGTTCTGGGGTCATGCACAGGGCACAATTATTCTTCCCACAGTGATATAAGTACTCCTGCTGATTTGGCTCCACCATGGCTCTCTGCCCGTCTCCCAAGATGAGGCTTCCTCCTCCAGCAATATATCTATATCTATATCTACATCTATATATAGCATATATTATTATTACTAAATATATATATTTAGCAATATATATATTACTAAACCACAAAGGTAATAGAATTATATTTATTTTCTTATTGTGAAAGTAGAGTTTATTTAGTATATATTCTGGAATGTGTCACCTCGTGCAGATATACCAGGGTTTCTCTGGGTTATATTAGTAGAAACAAGATCGTTGTGATCTATTGTGGGGATATAGGGCATAAAAATATTTGATATAAGGCGGTTGTGTAGAAATCATTTGTCTTCAATAAACAAATTCAGCAATCATGCTAAACTTTAATTAATTATACTGATAAATATAATTAAAATCATTCTCTAGAAATGTTTGTTTATGTGATACCTGCAGAGATTGTATCATCTTTGTCTTCTTCATTCCTCTCACCACAGTCCATTCTTTGTACCTAGTGCCTGTTCAGGAGAGAATGGAACAGGTGGGGAGGGATGAACGCCTCTCTAGACAAGATGGGCCACAGGGTATTTGGTGGCCAAGGTCCTCAAGGGGGCAGTAAAGAACTAGCTGTTTAGTGTTCACCAGCAGAAGTAATCAGTCCTTAAAGTTTGTCATATGGTCCCCAGAGGGTAAATTAAACTCAGAAGGTGGGAAGGAGACAAAAAGGGATTATTTGAAATTCAGTCTAAATAGGATCAGGAACCTGGAACAGAAACCAACCATATGATGACCTTCAGGGGTAAAATCCAGAAAGTATGCACAAAAGAAAGGCAAGAAGGTTCTAAAACACATGTGTAAGATTCAGAATTCAAGTTGGTCAAGAGGTAAGGTCTAGGTCAGGTTCGTGTTTTGAAGAAAGAGAGCCCGCCTCAGATTATGGCAAACCAAGAGGTAGGACTCTCCACAGGGGGACAGAAAACCAATGACGGTCTGGGTCAAATTACTCTAAAACTTTGCTGAATTTCTTTCTTTTTCTTTTTTTTTTTAATAGAAGATTTTATTTATTTATTTATTTATAACATGTGCACACGTGTGAGCTGGGTGAGGGATAGAGGGAGAGGGAGAGAGAGAGAATCTCAACCAGACTCCATGCTGATCTCAGTACTCAGTCTCGCAACACTGAGATCATGACCTGAGCCAAAATTTAAGAGCTGGATGTTTAACCAACTGGGCCGCTCAGGCATCCCAGCTTTGCTGAATTTCTAAAAATTACACTGCAATATATTTATGAATATAAGACAAATATATATATATATATGACAAAATCTTAAGTAAAATATTAACAAGTAGAATTCAGCATCACCTTAAAAAGACGATACATCATGACCAAATAGGGTTTATTCCAGAAATATGTAAATGTAGTTTAATACTAAGAAATATAATATATATATTATAAGGAGGACCAACATTGTATGTAAGAAATATATATGATCTTCTCCATCAATTTGAAAATGACTTTTAACAAAATCCAATACCCAGTCTTGATAACAACATTTAACAAAATGAACAATTTCTTAACATGATGATATCTTAATATGTATTATCCACTACAGTTTAATAAGTGAATAAATTAGAGGCATGAAATTTTAAGAAGTAATAAAATTATCTCTATTTCTAGATATTTTTATTTGAAGCTGGCAGTTCTGAAAGATTCAACTGAAAAAGTACTACACATAATGAGAGACTTCAATAAAAAGTTATGGAATAAAAATGTGCAAAAATTAATGTTCTTCTGAAATACAACTAACAAATAACTGAAAGATATAACAGAAGAAAATCTTGCCCACAATAGCAACAAGATGATTAAACACTTAGGAACAATTTTTTTTTTTAACTCTTGTATATTTATTTTTATTTTTTTAAAATTTTTTAAAATTTATTTTCAGTGTAACAGTATTCATTGTTTTTGCACCACACCTAGTGCTCCATGCATTCCGTGCCCTCTCCAATACTTAGGAACAAATTTAACAAGAAATGTATAAAACCTTTATAAGAAACATTAACACATTCCTGAAGAACACACACATGTACACACACACATGCACACACAAGATTTTTAGTATATGTACTATTATTTTGAACAAAAATATTCAAAATTGTAAAGACTTCAGTTCTACCTAAAGTAGTATATACATTTAATGTGGTTCCCATTAAAATACTGAGCATAAAACTTTGACTTGCCTATCTCCTGACCTCAAGCAAATCAAGTTTGTCTAGACAAGTAGGATAATAGCTTCTCAAATTTTTCCTCTTTCTCTCTACTGAGTCAGAACTCAGGCAAACATGAACATGAGGCAAGAAGATGAACACATCTTTACTAAAGGATGAAAAAAGAAAGAAGGTGAAGGAAAGAGAGAGAGGAAAAGAAGGAATGAGGAAGGAAAAAAACACATATAGATCCTACAGCTCATATAAAAAATGAAGCAAGAAAAAACAGCCAGGATATCTCTCAGATGAGCAGTGAAAGTATCAGATACTAAAATATATTATAAAGCCTCAATAATTACCATAGTGTGACATGTTAACAGAATGGTACATAGAATAGGATATAAAATCCATGAATAGACCCAAATAAATACAAGGAATTAGTATATAATAAAGATGGCAAACAAAATCAGTGAGATAAGGATGAACTTTTTGAATAAATATTGTTGAGACACTTGCCTGGATTAGGGTAAAACAAAGTTCCTGGGAGCACTGCCTTTCAAGGTGACTTTTCTTAAAATGTGTTCCTAAGACCATCTTATGAGAAAAATCAGTTACAGGGTACCTGGGTGGCTCAGTCTGTTAAGTACCTGACTCTTGATTTCAGCTCAGGTCATGATTTCAGGGTCCTGAGATAGAGCCCCACATCAGTCTCCTTGCTGAGAGTGAAGCCTGCTTAAGATTCTCTCCCCCCTCCCACCCAAAAAATCAGTTATATTGAAATGTAAGTTCCAAGGCTCAGTTTGAATCATCCACTGAATTAAAACTTAAGGTAGCTCCTGAAAACTTGCATATTACCAAGTTTCCCAGGTGATTCTGATGGACACAAGTTTGGAAACTTCTCCTTTATACCATATATCCTGGGTGATTATATCTCTCCTGCTAACTCAACTCTTCCTGATTTTTTTTTCTAGTTGGGTCTCTAACTTTTGTCACTACAGCTAGGCAATTGAAAACAACTGTAAGGGCATCGAAGTCCCTGTCTATGCTGTCTGACTGAAATATATAAAATCCCCCTTCAAACCCTTAGTTTAGTTGAGATAAAGCTAGAATTTCTTTAAAGAAATGTTCAGTAGAAAATAAAAACAAATGCAAAGTCATACAAATGGATTTGATGATCTAGTTCTGATTTATTCTTCTCACTTTGCTGGAGTTGAGCCCCAGAACAACTAGCACTGGTGAAATGCAGGTGTTGTACCCTTGTAAATGCAGATGTTGCCCCAGGCTTTCTTTGGATCCCTCTGCTCTTTTTCTAGGACTTTACAATTCTTTCCTGTGTGGTAGGTGACTCATAAATTTGTATATGCAGCTCAGATATCTCCTCTCAGTTCCAGATACGATGCACTACTACTAGAAATAGTCTCTTGGATCTCTGATGTACCCTAAGCTCAACATTTTCAAAACTGAATTATTTATTTCTTACCCCATACTGTCCCCCCCATCCCCACCCAAATCTGTCTTCTTTTAGTGCTCTCTGTTTGGGGCAAGAGCATCACCATTCAACCAGGTAGGTAAGTCCAAACACTGGATTCATTCTTGACACCACACATTCCTTCACTTCCCTAACTTAATTCTTCTTAAAGTTTTGTCAATTTTCCCACTTAAATAACTGAAATGCATCCACTTATCTCTACTTTTGCAATGCCCTCAATCTAAGCTCCTGTAAGTATAAGGGTATCCTAACTTGTCTCTTTGCTTCCATTAGACACGTGAGGTAAATGATAGACAAATGTATCATATTCTAGGGCACCTCAACCCAGTTAATACCATCCTTTAATTTCCTGTTGCTCTTGGGATAAAAACAAATATCCCTTAATGTGGCCTAAGAGGTCATGTAAGTGCTGTCCTTACCTATCCCTTCAATTTCCTCTCCATTCCTTCCTTCATCCTCTTTGCTTTAGCAGCACAGCTCTGTTCCCAGGCTTCCTGTTAAACATGCTCTCTCTCAGCTCAGGTGTTGCTCACTTATCAGTACCACCACTTGGAATTCTCTTTACTCTCTTTTGACCTACTTAGTTAGCTCTCCTTCACCCTTCCATATCTTAGCTCTATAGTCACTTCCCTGGGGAAATTTTCCCAGAGTTTTCTGACCTGGTTCAATTCCCCATTTATACTCTCTTATTGTATCATGCCCCCCACCTCTGGCACTTCTCACCCATGGATTTTTAATATTAACTTGTATGACTTTGTTTTTCATGATTGTCTTGGCCACTAGGTTGTAAGAACCCAAGGACAGGGACCATAAGTGCTTTACTCACCACTGCATCTAAGCACCTAGCACAGTGACTGCCTCAGAGAATGGGCCCCTTGAAAATACTGATTAAATGAACAAATTAACTCTTTTCCAGTTCCTTTAATTCTTTTTTTTTTAAAGATTTTATTTATTTATTTGACAGAGATCACAAGTAGGCAGAGAGGCAGGCAGAGAGAGAGAAGGGGAAGCAGGCTCCCTGCTGAGCAGAGAGCCTGATGCGGGGCTCGATCCCAGGACCCTGGGATCATGACCTGAGCCAAAGGCAGAGGCTTTAACCCACTGGGCCACCCAGGTGCCCCTCCCCCCCAAGTTTCTTTAATTCTTTAATGTTGTCCAAGGTGGAAAGTATACTGAATTTTGGGCAAAGATGTTCAACAAGACAAATAATAACAGCTAACATTTATTGAGAGTATGTTGTATACCTATATATTACTGTCATGGTCATTATATACACTATCTCAGTTTGCTTTCATACATCCTTAAAAAGTAAATACCATAATTTTTCTTATTTTAAAGACAAGGAAAGAAGACTACAGAGGTTAAATAACTTGTCCAAAGTCATTCAGTCTGAAAGTGGCCGAGTTGAAATTCACTCCTAAGTCTTCTCTGACTCTACAGCTCTTAACCACTAAGATATATGGCTGTAACCTTCCAGCTTGAGGTTTGTTAGGGCTGACCTCACTTCCGTGTTTGGGGGAATTAAGTCTTTCTAGAAACTTCTTACTTTTTTCTCCTCTAGCTTTTGTGTTTCTTGATCATCTTCTCTGGATCCAACTGGGCTGTACTTCTTTGCAGCTGCCTGGAACTTCTTACATCCCTGCCTTGTACCCTGGACCCCAAACTGCAGGATGAAGAAGAGGCTTATTATCTGGCCTCCTCTAAGTCTTAGGCATCTTGCTTTTTGTTTTGTAGTTGGTAATTTCACCTCTTTTGGGTGATTCTAAGTAACTGGAAATCTAATATCGACTTCTAACCCATTTGTTTTTTAGTCAATTTAAGTATAGTCCAGAGTGGTCATCCCTCTACTAGAGTTTGACTTTATCTTACCTAGCATTTAAGTCCTGTTTCACTGAGCAACCATATAGCCTTGATGGCAGACCCCCTCTTTCCCTGGAGCCTATATATTGCAAATAATTCCCCTCTCATGACCTGAAGCAGATTCCCTATGTCTTCCTAGTTTAAGCTCACTTGTTTTAGAAATGCCAACAAGGCAGTGCGTTTGGGTAACCCAGTCAGTTATGTGTCTGACTCTTGATTTTGATTCAGGTCATGATCTCAGGGTCGTGAGACTGAGTCCCACAGCAGGCTCTGGGTTCAGTGTGGAGTCTGCTTGTCCTCTCCTTCTGCCGTCCCTTATGCTCCTCTCCCCACTTTTGCATGCTCTCTCTTTCTCTCTAAAATAAATACATAAATCTAAAAGAAAGAAAGAAAGAAAGAAAGAAGGAAAGAAGGGAAGGAAGGAAGAAGAAAGAAAGAAATGGCAACAAGATTTCTGCTTTCTGGGGAAATCTTCTGGATCTCAGTTTGTGTAGGGAACAGAGTTAATTAACAGACTATGTGTCCAACAATCTCGCTTCGAGATTATTCACCTCTACAAGGTTCTCTGTGATGGTACGTTGCTACCTATGGATGTGGTTTCATAGCATGTCACAATTACTCAAAATTCTGTAAATCTTGGAGAGCAATAACAAATTAATTGCTAGCCTGGAAGATGGGTTATTTTAATCAATGTATTCAATAAGTTTCATCACTGGGTAGATAAACTGATTCATTCACACTGTGGTACAGATAATTGATAATATTCCTGTAAACATAATTTTCAGTTGTAGCAAATACTTTGAACAAAGGACATAACTTCAAATATCAGTTATCAAGAAGTGATTTATTAGAACATTTGTATTACTTTTCATGGGATGAAATTGACCAACTATTCTATCAATCATTCCATTAAAAACTGTTTTATACATATATCCTTCAAAATCTCAGGCGAGATTATTGAGCAAGTACTTTGTGTGAGGCACTGTAATAAATGATTTACATGTTTTTGGAGGGAAACCATTAAAGCAACTTTCCTCTGATCTATTCACCTTTTTTATGGTGTGGGGTGTGGTGAAGTTGAAAGACTTCTTAAGGTATTCACTGATTTGATTCCCTTGCCAATGGGTTCCTGACAAATAGACTGGTGTATTTAGCTAGGAGGAAGAATCCTTAACTATAATGTTCTCAGTTTTTAAAGTAAATATACCCAGAATCTGTAGATCTACGAAACTTCTCCTTGGACAATGTCTTTGGCATATAAAATGAAAGCATTTTATAATGTCAATGCTCCTTTTTGCATTACAAAAAAAAAAAAAACTTCACAAATCCTGACTTGGAGACCTTATCATTTATTCTGGGAGGAAGCAGAGGTTTGGCAAGACAAAAAAGGATCTAGGGACCACACAGTCCACCCGGGACCTCTCTTTGCTTTTTCTGTGCCTCCTTATTCCCTGGATTCTTGAAATGATTAGCAAATCCTTTTTTTTTTTTTTTTAAAGATTTTATTTATTTATTTGACAGACAGAGATCACAAGTAGGCATAGAGGCAGGCAGAGAGAGAGGAGGAAGCAGGCTCCCTTGCCAAGCAGAGAGCCCGATGCGGGGCTTGATCCCAGGACCCTGGGATCATGACCCAAGCTGAAGGCAGAGGCTTTAACCCACTGAGCCACCCAGGCACCCCTGATTAGCAAATCTTTATAGTAGATACCATTTCTTACACATGTGAATTGCATTGGACAGTTTGATTCTGCAAGGTAGCACGCTTACACTATTTAATTCTCCCAACATCTGAGTTGGGTATTATTTATTCCATTTTGTAAATAAAGAGACAGAAACTTAGGAAGGTTTAAAAAACCTACCCAAAATTACACAGCTAGTTAATGGGGGTACACACTCATGTCCATTTCTTTCTAAAGTTCTCATTCGTTCTAGTACACCTTTTATTAGTTTAAGTACCTTATTGGCTTCAGTTTGAAATGTCACTGTCTCTGGAAAGAAGCCAGATGATTCAGAAGTAGAGATGTGAGACCCTGGAGCAATTTTCTTTGCCAAATTGTTTCTGCAGGTATGCGCTGCTACGGCAGTGGCTAGAAGCTGGGTTTTACAGACTGCATCTGCAAGCGTGTGATGAAACAGTACATGGTAAAACCTCAGGTGGCTATCTCAGCAGGTATGTTTAATTGTGTGAGACAGTAATAAAGAACTGATGGCCTTGTGCAGAAGAAAGATTGACCTCTCTGTAATCAGTAATAACTTAACAACTTTAATGGGGGTGAATTTGAAAGCACCTTAAGCAGAGATCCGATCTAGATGGGAAAGCCATTCCAGAACAAACGGGCAGCAAGGATTTTGGAGAGCAGTTCCAGCATTTGTCCAATCCTGCACTATAATATGAAAAAAATGTTATGTAAATATAGACAAGGAGGAGAGCTCTTCTAATATGTGAACTCTGAGCAATTATAGTTAGAAGGCCTAGAGACACTCTACAAATGAGATAAAATTGAAAGCTTTAGTGCAAGTACATGGAAGATTAGCTGCAAATTATGAGGAACAAGGACCACTATAAAAAGGAAATTGTCTAAAGAAAACCAGATTCTAGTGCTAAGAAGAACAGGAGCAGACAATTCTCAAAAGAAGAAATGTAAATGGGTAGAAAAACATGGAAAAATCCAACCTTCCTAATAATTACCAAGTTATCAACTATTTTTTAAAGATTTTATTTATTTATTTGACAGAGAGAGAGGGAACACAAGCAGGGGGAGTGGGAGAGGGATAAGCAGGCAGGCTTCCCATGGAGTAGGAAGCCTGATGTGGGGGCTCAATCCCAGGACCCCAGGATCATGACCTGAGCTGAAGGCAGAGCTTAATGACTGAGCCACCCAGACACCCCTCGACTATTTTTTAAAAAGGAAAATAATCAGCTTTACTCTTCAGGAGGTAAAATTCACAGTGGGAATTTAGCTCCTGGGGGCATTTAAAAATAGGCACCACTTTTCTGGAAATCAATTTGAAAATGGATATTAGGAGCCTTAAACATGTTTAAATTTTTGATTGAATAAATTTGGTGTGAATTTAACTGAAAGAATAAAATTATATATCAGGATATGCACTGTTATTTCTTTATAATAGTAGAAAACTAGAAAACAGCTTAAAGGAGCAATAAAAATTATTAAATCTAATCATATGGCAAAAACATGTAATATAGGCATTAAAGACTATGTTCTCCTTAGAAAAGAATAACATCCAGAACTAATAAGATTATTTAGTAAATGAGAATTTCTAACAAGGCACAAGCTAGAATTGCTTCCTCAGGTAGGGAAGGCAAAGGGAATAGATCAGGGTACTGAAACTTTCATTTAATGACTCTATTAATAATGGCAACAATAAAATAATGAATTCCCTTACGACAGTAATTGTAATTCTAGTGTACATTGATTTAGAAAATACATTGTGACAAACACCTTTCATGAATTCAGTAATAATATTAATGGTTGGCATTTTGTCCATTGCAATGACATCCATATACATTTGAAAGATAGATGTTTATATTTTTGTGAATCACTCTGCTAATTCAATCTATAATCAAAGCTTGGAATGATATATGAATTCACAGATTCCTTGCAATAATTCCATGGCTCTCTAGAGCTAATGTATAGATTTGTGACAAGATAAACTTAAAAAAATTCTTTTTTCCTTTCTATTAGAAGCACACTAGAGTCAAGATAATTTAATCAGAGTTGATGCATGGGGAATGACACAATTTCTGATTATCAACAGAATGTCAGGAGAACAAACTTTGGCAGCTTATACGGTAACTAATCATTTTAGTTGCTCTGAAGCTCTCTTCTCATCTAATAAATTAATGACATTACTTACTTCTGATAAAGGGCAAAGGAGAAGGTCAGATATAGCCTTGGACTAAGAACTTATCTGAAGTGATAAAGATTTTTTTTAAACTCACTGAAGGCACACTCATCTTCAATGAAGAAGCTTTCGGTTTGTGAAAACCAGTTTTAAAAAGAAGTGATTACATTTTGAAATCCAGAGGGATCTGGCTTGGAAAACCAAGCAAAGCTTGGAGGATAACTAAAGCACAGAGTTCATAAAAATTAAATGTAACACAGGAAGAAGTAAGGAACATGTATGAATAGTTTCTGGCACAGAAAAGTCAAAAGAAAAAATTACCACCACCTTGCTGGGCTATAGGGAGGAGCCTAAAGAGCCAGAAAGAGAGGATGCATTTGTCTGCTTGGGCCGCTGTAATAAAAAACCACAGACTAGTGGCTTAAACTATAGACCTTCATTTTCTTACAGTCCTGGAGGCCGGAAGTATAAGATCAACATGCTAGCAGAATTGGTTTCTGGTGAGGACTCTTCCTGGCTTGCAGACAGCCACCTTCTCACTGTGCCCTCATATGACTTCTTCTCTGCATATGCGGAGAGAGACATCTGGTATCTCTTCATCTTCTTATAAGGACACTTGTCCTATTGGATGATGGCCTCACTCTTATGACCTCATTTAACCATAATTGCTTCTCTAAAGTCCCTATCCCCAAATATAGATCCATTAAGGTTTGGGCTATAACATAGGAATTTTGAGGGGACACAGTTCAGACCATAACAAGAGGAGAAGAGAGAAAGAATTAGGTGCAGATCGAGTCCCTCTATCTTTTTCTTCCAAGAGAAAACCTGAAGTGGGTGTTGAGGCCATCAGATAATGATTCAAGGATGGAACTGAAGACAGATTAAGCGTGTGGGTAATGAGTCAATCATGTCTATGCGACAGAGCCCCAGTAACAGCTCTGGACACAGAGAATTGGGTGAGCTTCCCTGGTTGGCAATACTCTACACATATTGTTAACACACCAATCCTGGGAAAGTAACACGTCCTATACACAGAGAGAGAACAATGGAAACTCCACAGCTGGTACTTACCAGAGTCCACTCTTCTCTTAGCTAATTTTAATCTGTATCCCTCCCTTGTCATAAACCATAGCTGTAAGCATAAATGCTTACAGTGAGTTTTGCAAGTCCTTCTAGTGAGCTGTCAGTCTTGAGGGAGGTTTTGGGAGCCTTCTGAACTTGCTGGTGTCAGAAGAGACCTATTGCAGGGACTGTGAGCACCCTTTAACTTCTCGTTATTCTAACTGATGTAGAGGACACCCGAGAATGATACACATTAGCAGTGGAGGCAGCGTTTTCAAATTCCAGAATTTTAAGTCTCAAAGAATTGGCTCTTGTGCTTACAAGAGTGGGTTAACTAGAATCTCAATACTTTCCCCTCTGCCATTTAAAACTTCTGAAATCTCCCTGGTCCCTCAATTTAAAAAAAAAAAAATTAATACAAACCCTTTTTTATGTTTATACAGTTGTTGCTAATGTTGGGTCAGACCACCTGGGTTATGTTGGCCAACGAACAGCAAAGCCAGATTCCTTCTATTGCTTTTCAAGTTCCCCTGGTAAAGGGAGTGGAGATGCATTCCACCTTAAGGTGGAATATGACACAGAAAGTCATGAGTGGCAAGCAGTGGAAGTTATAGGAGAAAAGAGTCCATGTCCTATTTTAAGCTTAGCTTTTGTGATAAGAACAAAATAATTTTTTAAAGATTATAGTGTTTCACTTATTATAAACTCCAAAATAATTTTTAAAAGTAGTTGCAATTCTTCCTAGAGAAGAATTTAAGTATATTCTTTTATTTTCCTTAAAATAATAACTTTTGTATATCTTTCTCTCCACAAGTTAATGGCCTAATTTTCATATCCCTCCACATTCTTTTTTTTTTTTTTTAAGATTTTATTTATTCGAGAGAGAGAGTGAGAAAGAGCATGAGAAGGAAAAGTCAAGGGAGAAGCAGACTCCCTGTGGAGCTGGGAGCCCAATGCGGGACTCGATCCCAGGACTCTGGGATCATGACCCAAGGCGAAGGCAGTTGCTTAACCAACTGAGCCACCCAGGTGCCCATCCCTCCACATTCTAACAAGATATACTTGTTAGATATCTATATTTATGTATATAAGATTATATATGTATATATATGATATATATATGAATATATATACGATATATACTCTTAGTCTTGCTAAAAGTAAGTAATATTAGCATCAGGCTAAATTACGAACTGTGATAGCATAGTTCTCTGTGAAAGCCTTTATTTACTCATTTTCCCATGTAGTAATGAAAAACAGTGGAGATAGAAAAAGAAGAAACAGATATATTATAATCATAAAAATAAACATCAATAAAATGTATGAAATGTGATAAGAGTGAACAGAAGAGTAAAATTTAAGACTTACTGGGTAATGCTTAGTATCAGGGAATTGTAGCCAGTCAAAGTTAGGTACACAGCTCTGAAAGTGAGTATTAGCCTGCTATACTCAGTGGTCTTCATTCTTTCATTAATCCAAATTAGACCACTCAAAGACTGACTAAGAGCTGACTGCATTCAAAGATATGAAAGACTAGTGCTAGTTATTTTATAATAATAATGGTAATAAAATACATAATAGCTGGTGTTGCCAAGTATTGTGCTATATATTTTTTTTAAGATTTATTTACATATTTGAGAGAGAGAACATAAGCATGTGGGGGGGCGGGGTGACAAGGGAGTGGCACAAAGGGAGAGAAGTCTTCAGCAGACTCCACACTCAGCATGGAGCCTGGACACTCACTGGATCTCAGAATCCTGAGATCAAGACTTCAGCTAAAACCAAGAGTCCGTCGCCACTCAACTGAGCTGCCCAGCCCTGTGCTGTATGCTTTTTGAGGATTATCTCATTAAATAATAGTCAATTCAAATCAATCTAATGATAGAGCCTGTCCTTTCAAATATGGTATGTACATTCCTGGGCTCATGAACGATTTTTGATAATGATATCATGATTTAATTTATAAAGCTCTTTTTTTTAAATTTTATTTTTTATAAACATATATTTTTTTCCCCAGGGGTACAGGTCTGTGAATCGCCAGGTTTACACACTTCACAGCACTCACCATAGCACATACCCTCCCCAATGTCCATAATAACCCCAACCCCCCTCCCAACCCCCTTCCCCCCAGCAAACCTCAGTTTGTTTTGTGAGATTAAGAGTCACTTATGGTTTATCTCCCTCCCAATCCCATCTTGCTTCATTTACTCTTCTCCTACCCCCTTAATCCCCATGTTGCATCTCCTCTCCCTTATATCAGGGAGATCATATGATAGTTGTCTTTCTCCGATTGATTTATTTCGCTAAGCATGATACCCTCTAGTTCCATCCACGTCGTCGCAAATGGCAAGATTTCATTTCTTTTGATGGCTGCATAGTATTCCATTGTGTATATATACCACATCTTCTTTATCCATTCATCTGTTGATGGACATCTAGGTTCTTTCCATAGTTTGGCTATTGTAGACATTGCTGCTATAAACATTCAGGTGCATGTGCCCCTTCGGATCACTACGTTTGTATCTTTAGGGTAAATACCCAGTAGTGCAATTGCTGGGTCATAGGGTAGTTCTATTTTCAACATTTTGAGGAATCTCCATGCTGTTTTCCAGAGTGGTTGCACCAGCTTGCATTCCCACCAACAGTGTAGGAGGGTTCCCCTTTCTCCGCATCCTCACCAGCATCTGTCATTTCCTGACTTGTTAATTTTAGCCATTCTGACTGGTGTGAGGTGGTATCTCATTGTGGTTTTGATTTGTATTTCCCTGATGCCGAGTGATATGGAGCACTTTTTCATGTGTCTGTTGGCCATCTGGATGTCTTCTTTGCAGAAATGTCTGTTCATGTCTTCTGCCCATTTCTTGATTGGATTATTTGTTCTTTGGGTGTTGAGTTTGCTAAGTTCTTTATAGATTCTGGACACTAGCCCTTTATCTGTATAAAGCTCTTTTACTTTTATTATCTCATTCAATTTTTATAGCTAGTCATAAAGACTATCTCTCCCATCCTTTAATATTTGACTTGAGAGATTTTAATTTTTGAATTAGTCTAAGGTTGTAACTGGCAAAGGGGAGCTTGAATCCAGATATTCAAAATTAATCTGAAGCCCATTTTCATTGCATCAGAGCTGTCTTTTCATGTGACTAAAAGTCGGGACACTATTAATTGGTTTAGAATTAGTATAGGTAAAGCTCAAAATGTTTTAAATATATAAATGAATGAGCTAACAAGTCCCAAATAAATAAGATTCCTCTAGTCATTGTTCTTTGTACTTTCTGAATTTTTCTAATATTCATTTGGGTCCCCAGTGAAAAGAGTCAATAGGAAAATGGAGACAATCACATAGATTCTGTAATGAACTGGCTAGTTATTATGTTAGACTTTGTGGAACATCAGGTCTCCAGTCTCATTGCAATTACTTAACTCAGTTGCAGTGTGGAGGCAGCACAGATAATATGTAAGTGAATTGGCATGACTGTATTCCAATAAAACTTTATTTATAAAATCAGGCAGCTAGCTATATTCGACTCTCAGTGCATAGTTTGCCAACCTCTCAGAGATAAGAGGCTGAAAATAATCCTGAGTGGCTGCAGTTGTGGTCCTTAATCACCCATAGCATGCTACTGAGAAATATGACTTTTTTTTTTTTTTTTACTTCTGTCATATAAAGACTGAATTCAAATAAAACTTAAATGGCCCAACTTTTAAAATATAAACTAACAGTTCTGGGGGGAAAATATCTTGCAAATAGAAAGCTAAGTTACTTGGTTTTAAAATTAAACTTCTGCTACAGAATGTCCCCCTAAAAATTAACTAGCACATATTATGTTCATCCTACTTCTCTTTTTTTTGTTTCTCCTGTGATCTAAATTTTTCTAATGCTTACATTTGCTTTGGCTTGTCATGTTCCAGACTGACTTAGTAACCAAACACATTCCCCCTTTCAATTCTGATCTGGCTCTTCATCAAGACTCTAATGAGCCACTCGCATTATTTTTTAGTAACTGCCCTCAAACTCTCTCCCTGTTTTCAAGTTCTCTCTCCCTGACTCATCATTGGCCACTTAAAGGGAGGATGCCCTGCTCTGCAGCTAGGTGTAAGAAATGCTACCATGCCTCAAGATGCCATATGCTGAGTTGTAGTAGATGATATTGCATTTCTTTCTAATGTGTAATGCATCCAATTTCCTCTATTGGATGGTGAGCTAGTTGAGGGCAGGACCGTTTCTGTCTTTACACATCAGAGCCCAGGATAGCCTTCCTCAATAAATATTTGTTGAATGAATGGTTGGGTTTAATTTAGAGAGACCTTATTAATGAGATTTCTCTGATTATAAGGGAATAAAAACCATGAGATTGTGGATGAGAACAAAAGACAGCCACAGCTAAGAGACAAGATGGATTCCCTCATGTCAAAAGAGTGAAACTAAAATTTTAATCAGGCTGAATGACTGTGAGGAATAAAGCCAGTCAGTGGAATCTGAGGTGAAAAGCTTGCACAAAATTCACCAAAAGTTGCAGAAAGAACCTGCAACACAGCTTATCATGCTGTTCAGCAGCTGCCACATCCTGAAATTGCTACCAGAAATAGCGAACTATATCCTGTTTGTCACTCTGCTCCTCAGGTTTGCAGTTTGGGACCTGGGTCTGACCAATCTCGATAAATGGCACAGAACTTGTGGTTTTTGCCTATTTTACCCAGAGCCTAAATCTTCCCCTTAGGAGTGTTGTTTCTATTTGTAGCCAAAGATTCAGTCTTCCTAGTCTGCAAGCTGTGGGCCAATAAAGCCATCCCTTGCTTCTGACCATATCCTTGCATTCTAGGAATTTTTGTTGACTTGGAGAATGCTTTTAAAAGAACAGACAAGTATTTTAGTATGTTCTATGTCCTCAGCACAAGAAAATGAATTGGGTCAATCAGTATAGGCATAATTTTATTAAAGGAGTCATAAGAAACATTGATTTGACTCTGCTCTTAGAAAATAATTTTAATGGAATTAGAGTAGCTAAGCCTACAAAAATGCTGAGAAGAAAGAATAAATATGATGCGTTCCCCATGGTTCTTCCAGGATAATGTTTCTAGGGTAAAATAATATGAAACACTAAGCTGCATTTCCAATTGTTGCTAGATAAGAAGTGTTTATTAAATCATTCAACAAATATTTATTAAAAAGTACTATGCTCCAGAGACTGTTTAGGCATTTAAAAAGATAAATAAGGACAATATGTCGTGAAGGGTACAAAAATACGTCATCCTAAAATATGCCTGTTTGGCATATGGATTATTTTGAGCTAAAGTCCACTGAGAAGCTGCAGATGCAAGAAAAGCTCTAAAAACAGGGCATAAATTCTCCTTTTGTAAAGGAAATTTACATTAAAAAGAAATTTCTGTTTGTAAAGATGCAGGCCTCTCCCTGTACGGGAAGAGGAGGATTCTTAACAACTCTTTATCAATGGAGAAGGTATTGACTGAAATCTACCTAATGAACCTCATTTAAAAATCTTTGTTTACTGTATCTTTTGTGGTCACCTTCCGTTAACACGTCTCCTTAATTCAGAAGCTCCAAAGCCCCTTTCCATTGTTCCAGTAGTATAAGACTAGAGATAAGCCCAAATTTCAACTACTCCTTTGGGTTACTTATCACTGGGTGCTCCCAAGTGTACTTGCATGACACACATATTAATTAACTTCTGTTTATCTTTCCTTTTCTTACTGCGTTTTTGGCCCGTCTAATTTACAGGCCCACAGCTGGAGAACCTAAAATGCTTTTTCCTTGTATGTCAGATGGTGACAAGCGCTATAAAGAAAAACAAGACTAAAAGTGAAAGGCAGTTTTACAATTTTAAATAAGGCAGTCACAGAAAGCTTCGCTGAGAAAGTGTGGTTTCACTTAAAGACTTGAAAGAAGTGAGACAGTGAGCCATGCAGATATCTTTAGGGAAGCGTTCCAGGAGGAGGGAACAAATGCAAAGAGCTTGAGGAGCAGCTTGACTAGGATTTTCAAGAAATAAAAAGGTGTCTAGGGTGGCTGGAACATAGTAAATAAGGAGGTAAAATCACAGGAGATGGACTCAGGGAGGTGATGGGTTCTGTCAGTCTTTGTAAGGCCTAGAACTTTTATTCTCAATCAGAGGAAAAGACAGTGGAGAGTTTGGGAAGAGGAGTGACATCTGACAACATACAAGGTCATCAGGAAAGAGTTATGAGGTAAGAGAGTATATTGGAGTTATGAGGAGAAAGATGAAGGCATGTAATTGTCATACAGCAGAGTGGGAGAGTGAATGAACCAGGATTCCTCATCAGAATCACTGGCTGGCTATGGTGTTAGGACAAATCTGACAAGAGGCTCTTACAATAATCCATTTGAGACATATGGTCGTTAGGACCAGATTGGTAACACTGGAGGTTATGAGAAGTGATTGGATTCTGTATTTTGAAGGTAGAGCCAACAGGACCTGCTTTACATATAAGATATGGAGTATGAAAGGAAACCAAGATAATATCAAGTTTGTGTGTGTGTGTGTGTGTGTGTGTGTGTGTGTGTGTGTTTACCTAAACAACTGAAAGAATGAAGTTGCCATTTACAGAAATAGGAAAAATTGTGAAAATTGCTGGTTGTGGGGAGGTAGTATATCAGGAAATCATTGTACATATGTGTTGAGGAGAAAAATTTTCCTGCACCCATTTAGGTTCTGTGGCTGGTAAATTGATATAAGGCAGATTAACAGAAGAAAAACAAATGTGATTATGTACATACAGGAGCCCCACTGGAATGTGAGACTGAAAGATAAGTTGGTCAGTTGAGGCTTATATGCCACCCTGGGGAATGGGGTAGAGACCCTGGGCTTCAAAGGGAGAAGGGTAATTCACAGGACAATAAGAAGAGCAGATGTTTGGTAATTAAATGTTTGACCTGCCATAGAGCTAGGTCTTTCAAATAAAAAGTTATCTTTCTTTCTGGGCCAGGGTCACCTTCTCAATTCTTTCAGTTAGTTAAAGAGGAAGTAAAAGTTCTTTCTGAGTCTTTTGGGCCTTTATTAGCTTCAGCTCAAAGTAGTAATACACATGCCAAAGGGACACATGGTCGGGGAGGGGAGAGCTTGTTCTAAACCCCTTTACATATTAAGGCTGAGACATCAACTAGACATACAGATAGAGATGCTGGACATACAAATTATTAGGGGCAAAAAATGTGATGGAGATATAGGTATTTAAATATAGGTATTTAAAGTTTTGAGATTGGATATAATCAATAAGGGAGAAAGAGGCTAGTATTGGGGAGGAAGAATTTCCTCTTCCCTCAAGGTCCTTCCAGCTGGACTTAAAATCAAATTGACATGAGACAGACTAATAGGAGAAAATAAAATTTAATAGTGTTTGTATGGGGAATTCACGCAGACATGAAATTCCAAAGACACAATGTTTATATGAGCTAAGGAGAGGGGTCTGAAGGTAAAAAGGGAAATATTATTAGCAGGAAGGTGAAAAGAGATGTTTAGAAAACAAAGGTGCCCTGTTATGTGGATCAGTTTCTTAGATAAGGAGGAATTTCTGTTAATAACTCTCTTGTTGGAAGAGGAGGCAGTTGAGGGAAAGGTACAGAGCTTTATCTGAATCTGCTGGGTTTGGATTGCTTTTAACTCAAAATAATGTTCATGCCAAAGTGGCCCATCTTGGGATGGCCTGTCCTTGGCCCCTACAGCTAGAAAAGCTAAGATGAAGGAGTAGAAAATCATGACAAATCTCAAACAAAAATGCAAAGGCAAGCCCAGCTGGGTGAGTTTCAAGGGCTGCCAGAGCAGCCAGGAAGGAAAGAAATTTCACATGAGACATTTTAATTCTTTCCTTCCTCTGCCTAAAGGACCCTTCCTGCTTCTGGGTTAGGGGATCTTACAATTTTTCTTAATACAAAAGAATATAAATATAATTCAATAACCACGAGTCCTACTCCAGTCACAATGTGCAAAACCATTTGGTTTACTTAATTCATATTGTGCTTTTTGTTTCAACTAAGAGAAAGGGTTTCAAGAAATAACAGTATCTATATGCCTATGTTTCTAAAACCCAGTCCTGAAATGTTTGAAAGCTATTGGCCAGCTTTTTTCCCCCTTGTGTTTCTTTTTTCTTCCTTTCTTTCTTCTTTCCTTCTTTCTTTCTTTCTTTCTTTCCTCTCTTTCTTTCTTCTTTCTTTCAAGATTTTATTTATTTATTTATTTATTTATTTATCAGGGGGAGAGAGAGAGAGAGAGAGTGTGTACAACCAGGGGGAGCAGGAGGCAGAGGGAGAAGCAGGTTCCCTGCTGAGCAAGGAGCCTGATGCAGAATTTGATCCCAGGACCCTAGGATCATGACCCGAGTCAAATGTAGTCACTTAACCGACAAGCCACCCAGCCATCCCAAAATTCAGATATTTTTCTACCTTAAAATTCATGATTTAAGTGTTCTAATAAACTTAACACTATTGATTTTTATTTATTGGTTATTTTCACAAAATGTTATGTCCTGTCTAAATTATGCTTTTGCATATTTTGGTGCTCTAAGAATATTCTGGAAAAATTACACTTTCAACTTCCTCCAATGGTATAGTGAGAGATTTTATAGATGGTGTGGGAGGACAGAATGAGATGTCCCCAAAAATCTTAGGGATAAAGAGACGAAGTTTTCTTCTAAAAAATAAATGCCTTAAATTAGAACATGATGGGAGAAGACCGAATATCTTCTAGCCACAAATCATCTTCTTGACTAGGGACAACTAATTTGGCTTAATTCAAAGTAAAGTTTTCCCTGCTATCCAAAAGTACAGCATTCCCTTAAAATCTTTTATAAGCTGAAATGGTATAAAGCAAAGAAACAATTACCATTAATTTATATGGAAAATTTTTGAGCATTCCCAGACCCCAAAAATACCCTCTCTTAGGCTTTTCCAATACCTTAGGACACATCTTGCTAAGGGATGCACAAAATAAATTGAGATAAAGGACAGATGCTGATAGACACTATTCCAGTGTATGGACACATGATGCTAAGTGTAGTTCTGGGTAAGAATTTGGGGGTTCCTCTCGCTGCTCTGCTGGGAGTGCATGCTGCCTCTGTCATGGCTCTTGGCTGTGACAACAAATGCTGATCGCTATTTTTGTTTTTCACTTTTTTTTTGTAAAAGCAAAAATCCTCTTCAGATTTTTTTTTTCAGTTAGTGAAAACAAGTACTAATGTAGGTCTTCCATAAAAGAGAAGTGCTGTAACACAATTTTTCAAAAAATGGGGAATACCTGTATTTAATATCTAAGTGAAAAAGCATAAGTAGAACTTTGAAACCAGCAAAAGAAAATGGAGCAGTGTCTGATTTTAGACAACTTGAGAATTCTAGAGCTGGACTTTGCTGTGAGATTAGTCAAATCCTCCTCAGAAATATCTAAGCCTTTTTGTCTTTTTCCTCACCAAGACAGCCACATTCTGATTTATATTTGTGAAAGTAGGTGCTTTGAGTAGTATAACTGATCATTTTGGTCACTGATAAAAGATGACCAGCTACACTATGAAAGAAGTAATTGCATTCTGGTTTACATGTAAGTCTGGAGTGAGGTTGGGTTAGCATCGGTCCATTGATCAGAGACTGGTCATCGACTGATACCAAAGAGTCTAGCTTTAGAGTGTGAAATGCTAAGGATCAGTTGCTAGAGTCTGGTAGTATCACCAGGCTTTCCTCACCCAGAGAGATCTTATAGGCAGTCACCCTCTCCTGATGATTCACCTTCAATGTCTCCCTTCTGGCTTCTCTCTTACATATAACTTCTATCCACAACTTTATGACCACTAGGTTAATTTTTAAGCCACAGAGCATTTTGTGAGAGAAGGAGACCACAATTATTAGTAAACACTCAATACATGTATGTGGATAAGTGAATTGATAATTAATATTTTGTTGGGAAAAAAATTAAGAGAAAAGTCACACAGAAAGCCAATCACCAAGGCATGACTCAATGATTTTATATCCATGGCTGTTATCATAGTTTTCCCCATCCCTCTATCAGTAGAATGGTACATCAAAGGTACCTCCTATAAACCCAAACACAATGTATTTGTATTTCATGTTTAATTCATTCAGAGAGACCCCCAAATACACATTTAAACTTAGTTGTTGATTCTGAATCATTTTCCCCCAGTCCTATGCTGCTCAATGATGACTACTTAGAATACTTAATAATGTATAAAGCATTATCTTCTTCTAAGAAATGGAATTAGGTTATCCAGTAATTATTCCTAGGAATTTTTTCATTTTAATGTTTGCTGTTGAATCTAAGAGAGGAAAATAGGAAACATGCTTTTGTTTTGCTTATTTCCAAAATTTACTGACTCTGAAATTTATTAATGAAGGTATGACAGAAGAATAAGATGTATGCCACTAAACCCACAGTTACTATGTCATCAATCTTTTAATTTCATGAAAGCATAAAAATATAAAATGTCTCTTTCTCTAAGTGTTCTGAAAATTGTGAAGTAGTATATTTAAAGTCAACTTTAGAACACATTTACCATCATGCCTTATAATTTAAATATTTTTCATCCTTATTTTAGAAGCATTCACTTATATTTGGACAGGGATGGAAAATTTGCATTTACAAAATGAAGATAAATCAATACAGAAATGAATAAGTTTATTTGACAGTAGCAAGATCCAGCCTGTATTTTTGAATGATGGTTTATTCAAAGAAGAGGATGTTTCAAGGTAAATGGGACCTTGTCATATTGTTCAGATACACATTAGGTCTGATCTTTCCTTGCCGTGCCACAGAAATCTAAATATTTGTTCACAAAATGATCTAAAAATTTTCAAGTTGTTTAAGGAGTTGTACATAATTCATATATTCAAGTAATCTTCAAATAGATATTCTCTGTTGTATTTTTTTTTAAAGATTTTATTTATTTATTTGACAGGCAGAGATCACAAGCAGGCAGAGAGGCAGGCAGAGAGAGAGAGAGGGAAGCAGGCTCCCCACTGAGCAGAGAGCCTGATGCGGGGCTTGATCCCAGGACTCTGGGATCATGACCTGAGCCGAAGGCAGAGGCTTTAACCCACTGAGCCACCCAGGTGCCCCCAAATAGATATTCTCTAAGCCACATGATGTTCAAGAAATATGAGAATATTACATTCTAATTTATTATTTTATTTTTTTAAAGGTTTTATTTATCAGAGAGAGAGAGAGTATGAGCAGGGGGAGGGGCAGAGGGAGAAGCAGCCTCCATGCTGAGCAAAGAACCCAGTGTGGGTCTCAATCCCAGGACCCTGGGATCATGACTTGAGCTAAAGGCAGACAACCAACTGAGATACCCAGGTGTCTCTTATTTAATTTTTCAAAATAAAGATTGTCTTTATTATTTTCCAGGGTAAAATGAAAATACATTTTAATTAGATTTCTCTTCATTTCCAACCTTTTTCCTAGATTTTGGATGAGGGTTAAATTAAATTAAATTATGGTGTTTTGGTTTCAAGTGTAATCCTATTTATGAACCATAGACTTAATGATGTGCTTTAATTAAATGATATTTTCTAATTGTTAAGAAAATTTTAAATTGTGTAACAAAATTTTAACACTGAAAAGGACTTTGGATCTATTTTAATTCCATTTATGTAAGAGATAAGGAAACAGAAATCTCGTTTAAGCTTATCAAATTAGTCCATGTCACACTAACTAAAGTTAATAAGAGTTTGAAGATTAAATTTAGATTGTTTGACTCCAAGTATTATTTCATCATAGCATATTTGTAAAAATATACTCTTTAATTTCCAAATATAGGATATTATAAGATATTTAATTTTCCTTACAAATTCTTAACTGTTACCTCAAGGAGTTTCTTTACCATTTCCACCATCAGAAACCATTTAGTGAAGTGTATTTGATGAGTTATTACATTTTCAATATTACAAGGTCTCAGGGACAGGCGGCCTCCAGGTTCTAGGAATCACCACTCAAAATGTCGCTAAGGGTGAGTACTATTCTGTAACAGTGGAATTAACTCATTCAACCTCAACAGAATGAAATAGATGAGCAACAGAATATTAAACTGATTACTGTGTAGGCTTGGTCACTAGAATTGTTCCAAGCATGGTTAGTACTTGGCCATGGAGCTGAACTGCATGTGTTCTAGCCTGACCTTGGGGATCTTAGGCAAATTATAGAGCATTTTTTTGTCTCAGTTTCCTCATCTTTAAAATGGGGTTAATAGGAGTAGCTACCTCATATGTATTCCATAAAGGGCTAGAAGTAAATATATGTAAATGACTTAGGCTAATCTATGTATTGGGTATAGTATAAATGTTTAATAAATGTTAGTTATATTAACACTACCATTATTATTATCTAACCTTTTAAGATTTATTTATCAGTTTGAGAGAGAGAGAAAGAGAGAGAGAGCATGAACAGGAGGGGCAGAGTGAGAGGGAAAGGGAGAAAGAATCCCAAGCAGACTCCATTCTGAGCATAGAGTCCTACCCGGGATTCTATCTCAAGGCCCTGAGATCATGACCTTAGTTGAAGCCAAAAGTTAGATGTCCAGCTGACTGTGCCACCCAGGTGCCTCTATTATCTAACATTTATTGCAAAAATTCATAGGTAAATTCCCTGCTCTCTGTAGAAAATCCACCCCACTCCTAATTATAGAAAAATCATAGCCTTTCAGGCAGGTAGCTTTTCAAAATTAGAGTCTAGAAATGTAAAAGGAAAAATGTAAAATTATCCCTATTCAGCTGTATGAATATAAGCTATAGATACTATGCCTTTTGCACCATGAAACAGAATATAGAAAATGAAACATACTTATCTTCTTCCTCAAAGTAATTTTTCTAGATAGAATTTGTTTCTACTGACAAATTATATATCATGGGTCCCAGGTAAGTAGTTTACTATAAAGCTAAATGCTATAATATGCATTAATAAGAGAATCTTTATGGAAGGAAAAGGGTATTGGCTTAACACAGAATGATAACTTTTTTTTAATGTATCCCATGTAATCTCATTAGTTGTCCATTCAAAATTGACTTGGTAATATCCACTTGGATGAAGTTACATACAATTCCCTTTGTAAACTAGCACATAGTCTGACCAAACAGCCTAAATATAACTTTAAAATGTTGAAATGTCACTAAATAGTTGTTTTTTTAAATCATAATTCTAGCTTTTTGTTGTTGTTGTTGTTGTTGTTGAAATGAGAGTAGTAGGAGGATCTTGACTTTAGGGGGAAAAAAGGAAAGACTGATGAATTAGACAGGCTTCCATAAGATGATGAATAATTACAAAATGAAAACACTAAATCAGATACTATATTACAGATAGATTAATGGATGAAGTTATCCAAAATTAATAAAAAGAGGGGAAATATGCTTATATAGCCAAATGAGAATAGGTTTTAAATTGAGAGAGATTCCTGAGTGGCTCAGTCAGCTAAGTGTCTGCCTTTGGCTCAGGTCATAATCTTAGGGTCCTGGGATGGAGCCCCTGTCAGGATCCCTGTACAGCTGGGACTCTGCTTGTCCCTCACCTTCTGCCACTCCCCTTAATCCCCCCTTGTGCTCTCTTTTCTCAAATAAATAAAATCCTTAAAAAAAAAGTAATACCCATCTATAACAACAATAACAAGTTAACATATACAAAGTTGATTTTATGATGTACTCACTGCTCCATATTATTAGTATGAATTTCATATAATTCACAGCCTTGCAGGTCCACAGACTTAATCCTATCAGTGCTTAGTTTATCTCACTTGGAAGAGTCAACATACTGATCTAATTCACAGGAGATTGATAGATAAGCAAGAATGCTAAATACACACTCTGGATGAAAACTTACTTGGGGTCAAATCCCATCTCCAAAACTTGTTAGTACTACCTTTAAAAGGATTTTTAATTTGTTGAGTTTCCATTTCCCAACTATCGTATGTAGATAATAATGGCTAATTTACAGAACTGCCAGGAGGATTACAAGAAATGACACACAAGAGGCAGACCAGCATAGTGACAGAGAGTAAGAACTCTGGAGCCAGACTTGAGTTCAAATCTTGTCTTTCCTATTTACTAGCTCTGTGACCTTGGTAAATCACCTAAATTGTCTAAGGCTCAGTTTATGTAACCAGAAAGGGTAAATAATAAGAGCTCCTTTCTTACCAAGTTGTTTCAAGGATTAAACCAATGACATGTGTAAAGTGCTTATAATAGTGTGTCTGGCACATATAAGATTCTCTCTCTCCCTTTCCTTTGGCCACACCCACCCACACCCACACTTTTTTTCTCTCTCTTTCACAACTAACTAAATAAATAAACAAAAATGGAAGTCTATCTCTTGACTTCAGGACACAAGAACCTACATCACTAATGAATTACCATGTGATAGAAAAGATTGTGGAGGAGGAAAGAGGAAAGGATGCAGATATTTTAGAAAGTAAGTTTTCTAAATGGTTCTTACAAAAATTCTCAACATCTTACTTGTGTAAAAACCACTTTTATAAAGACATGGCCATTATCATTCATTGGGTTGCTAAATAGTATATAGTTAATGGGCTTTGAGATCAGTTAGACCAGGATTGGGATCAGCTCACTATTTTATATATATATAAAATAGTGAGCTGATTTTATATATCTATATCTATATCTATCTATATCTATCTATCAGGAAGTGGTAGCCAATACAATAAGAAATAAAGCTGTCAAGAATATCTGGATAATCTTTCTCCTAGATAAACTACACAGAAATCATATTGAAACACAAAAGGTTGTATGGTACACTTGGGTTCAGAACCTGGGGAAATATTTGGAAGACTCAAAGTCTTCATGTCCCCATTGGAATGGAAGCTCTATGAAGCCAACAATCTTTTTTTTTCCCACTGTTGCATTTGCAGAACCTGAACAGAGACCAGAACATAGTAGGTATTCAATGAATCGCTTTTTAAAATGATTTCTCTATTTATTCAAATTTATTTACTAAATTTAAATAATTTATTTACATTTATTTTAAAATACTTTTTCAATTCAATAAATCACCTTTTAAAATTATTTATTTATTAAATTTAAATTATTTATTTATTTAAATTTATTTAGAAAAACTTTTTTAAATAAAGGTTTTATTTATTTTTCTGAGAGAGGGAGACGATGAGCAGGGGGAGGGGTATAAGGAGAGGGAGAGAGAGCATCCCAAGCAGACTCCCCACTGAGCGCAGAGCCCAATGTAGGGCTGGATCCCAGGACCCCAAGATCATGACCTGAGCCAAAGTCAGACACTTAAATGACTGGGCCACCCAGGTGTCCTTTAGTAAATTGCTTTGACTGAATGAATAAATGAATAAAAGAATATGGACAGATTTTATTCTTGGGTCAGTGTAACTTCTTCCCTGGAAAAGGCTTGGATAGGCACTGCCAGTGTCTTTTTACTACAATTTTTCTTGATTCCATTGCTATCCTCATTTTCTTCTGATTGAGATATTCTTCCTTCAAATATTTTAATATATCTAAACTTATTAGTATCTTACTTGCCCTGATATTTATTCAATATATTTAAGAAGAGTACCAAGATCAGTTCTCAGTCACTTGTGTAATTTAACCTTCAGAGCACAAACTTAATTATAAGTTTTTTAGAGGTATGAGGGTAGGAAAACTGCCTTTAAACTAATTTGTAAAACATTCTAACTTCAACAAAATTAACTAATTGTTTTTTTCTGGTTTTACAGTATTTGTATATCTTTAGTTATGTTTTGAAAAATATCAGTACATTTCTAAATGAAAATTCTTTCACATCTTTTTTTCTAAAACTGCCATTTATGAAGTGGGCTACACTTTATCTTGCCCCTTAAAAATATGTAACAAAAGAGGAGTTTTTCATTCTAAGCACAGGAAGTTTATGACAAGATTATGTTACAAAAAAACTGATATAAAGGGTGCCTGGGTGGCTCAGTTGTTTAAGCAACTGCCTTCAGCTCAGGTCATGATCCTGGATCCAGGATCAAGTCCCTCATCCGGCTCCCTGCTCAGTGGGGATTCTGCTTCTTCTTCTGACTTCTTCCCTCTCATGCTCTCTCTAATAAATAAATAAAATCTTAAAAAAAAACTGATATAAAGAAACATCCCAATTAAACTTTTCCAAGGTCATAATAAATATGTAGCCAGATCATTTTGTTATTAATCTTTAACTTGAAATGTAGTGAGGTTGACTCTGCCAATATCTGAGAGCAAATTAACATGTCAGTAACAATGTGGGGGAAAGAGAACACTTCATAATTCAGTTAGGAGGAGTTAACACATGGTTAATATGTGGCTGCCAGCAAGGCAATCAAATAGCAGTGTGGTTATTGAAGGGGAAGCCCTGAAGCTTACATAACTGATTTATATTTATAATTCTATATTTAACACTGCTTATGGAAGCAATGAATCAAAGGAAAAACAATGTTATTTAAATTTGAAACTGCATGCCAGTGGCTTTTAGGCATCAAGTTTGGAAAGTACCCAAACAAGGAAATTTCAGATTCCCAACTCTAGCAAAACTAACTTGGACATGATTTTGTGATGTGTTGTGGAAGACTGCAAGATTTTTCTTTGTTTTGTTTTGTTTTTTTATTAACATATAATGTATTATTTGTTTCAGGGGTACAGGTCTGTGATTCATCAGTCTTACAATTCATAGCACTCACCATAGCACATACCCTCTCCAATGTCCATAACCCAGCCACACTATCACTCCCGCCCCCTTCATTCCAGCAACCCTCAGTTTGTTTCCTCAGATTAAGAGTCTCTTATGATTTATCTCCCTTTCTGGCTTCATCTTGTTTCATTTTTCCTTCCCTTCCCCTATGATCCTCTGTCTTATTTCTCAAATTCCATGTTTCAGTGAGATCATATGATAATTGTCTTTCTCTGATTGACTTATTTCACTTAGCATAATACCCTCTAGTTCCATCCACATCTTACAAATGACAAGATTTCGTGGTTTTAGGATGGCTGCATAATATTCCATTGTATATCTATACAACATCTTCTTTATCTATTCATCTGTTGATGGACATCTGGATTCTTTCCATAGTTTGGTTATTGTGGACGTTGCTGGTATAAACATTGGGAACATGCTATAGCAAACATTGAGCACGTGCATGTACCCCTTCGGTACAAACTTCATTTATACCTTTAGGTAAATACCAAGTAGTGCGATTGCTGGGTCATAGGGTAGCTCTATTTTCAACTTTTTGAGGAACCTCCACACTGTTTTCCAGTGTGGTTGCACCAGCTTGCATTCACCAACAGTGTAGGAGGGTTCCCCTTTCTCCACATCCTTGCCAACACCCATCATCACTTCCTGACTGGTTAATTTTAAGGCTGCTCATGGTTGAAAATGTTCTTCTGTAGACACATTAGACTGCCACAGAATGTTCCATCATGTAATGGAAAGAGGGATTATCTGATGAATATTGAGTATTTGTGAAGTGTCAAATAGTCACCAAGATACTGAACCCAGTAATGCCTCCTAGACTGGAATTTAACATTCACTAGGAGCCTGTGGAGTGGCACGCAATGTGTTAAGTTCTGTGGCATAGAAAAGTGGATCAGACACCAACATTGTCCTCAAGAAGCTTGCTCTCTGGTAAGGTGGATGACATACATGTTCATTAAAGCAACAACCAACTTTCAACACTGGGTCATATGTACAAGGTCGCTGGTGACAAAATGTGTGCATTCTAAGTAGAGATATTATTTAGAGTGAGGTAGAGTAGAATCAGAAAAGAGTCCATAGAGAGATGGCAAGTTATGAAATGTGGAGTGGACTTGAAAAATATCAAGAAGGGATAGCAGTCTTCAATGGAGTAGTCAACTTATAAGTGGTCAACTTATCAGATCCATGGTTTACAAATATTTTATACCAGTCTGTGGCTTAATCTTTTCATCTTTCTCACTAATGTTTTATAGTTTTCAGGATTCATAGCTTCTCCATTTCTTGTCAGATTTATCTATCCCTCAATGTTTCATATTCTTTTTCTTTAGTTGCACTAATCACATTTCAAATGCACAACAGCATATGTCATTAGTAGCTGGCTTATCGGACTATACAAATATTAAGACATTTCTTCATTACAGTCTATTCTGTTACTATCCTGTGTTATTCTAAGGTATATATATTTATATGTACTTTTCTGTGCATGTATTACACACACACACACACACACACATATACACACACACATCCCACTGAAAAACTATCTCTGACTATTTTGTGGTATTTTTTACATGGCTTTGTAAAAGATATTATATGGAATTAGACATTTTCAAAATAAAACAAAAGCAAACCTATCAGTTTTCCTGTTTTGGATCACTTGGTTATTTTTTAAATAATGCACCTCCTTTGCTTAAGCAGAAAATCAAATTGTTTTAAAAGTTTTAGGGGATTATTTGATAATTAAACTAAAAGGGATGATCTCTGTTTGTCTTTTATTTTATGTATTCATTTGAGAGACAGAGAGAATGAGCATGCACACAAGAGGGGGAGGGGCAGAGGAAAGGGGAGAACCCAAACGTGGGGCTTGATCCTAGGACCCCAGGATCACACCCTAAGCTGAAGGCAGACACTTAAGTAACTGAGCCATTCAGGAGCCTTATGTTTTTAAAGCAGCTAACCCAAAGCCATCAGACTGCTACATAGACTAGGCATAACAAGAAAAGGGATTACTAATGTAGTAAATTTTTATGAGATATTGAGAATACCCACTTAATATTCAGTGCTATAAAAGTTATCATACATAAAAATAACGTATCTTTTTTATAGCAAAAGATACTGTGTACACTTTTGGAATTTCTTACTTGTTCATTCTTTTCCTCATACAACTCCAGTATCTAATACCTTCTTTCTGCTTCCCTTCCCTTCTAGGAAGGGAAGTCCCCAGAGATTATCAGGGAATAATTATTATTCCCTGATAATCTCTGGGGACTTTCCCCAGCACCTGCCTATTTATTGACTCTGGTTGAATTTTAACAGGTTGCAGCTAATAAGCAACAAAAATCACTTACCCAGAATTTCCATAAAACCCAAACTAGCAAAACTACCCAATGTTAATCATTTTTAAGAGATAAATTCAATAAACCACACTAACTGACTACCTTTGTGTTATTTTTGCCCTTTGAACTAAATAGAGTGGACTGAAATTGTGAAAACAGGTTTGATTTTTTTATTTCCTACTAAATCTTTCACATGCATGGCGTAATGGCACTGTCCTTATTCACACAAAGGAATGGATGAATAAAGAAAAGAAGAGCCTGGTCAATCTAGAGCTTCAAACTCCTCGAGAACATTCCCAGGCTCTCATTAAATGTCCACCAGGGAGAGAGAATTTGCTGCCTCCTGAGAAAGCCAGTTCACTTTGGCCCATCTGGCTGCCCTAGGTCGCTCCTGAAATTATTCTCCTTATGCTTTCCAGCTCCAGGGTTCTAGCATAATTCTCTAGGCTCACAATGGTCAAACCCAATCCTCCCTGCTGCAATATCCTTCAAATACTTGAAAATAAAGTATGAAATGCTCCCACCCTCTTATACACACACACACACACACACACACAGGTGCACATGCACACGCCACTACCAGATCTTTTTTTGTTAAACTTCCAAATTGTTTTCACCCTTTCTTCAAATGAGAGACTCCATTTCTTTCACTATCCTCTGAACACAGGTTTACCGTCGATTTTTAAAACTGTAGGGCACAGTGACAAAACAATTCTGGAAACCATTGATTTGGAGCCGGTGAAGGCAATATTATCTTCCCTTTCATTGTCAACTCTGCTTTTACATTCACTGGTTCTCATTTTGAGATCACAGTAGCCTTTTTGGCTCCCACATTATGGTTCTGACAGATGCTCAAGAGAGAGCTTTGACCCATATTCTCCTGAGATTACCTTCCATTCAGTTCTCTTCAAAAGCACAAGGAGGACTTACCGACTCAGAGTCCTGTCAACTAACACTCCCCAGTCCTTCTTACGAGAATGGTGGTGAAGCCATGCCTCCCTCATCTGCACTTACTGAACTACAAAATTTAGGGCCATTTAAGAAAACCCGGGTCCAGAAAGAGGAAGGGAACTGCTAATTGCCACACGGCTAGATATCCACAGAGCTGGGGTTAGAAGGTAAAGAATCGGGGCGCCTGGGTGGCTCAGTGGGGTAAAGCCTCTGCCTTCGGCTCAGGTCATGATCTCAGGGTCCTGCGATTGAGTCCTGCATCAGGTTCTCTGCTCAGCAGGGAGTCTGCTTCCTCCTCTCTCTGCTTGCCTCTCTGCCTACTTGTGATCTCTGTCTGTCAAATAAATAAATTAAAAAATCCTTAAAAAAAAAAAAAAGAGTAGAGAATCCCTCACTCCTCGTATGGCGTTCTTCCCACATACACCATCCGGCTACAGCCTGAACCGGTGGTAGGCCTACATATCCACACCGAATCATTATTAAAACTACTGAGTTGGGATTGGGAGGGAGACAAACCATAAGTGACTCTTAATCTCACAAAACAAACTGAGGGTTGCTGGGTGGAGGGGGGGTGGGAGGGGGGCGGTTATGGACATTGGGTAGGGTATGTGCTATGGTGAGTGCTGTGAAGTGTGTAAACGTGGAGATTCACAGACCTGTACCCCTGGGGGGGAAAAATATATGTTTATAAAAAATAAAATTATAAAAAAAAATGCATATAAGGATCTTAAAAAAAAACCTACTGAGCTGGATAAAATCAAGACACCTCTTGACAAAATTTTAAGTAGACAATACAATATTGTTAACTCTCAGTACTATGTTGCAAAGCAGATCTCTAGAACTTACTCATCTTGTATAACTGAAACTCTGTACCCATTGAACAGAAACTCCCCATTTTTCTCACCTCCAATCTCCTTACAACCATCATTCTAATTCTCTGCTTCTATGAATTTGACTATTTCAGATTTTTCATATATGAGGGGTCATGTCTTACTTGTCCTTCTGCATCTGGCTTATCTCATTTAGCATGACATCCTCCAGGGTCATCCATGTTATTACCTATGTCAGAATGTTCTCTTTTAAGGCTGAATGATATTCCATTGAATCTGTTGTTGGGCATTAGATTGTTTCCATACATTGACTATTGCAAATAGTTGTGAAATAGACATGATATCTCTTCAAGATCCTGTTTCTAATTCAACCCAGAAGTGGAATTGCTGGATGGTACGGTAGTTCCATTTTTAGTGTTTGAGGAAACTCCAAGCTGTTTTCCACAGCAGTTGCACCATTTTACAATTCTACCACCAGTGTATAAAGGTTCTAATTTCTCCATATTCTCACCAAAACTTGTTATCTTTTTTTCTTTTTTTAAGAAAAACCAATGAAACTTGCATTTTAAAGTTCTATTATGGGTGCCTGGGTGGCTCAGTGAGTTAAGCCTCTGCCTTCGGCTCAGGTCATGAGCCCCACATCGGGCTCTCTGCTGAGCAGAGAGCTTCCCTCCTCTCTCTCTGCCTGCCCCTCTCCCTACTTGTGATCTCTCTCTGTCAAATAAATAAATAAATAAAATCTTAAAAACAAACAAACAAACAAAAAAAAAACCCCAAAACTAAAAGTTCTGCCCTCAGGGAGACTATAGATTAAAAGAAATTTAAGAGACATTAACCAACCATAAATATGTATCTTATTTGGATCCTGATTCAAATAAACTATAAGAAATTAATAACATTAATTAAATATATGAATATTTTAACATTGGATTTTTCATGATGTTAAGACATTGCTAGTTTTTGGTGTAATATGCTTTACATTTGGAGTATTTCTAAGTAATTATCATTAAAGATATGTAAACTGAAATACTGATGAATATATAGGATTTGATTGGAAATAATATAGAAAGTAGGTGGAGATAAAATAAGACTGCCCATGAATTTATAAATAATGAAGCTGGGTCATTACAGCTAAATGGGGATTCCCTCTTTTGTTCTGTTTTTGTAGGTGTTTAAGATTCTCTATTAAAAACTTAAAGTCCTGAAGGTTGAATCTTTTCCAATTTTGTCTTTTTTTATTAGTTTTTTTCTTAAATAATAACTTTTTTTTTTTTTAACAAAGCACAACCTATTTTTTCAGACTCCCTCCCTTAGTAATATGAATCCTGGCTTAACTTCCCAGCGAATTAAGTCCACAGCTTACAACACAAATATTTTGCCTTGGAAAATCCTTAATCAATATTTCCTTGATATACTGCAGAACACAAACATCTGTCCTGATTTTTCTGGTGACTTTCAGAGAACTAGCACCAGGTTGTTACTGTAAAGTTCATTATTCAGATCTTTGTATCCACACTTACATCTAAAATATTGACTTCTTGTGGTGGGTATACAGAGCTAAAAGAAGTGGGCACCTTTATAAAACATGGAGAAACAGTACTTCTCCTGAAAATTCATCCCATGACATCCTTCTTTGCCTTACCTTTAATTTGCTTGGTGCCCTTGATCACTTTGAGCACTTTCCTTGGGAAAACAGTTTCAACAGTTCCACGGTGAATCAAGACAAAAGTGTAGCCCATTGAGAGGTAGACTCCATAAAAGGCAAGGACCTGGTGGTAGCCACAGCTTTGAATTTTGAAATCAATTCCTACTTCTCTGCCAGCAGCATCTGTCTTTCAGCCCAAGTCAAGTAGTTTTGTAGCCCTTAAAGAATCTGTAGATGATGGACATCCTTCAGAATATCTTTTCAAATGACTTCTCAGTCACTTCAAATATATGTTGAAAGAAGGTGAGCGGTAATCAGAAAAGCTGGAAGTAGAAAAGGAGAGCATTACTAGAACACAATGTTCCCTATTTTGTTTTAAACTAGTATGATCGTTTTCAAGGTCATCTTCCAAGATTGCACAAAATTTATTCATGTCCTTTGTTTCTTATCACTGAATATTTCTGAATTTGTAGATGCCCTGTAACTCCAAAGATGTCCATTCACTCATCTCTGACCAAGAATCTTTTGGAGATTGAAGTTAGTTCAGATGATGAAAAGCTATTCAATTATCTCTCAGTATAACTTTGTAAATATTCCTATTGTCACCAAATTCCAAATCGCACACTTTCTTTTTCTTTTCTTTTTTTTAAAGATTTTATTTATTTATTTGACAGAGAGAGATCACAAATAGGCAGAGAGGCAGGCAGAGAGAGAGGGAGGAAGCAGGCTCCCTGCTGAGCAGAGAGCCCGACGCGGGGCTCGATCCCAGGACCCGGGATCATGACCCAAGCTGAAGGCTTTAACCCACTGAGCCACTCAGGCACC
The DNA here is from genome assembly GCF_010015895.1 of Lontra canadensis. Taxonomy (NCBI): domain Eukaryota; kingdom Metazoa; phylum Chordata; class Mammalia; order Carnivora; family Mustelidae; genus Lontra; species Lontra canadensis. Next base: position 7,415,674 of record NW_022631047.1, on the reverse strand, counting down.
CCACATTTCTTTTTCTTAAACACATACACACATACATACACGCACACACAAAACAAAACTTAAAACAAAAGAAAAAGCTAATATAAAACCAATTGTGAGTTTCAGGTATGTGAGAAAGAACCTAGATGTCCATCAACAGATGAATGGATAAAGAAGATGTGGTATATATACACAATAGAATACTATGCAGCCATCAAAAGAAATTAAATCTTGCCATTTGCAACAACGTGTATGGAACTAGAGGGTATCATGCTTAGCAAAATAAGTCAATCGGAGAAAGACAACTATCTTATGATCTCCCTGATATGAGGGAGAGGAGATGCAACATGGGGGGTTAAGGGGGTAGGAGAAGAGTAAATGAAGCAAGATGGGATTGGGAGGGAGATAAACCATAAGTGACTCTTAATCTCACAAAACAAACTGAGGGTTGCAGGGGGGAGGGGGTTTGGGAGAAGGGGGTGGGGTTATGGACATTGGGGAGGGTATGTGCTATGGTGAGTGCTGTGAAGTGTGTAAACCTGGCGATTCACAGACCTGTACCCCTGGGGAAAAAAAATATATTATATGTTTATAAAAATTAAAATTAAAAAATAAAAATATAATCAAGAATTTTTAGCCACTTAGAGACTATCATAGGCCAGACACAGGTACTGAAATATACTCTTTCACCTCTAGAAACCAAAGGTTCAAATTTGCATAATCATTAACTTTATCTATTTCTGGTCTTAGCTAGTCCTTTGAATAACCCATTTTGTTTGATGTGGACTCCAAAATATGTTTGGGCAACAAGTGTGATGAATGTTTACCCTAACACGACACCAAGCTTACCCAGTACAAGCTTTAATAACCTTCAGTGACCTGATTCATTCAAAAGAATGCCTCTTGTCGAGGGTGCTTTAATGTTTCCACCACTATTTGCACTCTCATACTAATTTAAAACCATGTGAGCTTTATATTAAGCATTGAACATGATTTCAAAATAGAGCACAAAGATTTTTTTTTGGTCAATTTTAATCTGTACCACATTTTAGTTTGTTGTGGACGTCTTTGAAATTATTGATCTATTTTTCTGTGTACCCTATGCCCTTGGTGAAGTTTGTCCTTACAAACTGTTTATTGTGCCCTGCGTGGCTCTGATTTTGAAACTCCAACTTTGAAAGATTTCTTTATTCAGATTCCATGATGCTAATCTGGTGGTCATTAGGAGCAAATTTTATTTCTCCTCCTGTGAGGTCGTGGAAGAGAAGACATGGAAATATATTCCTTTCTCAAGAGCTTATCCAGATTGGGTGGCTTTGGAGTAGTCATGACAAAACAAAATCAGGAACAAACTTATCACCTACTTTGTTTTTATTCCTCCATGGCACTGCTCGTTTTATCCCAGATTGATGCCTCAGGAATGTTATGCAGTCAATGTAACATAAATCAGCTTGAAGAAACTGATTACCTACCACCCAATTTTATAATCAAGCCAGCAGTGTAATGTGGGGTATGTGATGACAGGGGCCAAGACTCGTCCAGACTTCCAGATTCCAGTGTTGCCATAAGCATGAAGTCCTCTGTGTCCATCCACCTGATAGTAAGAAAACCAGGGAGCCCTCAAGGGGGTCCCGGAAAGAGTTCACTGTGGGCCTCGTTGACTTACATAGTCACAGCAATACCACTTCGTAGACGTCTACTGATAAAGCCATTTTAAGTCTTAAGTAATAAGCACTTGGTGCTCCATGACATGCACGGTTTTACAGCTGAGAAGATGTTCAAGCTCATCCTAACAAATTGCGGACAAGGCAGTAAGTTATTCCTTCTTATTATGCAACTAAAATATTCATACGGCTTAAAATTTTTAAACTTAAAACAATATATAATGAAAAATGAGTATCCTTGTACTTATTTTGACATTTCCTATGTAATAAGCATAGATAGATAGAGTAGATATAGCCTCATCTGTAAATATATATAATAAAGCTTATTCATACAAAGGGATATTCCAAAACAATTAAAAAGAATAAAGCTGATCTCTAGATGCTGACATGTAAATTGTATCTAAAAAATATAGTATAATCTATAAATGCTTTTTTCACCTTTTTACAAATTCCTACATATAAATATTCTCTATTTTTAAAGTTCTTTTTTTTTTTTAGTTATTTAAGAGAGAGAGTGTGTGCAAGCACCAGGGGGAGGGACAGATAGAGAAAGAGGGCAAGTCCCAAGCAGACTCTTGCTGGGTGCAGAGCCCCACATAGGGCTGTATCTCAAGACCTCGAGCTCACAACCCTGAGCCAAAACCAGCTTGGACGCTTAACTGACTGCACTTCCCAGAAGCCACTCTAATTTACTTAACCAATTTTATTTTGATGAGCATTCAGGTCTTCCCAATATTCCACAGTTGACATTCTTATACAGTATCTTCGTAGTATGCCCATAGATTATTGTTCCTGGAAGCTGAATTACTGGATCTAAGAGCAGAGAATTTTGATAGATGGGCCAATATGCTCTCCAAAGAGATCCTATGAATAGTGTATGACTAGATCTGATTCTGGACATCTTGCTGGCAACTGTTATTATCAAATGTTTTCATTCTTTACAGAAATACATTATTTACTAGTAATTTTTTAGTGAATGTGTTCGAAAAACATTTAATATATTTATACACCATTTGTATTTGTTTGGTGTGAACTCACCTTTTGCCTATTTATCCATCTGGTTGTTTATATTTATTGATTGATTTATAAAGCACTGTACTTTTCATATGTTAAGGAAATTTTCTGCAGTTAAGGAAACTAATCCTCGGAGTGTCTGGGTGGCTCAGTTGGTTTAGCAACTGCCTTTGGCTCAGGTCATGATCCTGGAGTACCAGGATCGAGTCCCACATCGAGCTCCTAGCTCCATGGGGAGTCTGTTTCTCCCTCTGATCTTCTCCTCTCTCAAGCTTTCTCTCACTGTCTCTTTCTCAAATAAATAAATAAAATCTTAAAAAAAAAAAAGAAACTAGTACTCAATGATTCTTCCCCTTTTTGGTTATACTTAGTTTATGACTTTTTTTTTTTCCTTAAGGGTCAAGCAGAAAATTTTAATTATCAGGTGGTCAAATTTATCTGTCTTATCTTCTCGGGAGATAAGTTTTTGTTTCTTACCCAGAAAGGCCTTCTCCAATCCAGCATTATGAAAATATTTGTCTGTTTTAATCATTTTATAACTTTGTGTTTTTTCTTTAATATTTGAGTCATCTGGAAAATGTTATGTGTAAGGAGTTTAGATCAGTTTTATTTTTTCTAAGTGCCTAGGCTTTTGTTCCCACAACTTTTATTGACTATTTTATCTGTTACAGCATTGACATGGGGTTCCATCCTTATAACAAATTCCAAAATGAATTTGTCTTCATTCCTGAACTTTCTATTTTATTCCATTGATCAAATTAATTTTCATGAACTTGAATAAGACATTTTCTAATGAACACTTGAATGCCCTTATATCTCTGGCTGTTTCACTTATCTGTTGCTATCTAACAAGTCATTTCAAAGCTTAATAGCTTAACACAATAATTTATTGTTTATCATGATTCTGTGGGTTGGCAATTTGGGGGTCTTTACTGGGATCAGTCCTGTGGCTGCAGTCATCTGACAGCTCAACAGGGAGTGGAGGTTCCAGAAGGATGCACTCACACAGCTTGGCAAACGGTGCTGGCTGTCTGCTAAAAAAATCATGGTTCATTCTCCTCTAGTGGCTTTTCATTCCCCTAAAGGTTATCCTGGGTTTCTTCACATCCCAGTAGTCTCAGAGTTCCAAGAAGGCAAGCCACAAAGCACGAGCCTTTATCAGGTTTCTGTCTCCCCACACCCTCCACCACACACATTTACTAATATTCCAGTGGACAGAACATGTCACATGGCCTAACTCAAAGGCCATGTTTGCTGGGATTTAGGCTCCTCCACTGATGGGAGAAGTGGCTGAGAATCTGTGAACTTTTAATCATAACACTGGCTATTAACTCAATTTCATTTCATTTTTTAAAAAATTTATTTATTTGACAGAGAGAGATCATAAGTAGGCAGAGTGGCAGGCAGAGAGATAGGAGGAAGCAGGCTTCCTTCTGAGCAGAAAGCCTGATGCGGGACTTGATCCCAGGACCCTGACATCATGACCTGAGCCGAAGCAGAGGCTTAACCCACTGAGCCACCCAGGTGCCCCTCAATTTTATTTCTAATTTTGTATGTTTTTGCTTTCTTTCCCTTATTCTCAATTGAGATTCCTTACAGTTAATGTATTTTATTGTCTTAGTGATTTTCTTTACAGACAACTGCCTTGGGTAAATTTGTTTAGTCTAAATTTATGGGTGCATGTATGTCTGCATGAAATATATATTTGTATTTTCTTATTACATAATTATGTATTTTATTTATGTGAAATTATAGGTACATATAATATACATATTCTTTCCTCTAAGAACACTGCTTTGGCTTGATTCTATTGATCCTACTTTCACTCTCATTACTTTTTAAATATTCCACATTTGCAATTCTGATTTTATGTTTTGCATTGCGTTAGTTAAAAGAAACTCAGTTTTTTTATATTTATTATAAATTTTTTTATGATCAGAGACTGAACTTTGTAATACATTGAAATTTTAGCAATTATTAAGCTATTAATTGTGGCCTAATTTATATTTTTATAAATTAGAAACATAATGAATAAAAAAGTATGATTCTATATTTTTAGCGTTTACCCTTTAATGTATGTGTGTATTTTATAAATATATATAAGGGAAATTTTATAAATATATATGCATAGGTAGATATATTTGCCTATGTAATGTTTTTAATGTTTTGATATTTTAGTGATACAAGTGTGAATAGTTCTTAAGGGAATTTGTATACATATAATATTGATCATAAAATAGTCCACAAAGATTCCTCAATTTCTAAATTAAAATACAATACAAAGTATAACTCCTGATTTTAGTTAATAATAATAGAAATATGCTACAAAATAATCTTTCTCTTAACTAATGCCATTCACAATGGAAGTCAAAATTGAAATTGCAGAATATTTAGAAAACAATGGGAATGAAAAAAGAATGAATAGTATATGCATATATCCATATCCAGATACATATATATATACAAATATACATGATACATAATATGTATCATTTCTTCTATTAATTGTTGTATGGATTCTTTATATCCTTTCTTATGTTTATCTACTTAATTTTTATATCTATTCATTCTAGTATTTCCTGCAACATTTGCCTTAATAATTTTGATAGTCATTTCAAACACTGTGATTTAATCTTCACTATAGATTGTAATTTTTATCATTATAAAATTCCCTTCTTCATCTTCTTTTTTTTTTTTTTAAAGGTTTTATTTATTTATTTGGCAGACAGAGATCACAAGTAGGCTTTGAGGCAGGCAGAGAGAGAGAAGAGGAAGCAGGCTCCCTGCTGAGCAGAGAGCCCAATGCGGGGCTTGATTCCAGGACCCCAGCCAGGATCACGACCTGAGCCAAAGGCAGAGGCTTTAACCAACTGAGCCATCAAGGCACCCCCTTTCTCATCTTCTTTACTGCTTTTGCCTTGAACTCTAACTTTTCTTCTTCTTTTTTTTAATATTGTATTTTTTCATTTGACAGAGATAGAGATCACAAGTAGGCAGAGGCAGGCAGAGAGAGAGGGGGAAGCAGGCTCTCCGCTGAGCAGAGCGCCCAATGCGGGGCTCGATCCCAGGCCCCTGAGATCATGACCTGAGCTGAAGGCAGAGGCTTAACCCACTGAGCCACCCAGGCACCCAAACTAACTTTTCTGATGTTAGTATTGTCTCCTCTTTTTCTTGCAGGGAATTGAGGGCAATTTCCTGGTGTGCCCTTGCTCTGATCTATCTTTCTTTCTTTTTTTCTCTTTCTTTCTTTCTGAAGAGGATAGGGGCAGAAGGAGAGGGAGAGAGAACCTCAGGCAGGCTCCATGCCCAGTGCAGAGCCGACGCAGGGCTCAATCTCACAACCCTGAGATGATGACCTGAGCTGAAATCGAGTCGGTCGCTTAACCGGCTGAGCCACTGAGGAGCCCCTGCTCTGATATGCTTTATCTGTAAAATTAAAAAACTTAATTTATTGACTTTGGCTCTCATTCATTTGTTCCAAGGCATGAGGCACCTGTGGCAAATTTCCTTTTGTTTCTTGGGGCATATTTTCCTCCCACTGGATTCCTCACTTATCCTTTTCTTGATAGGTTTTCTCCGTTTTTTGTATATTCACATCTTTGATGATTCAGCTTGGCAGTGGTTTGATAGAAAACCTTGGTGAAAACTGAGACACCATAGAAAAACTTGAAACTTGATTTCTTTTCTTCTCTTAGTACAGGTCTATGTTAGAATACTCTATGTATAGTACCTTGTGCTTACTGCTTATATTTTATTATAGCACTTATATTTTATTGTATATTTTATTTTATTGTAGTTGCACTTATATTTTATTGTAGTTGCTTTGTCTGTATTTCCCTTTAGATCATTGTTGATCAGATAATATTTTCAATGCTGCATCACAGTTACTCCAGGGGTTTACTGAAAATAAAGACAGTTGGGTCCCTCCCCTCATCTATAGGATCTAAATTTGTGAGGGTGAAACTCAGGGATCTGTTTTAAAATTTTAAAAAAGATTTTATTTATTCATTTAAGAGAGAGTGAGAGACAGAGAGAGTACAAGCAGGGGGGCAGGCAGAGAGAGAGGGAGAAGCAGACTGCCTACTGAGCTGGGAGCCCGACACAAGTCCTGTCCCAGGACTTGGTGATCATGACCTGAGTTGAAGGCAGACGCTTAACCATCTGAGCCACCCAGGTGCCCCAGAAATCTGTAGTTTAAATTCAAGTTCTAGTAAGTCCTTTTGCATAAACTCTGAGCTCCTGGGAATTATTCTGCTCATCATGATATCCCCAGACTCTATTATAGTGCCAAACATCAGAGTAGGGCTCAAGATATCAATATGGGATTGATTGGGATATCAAGATATCAATATGGGATTCAGCAAGTGAATAAAGATGTTTGGGATTACATGTACCTTACAGGATATGTGTTAGCCAGAGAAGGTGACTTTTCTTTTTTTACCTTTGTCTAGTCTTGGAAACAGTATAATGTTTTATGAAGCCTTCCCATGAGTTTTTACCCTGGTTTTATCATCATCAGACTCCTAAGGAATTATTTCAATGAAACGTAGGAAAATGTCACATGCAATGAAAACTCTGTACTGAAATCACTTGACTTGGAATGTCATTTAGTGATTGATAACTATTTGGCTGTAGAAGGAGCATCACTAGCAATCCATTGTTGAAAAACTCTGACAGACTTTGACCTTAGTTGTAACAGAAAGGAGTGGATTGCAACAACTATACTGTTGTGAAATCTACTGGCGCTGGTCTTTCAGACATAAGCTTAAGTCTTGTTTCTATCTCCTGCTTTCGGAAACTACCTTTTCGGGAAGTGTTATGATGACACCTTGAGATTACACATGTAAATAATTAAACATCGAGCATGTACTCAAAAATTACAATTATTATTTTAAAAATTATAAATAATTTGGGAATAAAATATGAATAAATAATTATGTCCAGGAGGCATTGTAGTTTGATAATCATAGCTATAGACAAAGATGATTTCATCATTAAATATTAAATTCATTATGTAGAAAAATATTTTAAAATTTGCAATATGACTTATTTAGCAAACACTTGAGAAAGTGGGTAAGACTATAATACAGTATAAATCCAGATTTACCAGTCAAAATGTTTTTAATTAAAAGGGTTCTGGGAATTCACGTGAGGTTCCACTCCAAATGCCTGGGTGGTGTTCATGGAGGAAGAGAGGGTGTTGCTTAACTTGGCAGAGGAGTCTGTTCTCTTTGAACACTGAGTATATCAATCAAAATAATTGATAGGATGTGTTGAAAGTTCAGAAACATAGGACCATAAAAGCATATGGTCAATGAGCAAGCATATGACAATGAAGACCACATATAAAAGCTGAAAGAGGGGCGCCTGTGTGGCTCAGTCATTAAGTGTCTGCCTTTGGCTCCTGTCATGATCCCCAGGTCCTGGGATTGAGCCCCACATCGGGGGTCCCTGCTCAGTGGGGAGCCTGCATCTCGCTCTCCCTCTGCCTGCTGCTCCCCCTGCTTGTGTGTTCTCTCTGTCAAATGAGTAAATGAAATCTTAAAAAAGAAAAAAATTAGAGCTGAGAGAGAGACAAGTTCTACTTTAATATGGAGATAAAATTCTGTCTGTCTTTATTTTAGTTTGACTAAAAATCTGATTCCTGGCTAATGTTACCAAATGAATTAAATACAAGAATCAAATATAAAATTTGGGAACAACTTTGATGGGTTGTGTGATGAAATGAAATATCCAGTAAAACTTTTTACTCTATGGCCAAATCTGTCTAAATGATCTTTTTTGAAATTTACCCTTACAAATATCACAGTTTCAAAATTTCTATTGGATAGGCTTTGATCAATCTCACCTCACCTTCAGATTTCAATACAAAAGTAATTCTATAGCTCCTGTTTGAGTAGGTAATCATTTTTATTTACTTCGGAAAAATAAGTATTTTTAGCTTTTAGTTGAATTCATACAGAGGCTAAATCAGATCATCTTCTCTACTTCCACTATGTGAATTTCCATTCCCTCTAAGAATATAAGCTAGCAATATATTGGTCACTCTTTCACATGTCTGCTACATTCTGTAATGCTCTTCCGACTTTTCACTTTCCAGTCCCATTTTTAGAAAGTACATCAATCCTGTGGGGAATATCCCCAAAGAGGACTTATTTTCTTTCCCCTCATTTCTCTTATTTCTTTCCTCTTATTTCCCTTATTTCTTTCCTCTAATTTTTCCAACCCCACCCGATGGTTTACCTGGAAAAATGACTTGCAAACCAAGCATGGCAACAGGTATATTCTTTCAATAAAACACCACATTTTTTTCTCAAATACACAGATTTTCCCCAGGCCTGAAGTTCATCAACTTGATCAAAATGCACACTGTATCTTAATATTTAGGCCACAGAGTAACTATAAAGATGCAGAGTTTGTTGTTGTTGTTGTTGTTGTTGTTTTTAGCACCACTGAATCTATGTGCCTTTAGGTCCAAGTTTATTCTAAAATAAATTTTGACGTAGATCAATTTTTAAGTCACAGTGCCTGTGATCATGACTAGCTATTTATAACACATGGTATCATTTTATAATAATCACAGTGTCATTTATTGAGGACAAGCACCCTATTAAATTCTTTATACATACAGTCTCATTTTTTTTATTGTCTTATCTTCTTTTATTTCAGTACCAAGCAGAGTGCAACCCTTGAACAGATGAAAATAGGCATGAGTGCATGGAGTAAGACATATAAACTTGATTTCAGATTGTTTATATGTCTGAAGATGGAACTGAGAACAGGTTCTTCTTCTGAAATTATCAGTCGGCTTTTATTAAGCATTTATTAACAGCAGCTACTGTGGTATGCCTTTATATGCTTTGTCTTGTTTCATTCTCAGAACAACCTTACTAGGTAGATACCCTTATCATGATCCCTTCTTGCAAGAGCCAGGAAATAGACACAGTGTGGCTGTCGGGTGAAGCAGTTTGCTGGTGGGCATAACGTTCAGATGGAGTGAAACCAGGATTACCAACCATGTGGCCAAGAGCTGGAGAACATGGCTTAACCCGAACGCACCACCGTGTCTCCCAGTGCCAACACTGGTGGGCTTTACATGAAGAACACAACTCCCTGATGCCAACACCTATTAACCCAGGACAGTGCTGCTAGTGGAGAAGAGGAGGGACATCCATCAAAGCACCACCTGAAGCTCTGAGAAAACCAGATTCCAGCCTGGCTGAGCAGAAAAGCAATCAGCAAGAGTTGTAGACCCTGCTATGTGCACATGTGTTTTCCTTTAATGAGTTGGAAGCAGCCTGCCCCAGATGGAAAACAAGCCCATTTTTAGGGGTTTACTTGGGAGTATTCCTGGTTCTTCACAGGATTGGCTAGGCATTCAGAGATGGGGCTGACTAAGCACAAGTACCTACTGAGCTTTTTAAAACGAGCCACTGCAACATTTACACCCTGACTCTTAAGTAGAGTCCTTGAGAATAAATCTAAACCACTGTGCTATGATTAAGTTGCATAAGCCTGATGCACATTTAAGGTCTACAGGCATCAACTAATTAAGAGTATAGTCAGGGGATGAAGCCTCAGGATAAAGGGGAACCCCAAAATCCATAAAGGACTTTTTTCCCCCTTGGGTCCCCTTAGCAAAAAATTTCCTTTGTGTTGTTAATTATCCAAAACAGAAATTCTCCAGAGAGAGAAAAATACAAAGAAACAACTTCTTGTATGAGTTCTAAGTTAATTTATCCTTCATTAATCAAGAATCATTTATTTACACCTTTTGACCTAAGAATTTCACTTTTTGGATCTTACAGGATCATCACTTAGATCACCAGTCATGAAGATTTATGTTTCGTGTTATTCACTGCAGCACTATTTATAATAGAGGAAATTTAGTGATGGGAAAATCTTAGTAAATTATAGTCGTTCATGCAACAAAATATTCTGCAATGATTATAAATCATGTTATTGATGACTAAGGACAATAGAAAGTGTTTCTGATTTTATACCAAAGTGAGAAAAGTTACACAGTTTGATTTCCATTTTGTAAGAGAAAAATATATATGCACCAAAAAGGACTGAAAAAATACATATTAAAATGTGATATTTGATATGTCTAGTTGATGGGCTTATGGGTGTTTGCTATTTTCTTATACTTTTCAGTCTCTCTCCATTTTTTACAATTATGATATATTATTTTTCACTTTTACCAGAATTAAAAATCAAGGGGGTTGTTTTGTTTATTTTAAGGAAAAGGGAAAATCATTTACTCATTTCCCACAATTCTTGATACTTCTTTGCCAGTGGAAAAAATGGTTGTAATGGAAAGTCAATGTTTGCGATAGGAATATGAAATTGTTCTCAGCTCTTTACTCCTTAAAATAAGGTCTCCCAAGTAACACACAGTCATAAAGTAAAACTTTGTTGAGAAGTTGACTGGATTGTCTTCATGACCATGCAATGAAGTAAGTAATGTTATTAGCTTCATTTTATATAAAAGAAAACTAAGGTACAGAGTTGGTCCAGTAACTTGACCATAGCTAGTAACTGGTAGATCTGGAGTGGGGCCTAAGTACCCACTTCAGTGACTCCCACGGTAGATGATGAGGACCGACCCAAAGTTTCACCCAAAGGCAATGTTCTCATGTGATCTTTAAAAATACACTGTGTTAAGGAATTTCTACCATAACACATTTTAAATATACAAGTGAATAAATTATACACACAATCCTTTACTTTGGGTGATAGTAAATAATGATTGAAACATTTTGTAATTATGTAAATATTATGAGTTCCTGCTCTGAAAATATTTCTAAATTTATCATCTAAGTAGAAATAAGTATGTCATCTTAATGGTCCTGAACTTTTGGTGTTATCTTATTCCAATTTTCTTTGATTGATTCTGAATTTGGTGGTAGAACATAAAACATGTAAGGCAAAATCAATATCCAATGATTTGGGGGGAAAATTTTGATTATGAATAATTAGAATTTGGTCAGAGTGGATTCTGAGAATGCTGTGTGCATGTATATTGGCAGTTGGTGATAAAAGTAGAGGACATTTCTGAAATGAGTTACAGGAATATAAGGATACAATTGGCAAAAAAGAATTAACTTCAAGTTCAAGCTGTGCTCAAGAAGGATATTATTAACACTGAATACCAAATAGTGACTAATTCTCCATCATTTTGGTTGGTTCTGGAATGTATCATATGAATTTTTTTGCATGATATTTGCTTTCCTAATTTGGGTTTTCTAAGACCAATCTAAAATACAATTTCTATTTTCTGGGCCAGATAAACTGATGGTAAGGTGAAACAGTCCAACTCTTTTTTTTTTTTTTTTTTTTTTTTGAGGAGGAGATCATCTGGGTATTTACACCATAGTCACCATCAAACCGTGTCTTGGGACTCAGGTTATCTGTGCTCTCTACACTAAACCTTCCTACACATGCCTGAACTGGATGGAGAGGTAATCCTTTATAACATAACTGACCAAAAGTAATATGGAACAGATGCAATTCTTTTGATTGTAGAAACCTGTTCAAAATCTTTTTTTCCACCCCAACACAGCAAGGGTTATGATACATCTCACTGTTACCAGTGGGTCACCAGAACAGAGATCTCATGAGGGACAAGAGGCAATGGTATGCATATACCATCCTGAAGAGAAAATATCTGTGTTTTTACAATCCCGTCAAAGGGGGACACCTGCGTGGCTCAGTCCCTTAAGCAACAGACTCTTGATTTGGCTTCAGGTCATGATCTTAGGGTCCTGGATTAAGCCCCAGGTCAGGTTCCACACTCAGCAGGGCATCAGCTTGAGGATTCTCTCTCTCCCTCTGCTCCTCCCCCTGCTTGTGCCCACACATGTGTTCTCCCTTCTCAAATAAATAAATAAATTAAAAAAACAAACAAAATCTCATCAGAGGGATTTGGATCAACTGCCCAGCTCATCTTAGAAAATGACTCAGTTATAAAGCGATTTCTAAGGAGTAAAATTCCGTACATTCAGTGAACATTTTAGAAATATTCATCATAGTTAATGAGGACAGCTATTATCATCACTAATACAGTTACTGCATCCTTTAGATTATTTTAAAATTTAGTGCTATAATCATTCTGAAGAATTGTGCTCTTGTTTATGTTAAAGACTTTTATTTTTATGTTTATGAGGGCCTTATAAAATAAGAACCTATAAAACTATTAAAAGATCATTTTAATTTCATCTTGTTGAATTCTTGCCAATACCAGTGATCTAGAGGCACAAATGCTGTTTTTCAAATACCCTACAAGCACTACCAAAGAAGTTTTTCTTAGTTCAGGCTGCTATAACAAAATACTACAGACTGAAGTGGCTAAACAACAAGCATATATTTCTCACAGTTCTGGAGGCTAGGAAGTCCAATATCAAGACACTGGCAGACTATTTTCTGCTAAGGGCCTTTCCTGGCTTTCAGATGGCCACCTTCTTGCTGTTTCCCATTAGGCAGAGAGAGGACTCTGGTCTCCCTATTCTTATAAGAACACTAATGCTATGATGGGGGGGGTTAACTCTAATGACCTCAAGTCAACCTAATTGCCTCTCAAGACCCCACCTCCAAATACCATCACTTTGGCAATCAGGATTTTGATATATGAATGGGATTGGGGGGGGGACACAAACATTCTAATTATCACAACAATAATATTCCAAATTCAATCATAACAGTAATAGTAATAAATTATTTGCCTATGAAATGTCATGGATAAAAAAGCTTCTATTTGTAATTCTGTCTTAGTTTCTTCTGTCATTTGTGATAGATTTGCCATAATGCCTCAACTGGGGAATTTGAAAGGAGGAAAAACTCCTAAAGAAAAATATTCACAATTAGAAACATTATAATACACTCTGGGGTTTGATTCTAACCAGGTCATCAGAGTCTTGGGATTCTACCTTATGGAGGAGATAGCCTTTTCAATGTGGTTCTTTTGAAATTCAAGTAAGTAAATGACTTTTTAAAAAAGATTTTATTTATTTATTTATTTATTTGACAGAGAGAGAGAGAGAGATCACTAGTAGGCAGAGAGGCAGGGAGAGAGAGAGGGGGAAGGAGGGTCCCTAATGAGCAGAGAGCCTGATGCGGGGCTTGATCCCAGGACCCTGAGATCATGATCTGAGCCGGAGGCAGAGGCTTAAACCACTGAGCCACGCACACACCCAGTAAATGACTTTTAATTAAACCCATCTAAAATGGATGAGACTTAAATAATTCTGAAGGACTTTTTCTCATTAATTGAAATTCTTTCTCTTGTTCATTCCTCCTCTCTCCCTCTCTCCTTCTCTGCTTTCTCTTCCTTTTTTTTTTTTTCTTTTTACTTTTTGGAGATGATAGAACTAAGGTGTCTGGTATAAGTGATTACTACTGTACCCACCTCCATGTTGAGCAAGACTGTCTCTCCAGGATGAAATGGTGGTGGCATCCAAAGATATACTAGCTAGTGACATTACATTTTTCAGAAGAGAACACAAGGAAGTTCTTTCAATTTAATTGCTTTATCAAAAGAAAATTCCTGCTTTTTACTGTCTCAAAAAGGCCCTAAGCAGTTCTATTAAGAACAGGCAAAACCAAGGGATGTGTGTGATGAGACACATGACCATGAAACCTAATGTTTTGTAAACTGTGCAAAGGTTTCCAAACATCTCAATTAGTTCTCCCTCAAGGGTAACATAATGTTTAAAATCATTGCAAATGCTCTTCAGACTAAAAGGAGAGAACAGTAGAGAAAAATTGAATTGCTTCACTCTACCCAACATTTTAGTTCCTCTATAAAGAGATGCAAAGAACATGCATATGTAGTTTTAGGATATCCACAGGGACATTTTCTTTTTGGACTGATGTAAAATCACTCAGACTACATACAACAGCTTTCCTACATAAGACTTGAGAGACTTGGGGCGCCTGGGTGCCTCGGTGGGTTAAGCCTCTGCCTTGGGCTCAGGTCATGATCTCAGGGTCCTGGGATCAAGCCCTGCATCAGGCTCTCTGCTCAGCGGGGAGCCTGCTTCCCCTGCCCCCCCTCACCTCTGCCTGCTGCTCTGCCTACTTGTGATCTCTGTCTCTCTGTCAAATAAATAAAATCTTTAAAAAAAAAGACTTGAGAGACTCAGCAAAAGATTAATCAGAAGAGACAAATGCTCTAACTTCTTTGAACAACAGATCTCCACTAATAGCAAGTGGTATGTGCTCAGTTGTCTTGTCCCTTGCATAGAAGCCTTTATTTTTGCCCAGATGTTCTCTTCATCAAAATTTCAAAAATTATTTACAATATCACTGTGAAATTATGGGAGAATTAAGCATCTTCTATATTCTACAAGATATTGTACATAATCCTATATCTTCTAATTGATGGCTGCATTGTAATTCCCTAATTCCACTTAAATCACTGAAACTATTAATCCTGTTCCTTATATATAACAAAGAAATAATCATAGACTAAAACCAAACCATACATATTTTTTTTTGTTTTATTATATTTTCCATGTAGGTTTGTATTTAATTTTCTTAATCCTAAACTAAATGTCTTTTAAAAATGTATTTAGTGATTTGATAGAAGTTCTTTTTATCTATATTATTAAACTAGATAGTACTCACAAAGCCTGGGTTAAGGATGAATTTATTTATTTATTTATTTATTTATTTATTTATTTATTATTCTGTATATGGCACTTTCCTTATGCTTTCAATAAGGACCTAGGCCACTATTGTACCCCCAGTGTCTAGAATAGTGCCTACATATAGTAGGTGCTCACTAGATATTTTTTGAATAAATGAATGATTACTGAATTCCATATAACATCCAAAGAAGTTTCTAATGCTATGTAACCAGAAAGAGCATTCTTTAAGTCATCCTTATCACAATAAGGAGGGCACTGGGGATACAATAATGACCCAGGTCCCTATTCCCAAAAGGAAAAAAAGGCAATAAATGAAGAAATATAGATTCTGTTGGGTGCTGAGAAAACTGAATGAAGAAATGAAGAAGAAAACTAAAGCAAGTTAGAGGTGAAAAACATGAACTAGGAATGAGGTGCTTTTTGAAAAAAATATGAGTCGTCAGGAAAATGTCCTGTGATAATATTACATGTGAGTGAAAAGCTGAATCAAGTGAGGGAGAGCCACGTAGATATTTTCAGGAAGAGGGATCCTGGCAGTCAGAAAACTTTAATGCAAGACTGAGGAGAGAATGTATACACCACGTTTGAGAAAGAGCAGAGACTGTGTGAGAGGTGGAGTTAGAGAGAGTGGTGGGAGATGGAACCAGAAAAGTGGCCCCAAGGATGGCCCCCCAAAGCTGACTCTATGAACCACACCATTGTGCTGCCCCTGCCACACTGATCAGAGTGACCTTTGTGATGCACTGGATGCTGTGGAAATAATGGTCTATGACTTCCAGTAAAAGACACCAACCAAGGCTTCCGCCTCGCTCGTTGTTAAGCCACTCATGTGGGGAAAGTCAGCTGTTTTGAGGACAATCAATACTCCCTGAGAGTAGTCCATGTGGTGAGGAAGGGAGGACTCCTGCAAGTACCAGCTTTACGTTGCCAGCCCGAGTGAGCTTCAGGTGACTGCAGTCCCAGTGGACATCCTGACTGCAGTTTATGAGAGACCCTGAGTCAGACCCGCCGGCTAAGCTCCCCTGTAATTCCTGGCTTACACAAATGGCATGAGATAAAAAATGGTTGTTCTTGTTTATTAGTACTACTTTTTTAATTTTTAGAGGTGGCGGAGGGATGGAGGGAGAGAGAGAATCTTAAGCAGGCTCCACGCTCAGCACAGAGCCCACACTGGGCTGGGTCTCATGACCCTGAGATCATGACCTGAGCTGAAATCAGGAGTTGGAGGCTTAACCAACAGCTGCCTGCCACTTTATCTGCTCACAGACTAGAATACAGACATGGAAGTAAGCAAGCATGAACCATGTTCCAAGCACAACCCTACAACACAGCAGAGCAGCAAGATGGAAGAAACCTAGGACCTTTCCAGCCCCGGATGTTCACTTCCCCTTTGACTCTTTTGGAAAAGGGAAAAATAATTTCCTCCCCTATTTAAGCCACTGTAATTTGAGTCTCTGTTATAACAACTTATCTTGTACCATAAGCCCCACAGGGGAGGATTTTTAAAAAGTTCTCTCATCCTGTTTCCATTTTTTGAATGGCTCCTATTCCTGTTGGGTATGCAGCTAAAATGGTGACCAAATCTAACCTCTGTCACCATGAAACTTAGATAACAGTGGAGGAGAAGCACATTGAACAAATAATCATGCAAATACATCTAAAACTACAACCTGTGACGACAGTTCCACCATTTAGGGACATTCAGGACAAGTGAAGTCCCCTTGCACATGATGACTCCCAAAACACTTGAAATCTCAAGTTCCTACTGCCTCTTACATAGAAAAAATTATTTCCAACATTCCTCTCATGATGCATTTTGGAGTTTCTTTATAATTATGAGTCATGCCACTAAACCTCCTTCTTGACATTTAATGACTCCAATGGCATTTGTTAATTCAGATGTGATCCCACAAGAGCAGAGTTTGAGTCTGTACTAGCTTTCTATAGCAGCTATAACTAATCACCACAAATGTAGTGGCTTAAAACAGCACAACTTTGTTCTCTTACAGTTCTGAAAGTCCAAAATGAGTTTTATGGGATGAAATCAAGGTGTTGTCAGGACTGGTTACTTCTAGAGGCTCTAGGGAAGAACCTGTGTTCTTGTCTTTTCTGGCTTCTGTCCTAGGCTAGAAGCTCCTTTCTTGGGTCACATTGCCTTTTCTCCCCTTGCCTCTGTTGTCACTTCACATTTTCCCTCTTCTGCAGTCGTATCACCATCTCTCTTCTTCTTGTAAGAAGCCTTTTTATAAGTGTCACATTTTAGTCTCACCCGAGTAATCCAGAATAACCTCCACATCTCAGGATCCTTAATTATATCTGCAAAGACCCTTTTGCTATGTAAGGTAATATTCATTGGTTCCAGGAATTAGGACTTGAATATCTCTGGAAGCCATTATGCAGCTGACCACATACTCACACTCCAGACTACAATTAAGTTTATTGGCAGAAAAAACTTCAAAATTCTTCATACATGTCAACAGGTATCTTGCTTACCCTGTACTTATTCACTTAGGTTTTTCATACTCAAGTGAAAGCCCAGATTTTCAGTAACCTTGTTAAATTCTACCTGTTGAATTTAACCCATGAACTTTTTTGAATCCATACTCTTTCAAATGGGATATTTAATAATCGGTCCACTTCATCTCAAAAGTATAAAAGGATTTCAAGCCACGTTTACTCTTTATAATGTGTCTACCTCTGCAGCATCTGGGCGGCTCATGATTTTGTCTGTTTTTAAGTCTGATATGGTGAAGTTTCAGTGTGTGTAGGTCAATGGTCCTGCGATTCAGGCTGAGGAAACTAATGGAGCTAGTAGGAATGCCACTGAAGAGTGTTGCACAAAGTCCATTCACAGTCTCCCCAGACCACTTTCTGTCTGGTGTTGGCATCATGAGACTCCAATTCAGTGTGCGGGCCATAGAGATGGAAACTACTTCTCAGCATGGGTAGCTAATGCCAATGATTTCAGGACTTTATTTACAGCAGAACTTGGTCTGAAACTGAGGACCTAGGTGATAGAATTCAACCTTCTCAGGTCAGAGAGCTAGTGAAACCCAAATGACGAACCAGCCTGACTGAGGTTCAGACTAGAGCCTCTAGCCCAGTGAAGAAGGGTACTCACCAGAAAACCAACACAGAGGTCCAGTCATGTTTCCTGAGCCAACATGGAAGGAGGCTGAAGCTTAGCCAGTAGGCAAATGCCCTGCTGTGTCACTTGCCAGGCAGAGGTGGTGAAGGCTGTTTCAAGATTTCACTCTCCGATGTGCTGGTCAGGATTGAACCAAAAGTCACGGGCCTGAGACTCCATGTTGGAAGGCCTGGAGAGTGTCTGGGAAAGAGAGGGATGCATGAATGACTAGAATTTCGACCCTAGAAGATATGTGGAAAAGGTGCTAGTTCATTAATTTTACTCTTTACAATGTATCTACTTTTGGAGCACCTGGATGGCTCAGTCAGTTAAGCGTCTGCCTTCAGCTCAGGATATCAGGATCCTGGGATCCAGCCCCATGTCAGGCTCCCTGCTCAGCCAGGAGTCTGCTTCTCCCTCTGCTCCTCCCCCCACTCATGCTCGCGCGCTCTCTCTCTCTCTCTCTCTCTCTCATTCAAATAAATAAATAAATAAATAAAATCTTTAAAAAATGTATTTGCCCTTACTACAAACCTCTTTATCAGAGTTGGAAAATTGCCCTTCTGCCCCTAAAGGGGAACGAACACTCTGGCAAAGTATTTAAGATGCTCTGGAAATAATGTCTAGTACACATAGGGTGTTTGGTACTCTTCTAAGTGCTTTGAAGCATGGTAACCTATTTAATCCTCACAACCTATTGAGGTTTATTTTACAGATGAAGAAACTGAAGCACGAGGAGATTAAGTAACTTGGTTCAGGTTACGCAGTTAGCGAAGGTTTAAACGCAGCACTCCTCTCCAGGGGCCACACCTGTACCACCAAAATATGCCCTCTTTTGGGCAACCGCCTCTTGGTACCCTCACTGTGTACAATGCCTTGCGTGTAACCCAAGCCCAATAAATATCTGCTGGGTTGACAGGTAAGTGAGGATGGATGCCTTATAGAGTAGACAGATGAAAGAACCTCCCGCTGGGAGAATCAAGCTTTATTTGATTAAAAAAACCTCCTGAGAATCCTCCTGCTAAAGATGTCTTCATAAAGCAGAACAGTGACACTTACTAATAATCAACCTGTCCTTGAGGTTTATTACCAAATGCTTTCTGTGACGCTTCCACTAAAATAGGACCAAATGGCTAAGTACCAAAAATAATGTGTTTTGTTCTTTTTTTTTAAATTTAGAAGTGAAAGGGAACATCAGAATAAATGGAAAATCAATGTTCTGAGCCAAACATAGGAAATTGCCTACGCTCTTCCATTACTCTGTGTTTATGTGTCAAAAATAGTTCTTTAAATACTCATTATTCATATTTCTAGCAAAAGACAGAATGTTAAATTCTGACTTGAATGAAGGAGGATGGGAGGCAAGGGAGATTTGTCATTAATATCCTCCCTACAACTTGCATAATTTTTTCTTCATTACATTGTAAAATTAAATCTAAGATAATAAGTGATTTTTCTGGCATTTTATAATGCTTGGTAATAGATAGCCCTCTTACTATTTTTGCTTATCTTATTTTGGCATTTTGCTAGCTGGGTTCATTAGTATAATTCTATTAGACGTGTTCTTGACAAATAAAGAATTTTCCCCAGGTATCTTTTGTACCATGATGCTCTAAGAGTAGCTTTCTGTCTAAGGTAACAATTCTCATCCCAACAAATATTATCCAAATGGGCTTGAGTGAAATATGTCTAATTCCTCTGAATCAAAATTCCTTTTTGTGTAATGTGGGAAGAAAACATATAGCAAACAAATCTGACCTTTTCTTTTGCATTTAAGTTTTCATCCAAGGATTGTTAACCTAATTACTTAGTATGGCAGAGTATTTGAACATATTTAAATTACAGGGTGGGACAGATTTTCAAAGAACTGAAGCACCTATGGTGCCCTTGATAAAAGTTTCTTTGTAGAGTGAGTCTGTGTGGATTGACTATTGAGAAATTATTTGCTTGTTTTGTGGCTTTTGGCTTCCAGCCCACTTAGCTTAGGGCTTGTCTGGTCATTTAGCCATATTTTCACAACACTCAAGTGATAGGATCTTTTCCAGTATCATTTGAAATGCCTTGCAGCTGTCCTTGTTTGCCTGGCTATTTACCCAGACAGAGAGCAAAGGGCAAATTGTTTTCTCAGTTGAACTCAAGCAAAAACACAAAATTTTTCTTTATTATTTAGTTTTGGGTCCCACCTAGGTCATTTTTACTAGGTCTTTTTACTCTCTCTTTAAGAACTAATGGCTTAATGCCCTGATCTCTATGTCAAAGTGGTTTTTCATAGTCATTCTTCCTACCATTCATTCACTAACTTGTTCATTCAACAAGATTTCATTGAGTGCCTAATTTGTGTCTAGTTCTATAATACGCAAATAAATAATAGTTGATCATTGCCCTTGAAGACTTGGCAGTCTAATGGGAATGAGAGATGTGTAAACAGGCTTTAGAATGTCATGAGCAAACTGCAAAGTGGTATTAGAGAGATAAGTAGGAGTGTTTGTGGAATCTCAGATGAGAGAGCAAGGGGAAACATGGAAGCATTGGGAGGGAGGACTAGAAACTAATATCATAATGGCTTTTATTTTAACATATTTTGATTTGGGGGTACTTTTCAATGGTTATGATTCATTTCCATCTTCATTATATTATGTATGAGGCAACACAATATACTAGAAAGAGAACAGACTCAAAATCCAATTCCGTCACCTACTACTTTGTATCTTTAACAAATGACTTAACCTGTCTAGGCCTGGTGTATTAGAGCTTTATCTGGATTAGGTAGTGGCTGACCCACTTCCAAACCCTCTTTCTATTTATGAGAATGTTCTCATTTACCTAAGTCTTGATGTCGGTCAATGTGTGCTGGAAAAATGAAAAGATAATGATACTTAAAAGAAAAAAAAGACCATGATACTTGCTTTCCTCACACTCCTGGCAGCTATGCTCAGCCAATCTGAGTGTCCAGTGGAGCTTAAATATCAAGCAAAGAAATTTCTTCTTTGCAATGGTTCCATTTGTGCACAGAAACAACCACAAGTATATCCATGCTTATACAGATGTATTAGTTAAAACTCAATGTATTATTCAAATATTTTGTCTTTGATTATATCTCATCTGATTGATTATCAATTTCTAAGAGGAATTTTTTGAAACCTTAATTATAATTACTGTTTCATCTCTTTCTCCTAGTAGTAATGACTTACGTATTTTAAGAATATGTTAATGATTTTATAAGTTCTTAACCTTTTAACCATTGTTAATAACTTTGTTTCTTATCATTTTTTAATTCTTGGATTTTACTTTGTCACAAAATTGTTACTCATATTTTTGTGATTTTTTTCTATTTATTCCAATAATCTGTGACCTTTTGTTTTGAGTATGTATTATTACTGCTGGTCTTTTATTTTTTTAAATCTGAAAGCCTCTGAGTTTTACTGATTTTTTTTTTTATTTCAAGTTCTTATTTAAATTCTACTTAGTTAACATATATTATAAAATTAGTTTCAGGTGTAGAATTTAGTGATTCATCACTTACATATAATACCCAGTGCTTGTTAAAACAAATGCCCTCCTTAATGCTCATCACCCATTAACCCATTTAACCCATCCCCATCTACTTGTATCCATCAACCCTCAGTTTGTTCTCTCTCGTTAAGAATTTCTTATGGTTTTCTTCCTTCTCTCTCTCTCTTTTTTCCCTTCCCCTATGTTCATCTGCTTTTTTTTTTCTTAAATTTCAGATATGAGTGAAATAATATGGTATTTGTCTTTCTCTGACTTATTTCATATAGCATAATACACTTTAGCTCCATCCACGTCATTGCAAATGACAAGATTTCATTCTTTTTGGTGGCTGAGTAATATTCCATTAATGAATGAAAGACCGAAATGTGAGACAGAACTCCATCAAAATTCTAGAGGAGGTCAGAGGCAGCAATCTTTTCAACTTTGGCCATAGCAACTTCTTGCTAGACCCATCCCCAAAGGCAAAAATGAACCACTGGGACTTCATCAAGATAAAAAGCTTCTATACAGCAAAAGAAACAGTCAACAAAAACAAAAGATGATTGACAGAATGGGAGAGGATAGTTGCAAATGACACACTGGATAAAGGGCTAGTATCCCAAATCTATAAAGAGCTTACCAAACTCAACATCCCAAAATAAAAAATCTAGTCAAGACGTAGTCAGAAGACATCGACAGACATTTTTCCAAAGAAGACATCCAGAGGGCTAAAAGACACACAAAAAGATGCTCAACATCACCATCATCAGGGGAATGCAAATCAAAACAACAATGAGATACCACCTCATACCTGTCAGAATGGCTAAAATTAACAACTCAGGAAACCACAGATGTTAATGAGGATGTGAAGAAAAGGGGATGCTTTTACACTATTGGTGGGAATACAAACTGGTGCAGCCACTCTGGAAAATAGTGTGGAGGCTTCTCAAACTGGGGGCATCACGTTACCTGATTTCAAGCTTTATTACAAAGCTGTGATCACCAAGACAGCATGGTACTGGCGTAAAAACAGACACATAGACCAGTGGAACAGAGTAGAGAGCCCAGATATGGACCCTCAACTCTATGGGCAAATAATCTTCGACAACACAGGAAAAAATATACAGTGGGAAAAAGACAGTCTCTTCAATAAATGGTGCTGGGAAAACTGGGCAGCTTATGTAGAAGAATGAAACTCGACCATTCTCTTACACTGTACACAAAGATAAACTCAAAATGGATAAAAGACCTCAACATGAGACAGGAATCCATCAGAATCCTAGAGGAGAACATAGGCAGCAATCTCTTCGATATCAGCCACAGCAACTTCTTTCAAGATATGTCTCCAAAGGCAAAGGAAACAAAAGCCAAAATAAACTTTTGGGACTTCATCAAAATCAAAAGCTTCTGCACAGCAAAGGAAACAGTCAAGAAAACAAAGAGGCAACCCACGGAATGGGAGAAGATATTTGCAAATGACAGTACAGACAAAAGATTGATATCCAAGATCTATAAAGAACTCCTCAAACTCAACACACACAAAACAGATAATC
>NW_022631047.1:7377116-7387195 GCF_010015895.1 Lontra canadensis | reverse complement strand
CATGTTGTTTCCTGTCTTGCTAATTTTGGCCATTCTAACTGGTGTAAGGTGGTATCTCAATGTGGTTTTGATTTGAATCTCCCTGATGGCTAGTGATGATGAACATTTTTTTATGTGTCTGATAGTCATTTGTATGTCTTCATTGGAGAAGAGTCTGCTCATGTCTTCTGCCCATTTTTTGCCATTATCTGCTTTGTGTGTGTTGAGTTTGAGAAGTTCTTTATAGATCCTGGACCATATACAGTATGGAGTATTATGCCTCCATCAGAAAGGATGAATACCCAACTTTTGTAGCAACATGGACAGGACTGGAAGAGATTATGCTGAGTGAAATAAGTCAAGCAGAGAGAGTCAATTATCATATGGTTTCACTTATTTGTGGAGCATAACAAATAATAAGGAGGACATGGGGAGATGGAGAGGAGAAGGGAGTTGAGGGAAATTGGAAGGGGAGGTGAACCATGAGAGACTATGGACTCTGAAAAACAACCTGAGGGTTTTGAAGGGGCAGGGGGTGGGAGGTTGGGGGAGCCAGGTGGTGGGTATTATGGAGGGCACATATTGCATGGAACACTGGCTGTGGTGCATACACAATGAATTCTGTTACGCTGAAAAAAAAAAAAAAAGAACCTTGAAAAAAAATCAACAAAAACTCTTCTAATAAATACGTGTCTGCTCTAAATTCTCAAAACACCACACGGACCTGACATTCTAGCACCATTAACAACATCCTCTTTGCCTTTCCTCTCAACATTAGTATCCCACATGCTAATGCCTTTCTACCGCACTTCTCACATTCAGTAGTATTTTACTTGAATTGAATATATTATTGATTTGGCCTTTGCCACACCATGAATTGGAAGAGCAACTTTTTATAAGAGGGAACCAAGGTGCAGCCTGATCAAGGTAACTGGCCAAGGTCACACTGCCCCAAAGTCAGAGATATGACTACAGCCTGAACTCTTGGCTCTTCACCTGACCCACACCTATTCCCCAGTGCTTCTATTACACCTGAAGACAGATGCCTTTGTATGGCATTACTGTGATTGCATGTACAAAAAACAGAAGTAAGCCTTCAACTAAACTTCCTTGGATATTGAGACAGAATTCTTATTTAATTAGTGGAAATAAATAGGTTATGTATTTTTATTTAGAATTCAATTCCAATGACAAATTGCCTAAGTTGGTCATAGGATCAAATTAGTCACCACATGTTTTCTCAACCAATGCACTCAATTTATTTGGCAATTCTGGAAAAAAAAAAAAAAAGGAACAGACGATATCTGGAATGATTACCTGGCAATGAGAAAGCGTAAAAACTGTACTAGTCTAAACATCTAACCATATACTTCCATCCAAATACTGCCCATGATAAGCAAGCTTAAAAAGGAGTAAATTAATTCTACAAAAGGTTCTATATGGAATGAAAAATCTAAATATTTACTCTAAAGCTATACTCTGTGTAATTTAATCTCCTCTCAGAAAGGGATCCAGAGTTAACTCTCCCTTTACACATTTTACATTTCTTCCCAGCTGATTGTTTCATTACATTCTAATTTGGGTCTTAGAAGAAAAGGAAAAGTTTTCACAATCTTCCTGAACAATCAACAGATATTTTCCTCCTTATCTATGTCTGCTCACACACAGCAATCATGGCCTAATAAAGCAATTAAAAAACATCTGCATGAGAGAGAAATATCACATAGAAAAATGATTTGCCATCAACAATAGCTAAATTGTGCAAAGATCCCAAATGTCCATCAACTGATAAATGGATAAAGAAGATATGGTACATATCTACAAAGGAATATTACTTAGCCATCAAAACGAATGAAATCTTGCCATTTGCAATGATGCAGAAAGGGCTAGAAAGTATTATGCTAAGCAAAATAAGTCAGTCAAAGAAAGACAAATATCATAAGATTTCATTCACACGTGGAATTTAAGAAACAAAACAATGGACATAGGAGGGAAAAAAGAGAAGGAGACCAAGAAACAGACCACTAACTACAGAGAACAAACTGAAGGTCACCAGAGGGGAGATGGGGGGATGATGGATGAAAGAGGTGATGGGGATTAAGGAGGGCATTCATGATGAGCACCTGATGCTATATGCGGGTGTTGAATCACTAAACTCTACACCTGAATCTAGTCCTGTGCTGTATGTTAACTAACTGGAATTTAAATAAAAACTTGAAAAAAAGAAAAAGAATTCACCTTAGCTTTATATAGCAACTTTCTGACCCCAAACATGGCTTGATAGAATTATTGACAGGAGTAATTCTCTCAAATTAACCATAGAACTAAAAAGTTACCAACTATTTAACAAGATATGTAGTGGAAGAAGGAACAAGCTGGGGTGGCCATGTGTATCCAGAATCTAAGACCTGTACCATAATCACAGTTCTACAGAGAAGAATTGGTGAAGTGGATAGGGTTAAGGGAGAAATAACGGTCTATGGTTGGCAGGACACCATATTGGATTCAGGATTTTTCTTTTTTTTTTTTTTAAGATTTTATTTATTTATTTGACAGAGAGAGATCACAAGTAGGCAGAGAGGCAGGCAGAGAGAGAGGGGAAGCAGGCTCCCCACTGAGCAGAGAACCCGATGCGGGCTCGATCCCAGGACCCCGAGGCCATGACCCGAGCTGAAGGCAGAGGCTTAACCCACTGAGCCACCCAGGTAACCCGGTTTCAGGATTTTTATAACTTTGCCTTTTATCATTTGCAAGGCTTGAAGAAGTCACACAGTCTGCCAAGAACTGAGCTCCCTCATTTGTAAAGGAAATGGCTCATTCAGAAGCCTTCTATGAGCCTGTCCCCTTGCTCTGCTGCCCTGAACCCCATATGCCTGGGCTTAGGTCCTGACATAGGTGGCCAAGAATAATCTTCATCCTCATAGATGTGAGCTTCAGGAGGCTAGCACTCCCAAAGTCATTCTCAGGGCCAGAATTCTCTACCTTTCTTCTTCCTCACCATAACCTAGCCACCGTCCTACCAGTCTGTCTGCAAGGCTCTGCTAACTGGTACCTCTGCACTTGTTTTCTTTCTCCTCTATCCATTTGCACACAAAGCCAGAGTACTCTTTTTAAAAGACACATACATTATTAGGTGCCTCCATTATTAAAATTCCTTCAACCTTTTCCCTTTCTTGTAGATAAAACCCAACATATATACTTTATGTAGGTTCCACACCCAGCATTGTAGCAATGTATATAGACTCCACAGTGGGTGTGGAGCCCAATGCAGGTCTTGAATTCACAACCTTGGATGCTTAATCAACTGAGCCACCCACGGATGTCAAAACCCAAAATTTTTTAGTGTGACCTATAAAACTGCATCATTTGCTCCTGTCTACCTCTCCAGCCTCATCCTGATATGGAGCTACAGTCATACTGGCTTTCTTTTTGTTCCTCACAAATAATCCTTCCCCTTTCCTTTCTCAAGAATTTCTGCTGCCTATTCTCTCTTCCCTACTTAATGTCTGTCTCTCAAGCTGGAAGCTTGCTGATGGTGGGACCTGCTATATCCCCCAGCTTCTTACATAGTGTTTTGAACATGGTAAGTATCAGTAAAACTTTTCTGGATAAGTGGTTAACCAAGTTCCCTTGACTATTATTTTAGTTTTAACCTGGGGCTAAATTGTGATGTCTGTGTCTTTCCTGTGGCTGACTTTGCATCTTGGCAACTTCTCTAGTTCTCTGCCTATGTTCATCATCATAATTCCTTGCCTTTGCATAGAAGTAAAAAAAAAAAAAGTTGTCTAAAAATAACCTTTTTTTTTTTTTTACAATACAGAGGATTCATTTCACAATAAGATTTATAACAGAATTCTCCAAATACAATTTATATATTTGATTTAAATTATTTAATTTTCCAAAATCTAATTTACATAATATCCTCTGGAAACAAATCCCTGCATGTTTAATCTAGAAGGTCCATCTGTGTCCTCAGTTTCAGATAAAGGAGTCAATGCTCATAAAGATCTGGAAGGTTAATGGTTTGCTTGAGGTTGCCCTGGGTTATGACCACTGAACAATGTACTAAGAAAAAGCAATATTCTACTCAGAAAAATTGCAGATATGCTATATTTAATTCATATTCTTAATCCATAAATTCCCCTCGAAAATAAGTTATTAGCATTGACAGACACAAAGCACAACCAGTATAGTTCACATAAAATGCCAGGACTGAATAGATGGTCACTGAACATTTATTGAATTAATGAATGATAAAAGGAAGTGAAAAGTTGGGAGCTGAAAGGGAAGCATTAGTTTACAGAATATCCTAGACTGTCCTCAAATCAGTTAAACTTAAGTTTAACTTGACATGACAAGAGTGGTAGAGACAAAATGCATACCAAGGTTTTCGAAATTTCAGGAGGGGAATAACTGTTGTTAAGATTTCAGGCTATTTATTTATTTATTTATTTTAAAGATTTATTCACTTAAGAGAAAAAGTGCATGAGCAGAGGTGGGGAAAGGGGGCAGGGAGAGAGAATGTCCAAGCAGACTCCACGTTCAGCCCCATTTAGGGCTTGGTCTCATCATAAGATCAAGACTTGAGCAAAAACCAAGATTTAGATGCCCAACCGACTAAGCCACCAGGACAATCATTTTACATATGAAACTTGTAGGAATCTTTTTCCCTCTTTTATTAAACACTAAGCTAAATTAGCTACATTTTTCATTCCACAAGGAGTTTGGATATATTCCATAAGGAGTTTTAGAAGAGATATAACTAAAATAAACATAATAAGCTTCATCTCCAAGTAAGTATAAAAATGTCCCCCAGTGGGGCACCTGGGTGGCTCAGTGGATTAAAGCCTCTGCCTTCTGCTCGGGTCATGATCTCAGGGTCCTGGGATCGAGCCCCGCATAGGGATCTCTGCTCAGCGGGGAGCCTGCTTCCCTCTCTCTGCCTGCCTCTCTGCCTACTTGTGATCTCTCTGTCAAATAAATAAATAAAATCTTTAAAAAAAAAGTCCCCCAAAATTGATATTTCTTGCGCGGTGCTCTAACTAGAAAGCTGTCTTTGTCTCCATCTGTTCTACCCTCTTAATCTCATCCCATCCCAAGTCTTTAGTTAAAATTCAGACAAATGTAATTACTATTATTATTATTATTACACATTTATTTATATACAAAGTGCTTATTCTCCACCCACAAATTTTAAAAATTGCTTATTGTATAAAATGCTATTCCTTAATTGCATTAGATTGTTATGCTTTAGTCTCTTAATTGTTAGAGAAACAGGACAGCACTACTGTCTTTTATATTCTCCACAGCATCAAGAACAGAGGGCCTAAATAAAGATTGATGAATCCAAATAAACAAATGACAAGGTAGCTGGACATGTGGTGTTCTTTATTTTTTTTTTTTTTAAGAGGGACAAAGGGAGAGGGAGAGAGGAAAAGAGGGAATCTTAAGCAGGTTCCACAACCAGCAAAGAGCCCGATGATGCAGGGCTTAATCTCACAACCTTGAGATCATGAGCTGAGCTGAAATGAAGGGTCAGACAGCCAACTGAGCCACCCAGGCACCCTCAGAAGTGTGGTTTTCCTTATGTGGGAATAACACAGCTGGAATCATTTTAGAGAAGTATTAATGAGATTAATGGCCATCACTGGACATGACCAGAGTTAAGATGTTTGAGTCAATACATAGTCCAAGAACTGATGTGCATGTGCTTTTCTTATGCAAAACCAAATGTTCGGTGATTGATACAAAGTTTCCTCCTCACATTTATACCAATATAAACTATGAATACACATAAATTTCTTCACAGTCACACCATGATTTGGGTTGTTTGGTTCACCTATTATTGTACAAAACATTAAATTTCTGTTTTTGAAATGTATTCATTGTCAGTTGAGGGTCTAGCTGAGAATGAGTCTGGAAGTGGAAGATTCCAAGAAACTCCTCGATGGAATAAGCCTAGACCTCTGTGTTGCTGCTTGGAGGAGTGCTGGCCAGCATGCCCTGGACTTTGCATCAGCCAGAAATACATGTTTGTGTGAAGCCACTGAGATGTCAGGGTTTTCATGTTACCATAGGGCATAGATTATTCTACCCTAACATGTTGGTTAGTTATAGGAATTTTTAATTTTTTAATTGCTGTTATGGAACATGAAAAAAAATATATTTATATATGGAGAAATATATATAGAAATATTTTTAAATATACATATTTAGAAAACTAAATATAAATATAAATACAAATATATATATATATATATCTCCAAAATGTTACAATAATGTACATAATGAAGATGGGGTAGACAAAAGAGAAAGAAAGTTTGCATGGGCTAAGTTCAGGGTTTTCAAGACCAGCTGAGTATATAATAATTTGGGAGAAAGAGAAATGTTCCTACACAGTTTGAATTAGAATCTTTCATTGTTTTTTAAGTTGCAGAGACAAAATTAGAATTTCTGTTGGATTTTGACAGATAGACTGGTCTTTGAAAATGATCCTGTAGAATGCATAGAATGAACCATGTAAGGAACCAGCTTACACATGTTGAGGTGTTTGTCTATGGGTCTTCAATGTATTGTATTCTATCAAGATACAAAAATTATGGTAAAGGGAAATCTTACTTTTGAGCTCAGAAAGGTGAAATATTTCATGATAGACATTAATGGAGCTCTATAATCTATGTGGCTCCTTTTTCTTCTCTGGGCATTCAGAAATCTCACTTTTTTATTATATTAGGCATGCCTAACCATGTGGCCAGCTGCAGTCAATAAATTATCAATGAA
Organism: Lontra canadensis; assembly: GCF_010015895.1. NCBI lineage: Eukaryota > Metazoa > Chordata > Mammalia > Carnivora > Mustelidae > Lontra > Lontra canadensis. The sequence goes on along the minus strand of NW_022631047.1, from coordinate 7,380,436 downwards.
AGTGATATGTGTTGTTTCTGGGCAAAATTGTGTAAGACTTGTATGGGATTCATCTTTCTTTCTTCTCTTTGCTGCACTGATTGGTGACATTCCAGATCACAGAGCTCTCACCATCTGGTTCCTTAGTGAGGAACACATGGAATAAGGCCTCAATTATCCATGATAGGCAGTAGCATGAATAAAAATAAATTGGGATTGTTTTTATCCCCTAAGATTTGGAGGCTATTTGTTGCTTTAGCATAACATGACTGAGGCTGACTGATACATAAACAAACAATGAGGATGGGAAGGGTGTTGACCTTACTTTAAAGTAAAGAATTGGAAGGACACATTCTTTTGTTGAAAGCACCATCCTGTGTCTGTTATAATGCCAGGTCTTTCTACAATTTTTACGAAATTGGTATTATCATCTCGATTTTACATAGAGAGAAAGGTCTTGTTAAAAAGTCTTTCAATCAGAAACAGGATTCAGAGAAGATCTCTCTGAATAAAAAACCAGGTGTAATTAGCTAACTTGTTGGTGATACCAAGAGAGAAGTTAGGAAAAAGTTCAAAGCTTTCATACACTTGCCTCATTTGATCAAAACACTCTCGGTTTTTCACTTTCGTGTGCATATTTCTATGGAAAACATGAGTTCAATTATCTAAATACAAATTCCCTTGCTTCCTACTGTTCTATACCTTGAAAAAATGTTACCTGTCTGGCCTCTGGAGGCATTTTTCTGCTTTGCAAAAAATTAAAAATACACTTAATTAAAATAGTCTTCAATCAGAATGGCAACTCCATAAGACACTAGCTACGGGGGGGGGGTGGGAAGTAGAAGAGAAATGAAATGAACAGCAATAGATTAGTAAATGTACCTTTACTCTGGTTTGTTCTGTGCTTCAGATTTATTAAAACCTCCCAAAATAAAGAACTCTCATATGTTGGATGTTTATTTAAATGCCTCAGAAAAGGTTTTGTTAGGAATTTCAAATGTCAGGGGGAAGGGGGAAATACACTTTTTTTTTTTTTTAAATGTTGGGTTGCTTTTGATAATGTTCTGAAAGACTGCAGTATAGGCTTTTAATGTTTTTGGTTTTGCTTAACACAAGATAAAGGGTTGAGAATACTCCCTTAAAATTGCATATCTTGGGAGAGTAGGCACCTCTTCAGTGCTATGTGTGGGAGGAGTTTCAGAAATATTTCAGGGTCATTTTCAAATTTCTAAGACCTCATCATAATATCTCTCTTTCTACAGTTCCCCAGGATTTCTGCTATGCCAGCTCATTTTTCCTTTCTAAGGATATCACTATCCTAAAGCAGTTGCTACTAACAGATAAATGTCAGGTGGCTGGTTGTTTGGGGGTAGAGAAAACAGCTACCCACGGGTTAAGCTACCTCATAAAATGTATTAGAATACTTAAAACACTTCTTGGTGTGGTACATAAACACTGAATCTTGGAACACTGAAAAAATAAAACAAATTTAAAAAAATAAAAAATATATAAAAGAGAAGACTTTCCATGGTTCTTAAGAAACACTTGGAGACAAAGATACAACTGTAGTGATCTGAAGGAGCACCTGTACCCCCAATGTTTATAGCAGCAATGTCCACAACAACCAAACTATTGAAAGAGCCCAGATGTCCATCAACAGATGAATGGATAAAGAAGATGTGGTATACAGTGGAACATTATGCAGCCATCAAAAATGAAATCTTGCCATTTGTAACAATGTGGATGGAACTACAGGGTATTATGCTAAGCAAAATAAATCAATCAGAGAAAGACAATTATCATTTGATCTCACTGATACATGGAATTTGAGAAACAAGACAGAGGATCATAGGGGAAGGGAGGGAAAAATGAAACAAGATGAAGCCACAGAGGGAAACAAACCATAAGAGACTCTTTATCTCAGGAAACAAACTGAGGGTTGCTGGAGTGGAGGGGGGTGGGAGGGATGGGGTGGTTAGATGATGGACATTGGGGAGGGTATGTGCTATGGTGAGCACTGGGAATTGTGTAAGACTGATGAATCACAGACCTGTACCCCAAAACCAACAATAAATTTAAAAAAATAAATAGAGAGAAAAAAAGAAACACTTGGAGAGTGTAACCTCATTTATAAGAGCTTACACTGCTTATTCATTTTGTTAGACATCTTAATATAAGATTATGCTTAAATGTTATCCTTTGAGAGAGTTTAGTTTCTTTTTTGCAATAAGAACATTAATACTTTCAGACATGTGGATCAAAACACTAAGAAGGGTAGGGGACCAGGCCAAAGATTTCATTTTCTTGTATGACACATATTAACAGAGTTTTCATATAATTCACATCAAGTTCCAAAGGATGTGTCTTGAGATGCATTTAAAGCAACAATTGGAAGAAACTGCATTAATGTTATCTCATATCTTTTTTTAATCATTTTTTTATTTAATTTCAGCATAACAGTATTCATTGTTTTTGTATCACACCCAGTGCTCCATGCAATCCGTGCCCTCTCTAATACCCACCACCTCGTTCCCCCAGCCTTCGACCCCCCCACCTCTTCAAGCCCTTCAGATTGTTTTTCAGAGTCCATAGTCTCTCATGGTTCACCTCCCCTTCCAATTTCCCCCAACTTCCTTCTCCTAACTCCCCATGTCCTCCATGCTATTTGTTATGCTCCACAAATAAGTGAAACCATATGATAATTGACTTTCTCTGCTTGACTTACTTCACTCAGCATAATCTCTTCCAGTCCCGTCCATGTTGCTACAAAAGTTGGGTATTCATCCTTTCTGATGGATGCATAATACTCCATAGTGTATATGGACCACATCTTCCTTATCCATTCATCTGTTGAAGGGCATCTTGGTTCTTTCCACAGTTTAGCGACCATGGCCATTGCTGCTATAAACATTGGGATACAGATGGCCCTTCTTTTCACTACATCTGTGTCTTTGGGGTAAATACCCAGTAGTGCAATTGCAGGGTCATAGGGAAGTTCTATTTTTAATTTCTTGAGGAATCTCCACACTGTTCTCCAAAGAGGCTGCACCAACTTGCATTCCCACCAACAGTGTAAGAGGGTTCCCCTTTCTCCACAACCCCTCCAACACATGTTGTTTCCTGTCTTGCTAATTTTGGCCTTTCTAACTGGTGTAAGTTGGTATCTCAATGTGGTTTTGATTTGAATCTCCCTGATGGCTAGTGATGATGAACATTTTTTCATGGGTCTGATAGCCATTTGTATGTCTTCATTGGAGAAGTGTCTGTTCATATCTTCTGCCCATTTTTTGATATGATTATCTGTTTTGTGTGTGTTGAGTTTGAGGAGTTCTTTATAGATC
>NW_022631047.1:7321828-7376716 GCF_010015895.1 Lontra canadensis | reverse complement strand
GATTATCTGTTTTGTGTGTGTTGAGTTTGAGGAGTTCTTTATAGATCCTGGATATCAATCTTTTGTCTGTACTGTCATTTGCAAATATCTTCTCCCATTCCGTGGGTTGCCTCTTTGTTTTCTTGACTGTTTCCTTTGCTGTGCAGAAGCTTTTGATTTTGATGAAGTCCCAAAAGTTTATTTTGGCTTTTGTTTCCTTTGCCTTTGGAGACATATCTTGAATATTTCCCTGATGCCGAGTGATATGGAGCACTTTTTCAGGTGTCTGTTCGCCATTTAGATGTCTTCTTTGTAGAAATGTCTGTTCATGTCTTCTGCCCATTTCTTGATTGGATTATTTGTTCTTTGGCTGTTGAGTTTGCTAAGTTCTGTATAGACTTTAGACACTAGCCCTTTATCTGATATGTCATTTGCAAATATCTTCTCTCATTCTGTCAGTTGTCTTTTGGTTTTGTTAACTGTTTCCTTTGCTCTGCAAAAGCTTTTGATCTTGATGAAATCCCAATAGTTCATTTTTGCCCTTGCTTCCCTTGCCTTTGGTGATGTTCCTAGGAAGATGTTGCTGTGCTTGAGGTCAAAGAGGTTGTTGCCTGTGTTCTCCACAAGGATTTTGAAGGATTCCTTTCTCAGATTGAGGTCCTTCATCCATTTTGAGTCTATTTTCGTGTGTGGTGTAAGGAAATCATCCAATTTCATTTTTCTGCGTGTGGCTGTCCAACTTTCCCAATACCACTTATTGAAGAGTCTGTCTTTTTTCCATTGGACATTCTTTCCTGCTTTGTTGAAGATTAGTTGACCATAGAGTTGAGGGTCTATTTCTGGGCTCTCTATTCTGTTCCATTGATCTATGTGTCTGTTTTTGTGCCAGTACCATGCTGTCTTGATGATGACAGCTTTGTAATAGAGCTTGAAGTCCGGAATTGTGATGCCACCAACTTTGGCTTTCTTTTTCAATATTCCTTTGGCTACTCGAGGTCTTTTCTGGTTCCATATAAATTTTAGGATTACTGTTCCATTTCTTTGAAAAAAATGGGTGGATTTTGTTAGGGATTGCATTAAATATGTCGATTGCTTTAGGTAGCATAGACATTTTCACAATATTTGTTCTTCCATCCAGGAGCATGGAACATTTTTCCATTTCTTTGTGTCTTCCTCAATTTCTTTCATTAGTACTTTATAGTTTTCTGAATATAGATTCGTAGCCTCTTTGGTTAGGTTTATTCCTAGGTATCTTATAGTTTTGGGTGCAATTGTAAATGGGATTGACTCCTTAATTTCTCTTTCTTCTGTCTTGTTGGTGTATAGAAATGCAACTGATTTCTGTACATTGATTTTATATCCTGATCCTTTACTAAATTCCTGTACAAGTTCTAGCAGATTTGGAGTGGAGTCTTTTGGATTTTCCAAATATAATATCATATCATCTGCAAAGAGTGATAGTTTGATTTTTTTTGCCAATTTGGATGTCTTTAATTTCTTTTTTGTTGTCTGATTGCTGAGGCTAGGACTTCTAGTACTACGTTGAATAGCAATGATGATAATGGACATCCCTGCCATGTTCCTGACCTTAGCGGAAAAGCTTTCAGTTTTTCTCCATTGAGAATTTGTGGTGGGTTTTTCATAGATGGCTTTGATAATATTGAGGTATGTGCCCTCTATCCCTACACTTTGAAGAGTTTTAATCAGGAAGGGATGCTGTACTTTGTCAAATGTTTTTTCAGCATCTATTGAGAGTATCATATGGTTCTTGTTCTTTCTTTTATTAATGTGTTGTATCACATTGATTGATTTGCGGATGTTGAACCAACCTGGCAGCCCTGGAATAAATCCCACTTGGTCGTGGTGAATAATCCTTTTAATGTACTGTTGGATCCTATTGGCTAGTATTTTGGTGAGAATTTTCGCATCTGTGTTCATTAAGGATATTGGTCTGTAATTCTCTTTTTTGATGTGATCCTTGTCTGGTTTTGGGATCAAGGTGATGCTGGCCTCATAAAATGAGTTTGGAAGTTTTCCTTCCATTTCTATTTTTTGTAACAATTTCAGGAGAATAGGTATTAATTTTACCTTAAATGTTTGGTAGAATTCCCCTGGGAAGCCATCTGGCCCTGGGCTCTTATTTTTGGGAGATTTTTGATGACTGCTTCAATCTCCTTATTGGTTATGGGTCTGTTCAGATCTTCTATTTCTTCCTGGTTCAATTTTGGTAGTTTATATATCTCTAGGAATGCATCCATTTCTTCCCAATTGTCGGATTTGCTGGCATATAGTTGCTCATGATATGTTCTTATAATTGTTTGTTTTTCTTTGGTGTTGGTTGTGATCTCTCCTCTTTCATTCATGATTTTATTTATTTGGGTCCTTTCTCTTTTCTTTTTGATAGGTCTGGCCAGGGGTATATCCATCTTATTAATTCTTTCAAAGAACCAGATCCTAGTTTGGTTGATTTGTTCTGCTGTTCTTTTGGTTTCTATTTCATTGATTTCTGCTCTGATCTTTATTATTTCTCTTCTCCTGCTGGGTTTAGGCACTGTTTTCTGTTCTTTCTCCGGCTCCTTTAGGTATGGGGTTAGGTTGTGTACTTGAGACCTTTCTTGTTTCTTAAGAAAGGCTTGTATGGTTATATACTTTCCTCCCTGAACTGCCCTTGTTGTCTTTCTGTGTTCTCCTCTAGGATTTTGATGGTTTCCCATTTCACATTTAGGTTTTTAATCCATTTTAAATTTATTTTTGTTTATAGTGTAAGAAAGTGGTCTACTTTCCTTCTTTTGCATTTTGCTGTCCAGTTTTCTCAACACCATTTGTTAAAGAGGCTGTTTTGTTTTGTTTTGTTTTGTTTTGTTTTAATTCCCTATTGAGCATTCTTTCCTGCTTTGTTGAGATGAGTTCGCCATAGAGTTGTGGGTCCATCTCTGGGTTTTCTGAGTTTCACCTTTGTAATATAACCTGAAGTCCGGAATTATGATGCCACCAGCTTTGCATTTTCAAGGTTGGTTTGTCTGTATGGAGTCTTTTTTGGTTCCATACAAATCTGAGAGTTGTTTTTCCTAGCTCTGTGAAAAATGCTGGTGGTGTTTTGATAGGAATTGCATTAAATGTGTAGATTACTTTGGGTAATGTAGACATTTTAACAATATTTGTTCTTCCAATCCATGAACATGGACTATTTTCCCATTTCTTTGTGTCATCTTCAATTTCTTTCGTCAGTGTTTTATAGTTTTCAGCTTACTGGTCTTCTACCTCTTTAGTTAGTTTATTCCAAGTATCTTATTGTTTTGGTGCAGTTATAAATGGGATTGATTGCTTGATTTGTCTTTTCTGTTACTTCATTATTGGTTTATATAAATGCAACAGATTTCTGGCACTTTGATTTTGTATTCTGTGACTTTACTGAATTCATTTTATCAGTTCTGTCAATTTCTTGGTGGAGTCTTTAGGGTTTTCTATATAGAGTAGTATGTCATCTGCAAATAGCGAAAGTTTTACTTCTTCCTACTGATTTGGATGTCTTTTATTTCTTTTTGTTGGCTGATTGCTATGGATAGAACTTCCAAAGCTATGTTAAATAACAGGGGTGAGAGTGGACATTCTTGTTTTGCTCCTGACCATAGAGGAAAAGCTCTTAGTTTCTCCCCATTGAGGATGATAATAGCTGTGGGCTTTTCATATATGACCTTAATTATGTTGAGATATGTTCCCTCTAACCCTACTTTGTTAAGGGTTTTTATCATGGATGGATGTTGTACTTTGTCAAATGCTTTTTCTGCATCTATTGAGAGATCATACTGTTCTTATCCTTTTTTTTTAATTGACATAGGTCATGTTGATTGATTTACAAATATTGAACCACACTTGAAGCCCAGAAATAAATCCCACTTGATTGTAGTGAATGATTGTATTCATGTACTGTTGGATTTGGTTTGCTAGTATTTTATGGAGAATTTTCATATCCATGTTCATCAGGGATATTGGCCTGTAGTTTTCCTTGTTAACGGAGTCTTTCTCTGATTTTGGTATCAGGGTAATGCTGGTTTCATAGATTGAATTTGGAAGTTTTCCTTTCTTTTCTATTTTTTGGTATAGTTTGAGAAGAGTAGGTAATAACTATTCTTTTTAAAATGTTTGGTAGAATTTGTCTATGAAGTCATCTGGCCCTAGACTTGATTTTTGGGAAATTTTTGATTACTGATTGAATTTCTTTGCTGGTTATTGGTCTTTTCAAGTTTTCTGTTTCTTCCTGTTTCAGTTTTGGTAGTTATATCTTTTCAGGAACTTATCTAGTTCTTCCAGGTTATCCAATTTGTTGGCATATAGTTTTTCATAATATTCTTTTATAATTGTTTAAATATCTGTGGTGTATATTGTTATTTCTCCTCTCTCATTTGTGATTTTATGTATTTGGATCTTTTCTCTTTTCTTTTTGATAGGTCTGGCTAGGGCTTTATCAAGTTTATTTATTTTTTGCAAAAAACCAGCTCCTGGTTTCTTTGATATCTTCTATTGTTTTTGTAGTTTCTATTTCATTTATTTCTGTTCTAATTTGTATTGTTTCTGTCCTTCTGGTGACTCTATGCTTCATTCTTTTTTTTTTTTTCTAACTTCCTTAGGTGCAAGTTAGGTTGTTTACTCAAGATTTTTCTTGAGGTGGGCCTATATTGTTATATACTTCCTTCTTAGGATCACTTTTGCTGCATCCCAAAGGTTTTGGACAATTGTGTTTTAATTTTAATTTGTTTCCATGTTTTTTTTTATTTTTAAAAGATTTTATTTATTTATTTGTCAGAGAGAGAGCACAAGCAGTGGGAGTGGCAGGCAGAGGGAGAAGTAGGCTCCCCGCCAAGCAGGGATCCCAATGAGGGACTTGATCCCAGGACTCTGGGATCATGACCTAAGCCAAAGGCAGATGCTTAACTAACTGAGCCACCCAGGCCTCCCTCCATTTATTTTTAAAAATTTCTTCTTTTATTTCCTAGTTGACCTATTCATTGTTTAGTAGCATGTGTTTTAACATTCATGTATTTGTGGTCTTTCCAAATCTTTTCTTGTGGTTGATTTCAAGTTTCATAGCACTGTGGTCAGAAAATATGGATGGTATTACCTCAATCATTCTGTACTTGTTGAGACTTGATGTGTGACCCATCATACGATCTATTCTGGGAATTGTCCCATATGCACTTGAAAAGACTGTGTAGTCTGCTGTTTTAGGACACAATGTTCTCAATATATCTGTCAAATTCAACTGGTTTGGTGTGTCATTCAAAGCCATTGTTTCCTTGTTGATTTTCTGCTCAATCTGTCTACTGCTGTAAGTAGAGTGTTAAAGTTCCCTACTATTATTGTATTATTAGCTATTGGTTCCTTTATGTTTGTTATTAATTGATTTTGCATATTTTTCTTTTTTATTATATTCAATTAACCAACATATAGTACATCATAGTTTTTGATGTAGTGTTCACAATTCATTAGTTATATATAACGCCCAGTGCTCATCACCACATGCCCTTTGTAATATCCATCACTCTGTTACCCAATCCGTCCCATCCCCCTTTTCTTCTGTAACCATCAGTTTGGTTCCCAGAGTCCAGAGTCTCTCATGGTTTGTCTCCCTCTCTGATTTCTTCCAATTCAGTTTTCCCTCCCTTCCCCTGTGGTTTCCATGCTATTCCTTAGGTTACACATATGAGTGAAACCATATTTGGGTGCTCCAATGTTGAGTGCATAAATATTTACAGTTGTTGTATCTGCTTGTTGGATTGTGCCATTAATTATTATATAGTGTCCTTCATCTTTTGTTATAGTCTTTGGTTTAAAGTGTAGATGTCTGAAATAAGTATTTCTACTCTGGCTTTCTTTTGACATCCATTTGCATGATAAGTATCTCTCCATCCCCTCACTTTCAATCCGCAGGTGCCTTTAGTTCTAAAATGAATCTCTTATACACAACATATAGATGGGTCTTATTAATTTTTTAATCCATTCTGAAACCCCGTGTCTTTTGATTGGAGTGTTTAGTCCATTTACATTCAAAGTAATTGTTGATTGGTGCCTGGGTGGCTCAATCAGTTAAGTACCTGCTTTCAGCTCAGGTCATGATCCCAGGGTCCTGGGATAGAGTTCTGCATCAGGTTTCTTGCCCCATGGGGAACCTGTTTCTCCCTCTGCCTGCTGCTCCCCCTGCTTATGCGCACACACACACACATACACACGCACACATGCACATATGCACATACATACTCTTTCTGACAAATAAATAATTAAGTCTTTTTAAAAACCCAAAGTCATTATTGATAGATATGTATTTAGCGTTATTGTATTACTTGTTAAGTCATTGTTTCTGGAGATTTTCTCTGCTCCTTTCTAGACTTTGTCACTTTTGGTCTTTCCTTTGCACTCAAAGATCCTCCTTTAATATTTCTTGCAGGGATGGTTTAGTGGTCATGAACTCCTTTAGTTTTTGTTTGTCTGGGAAACCCTTTATCTGTCCCATTCTGAATTCTGAATATCCTTGCTGGATAGAGTATTACTGACTACAGACTTTTCCCATTCAGTACTTTGAATATATCATGCCATTCTCTTCTGGCTTGCCAAGTTTCTGTTGAGAAATCTGCAACTAGCCTTATGGGTCTTCCCTTCTAAGTTATGGGACTTCTTTCATTTTGCTGCTTTTAAGATTTTTTCTTTAAAGATTTTATTTATTTACTTGACAGACAGAGATCAAAAGTAGGCAGAGAGGCAGGCAGAGAGAGAAGGGAAAGCAGGCCCCCCACTGAGCAGAGAGCCTGATGCGGGGCTCGATCCTAGGACCCCAAGATCATGACCTGAACCAAAGGCAGAGGCTTAACCCATCAAGCCACCCAGATGCCCCTAAGATTTTTATTTATTATTATATTTTGCAAATTCAATTACAATATGTCTTGGTGTTGGCCTGCTTTTGTTGACTTTGATGAGAGTTCTTTGTGCCTCCTGGATCTGGATGTCTGTTTCCTTCTCCAAATTGGAGAAGTTTTTCAGCTATTATTTCCTCAATAAATTTTTGGCCTCCTTTTATCTTCTTCTGGGATTCCCATAATACAAATGTTAACACATTTGATGGAATCACTGAGTTCCCTAAGTCTATTCTTATGTTCGATAATTCTTTCTGTCTTTTGTGCAACTTCATTATTTTCCCTTATTCTGTCTTCTATATCACTTCTTTGTTCCTCCGCTTCTTCTAGTCTTGTGTTCATTGCATCAAGCCTGTTTCCAATCTCAATTACTGCATTGTTTCTCACCTTCAGCACATACAGCATTTGAGAGATACATGATGTCCAGTTATATCAGGATAGGGATGATTACATTCCTCCGTTTTTGTGTGTCCATGAAGTGACAGGCTTCTTGGGGCTCTTCCCTTAATTTTATTCTCTTTTTCTGAAGGGAAGAGGAATTATAAATTCCTTGCCTTGCCTCTTCTAGGATCTTTCTATTTTGGATATGTCCTTCTTCAAACAGGGTGCCCTCAGCCCACTAGGGCTGCACATCTGAGACATATTTTCTAATCTAAGACTTATCAGTTATATTATTACATAATATTTTTTCCATATGTCTGACTCTTGTAGGTACATCTCAATTACTTTTGAAGACAGCAAAGCAGAAAAGTATTATTTGATTATCTCCTAAACCCAAACAATTACATTTTTACTCAGTCAAGTTTGAAACTGAGAAACACAAAGAAAAATATTTTGATACAAGAATTCCAACATTTCATTAGTGACTGGAAGGCAGAAGATCCACAGACAACAAAACAAGCAAATGAAACAAAATTAGCCATTCTCCTAACTGTCAAATTCCCCCAAATATTTTCTGTTCTTATTTTGCCTTCTCTGACATAACACAATTACAACCACCTTTTTAGAAAGTCCCTCCTTCTTTAGCTTCTTCAACATAAAAAAAAGGAAAATAAATAAAATATTTATTTTATAGAATTTATTTAGAACTTAAGAAAACACAGATGTAAAGATGGACCCTACCTTCATGGGTTTCCATGTCATACAAGATGATACAAGAAATAAATATATAATAAAAAATATTTTATAATAAAATGTGTGCCATAAGAGTGATAAGAGATGGCTAATTTTGTTCTTGCTATTGTTGTTTTTATATGAATTTCTTCTAATTGTTTAATTTTGACATTTACTATTAAAACTTTTTCCAGAAAAAGCATTGAATGCACATATTCTATGCTTAAAAACACTGGAAGAATTGTGACAGAGAAAAAGCAATATAAAATGTAATTAATATTCTTCCTTGTTTTTCTGAGACTCATATCAAATAATGTATTTCTAATCTTTTAATACACCAGATAAAAGTTTGTAGGAAGTTACAAACAATTGGTCTGTTTTCAAATGATGTTACAATTAACTGCTAATTTTAATCCACTGCCAATACGCATAGCACTTGAAGTTAACTCACAAAATCATAGTTAACAAAATATTTTTTACATTGTCATATGAAAACATAAATATTCTTATATATGTATTGGTTCAATGATTATATTTGAAAAGTAAAGTATAATATCTTAGATCACATTGTGGTAAATATATCCTCTTTGTTCTTCTACTTGTTGGACAATTATATTTCAAAATACCTGTTATTTTGGACTTTGCAATTGTTGTTTAAATCAGATGTTTTTCAATGGTTAAGATACTTCTGTTTTGCAAAGTTGTATTTTCCTCTAAGCCATATCATTGAGCTTACAAATTACATTTTAACTAATGTTTAAAACTTAGTTATTTTTTTATTAAAATAAATAATAAACATTTTTAAAGTACTAGTTTTCTTTTCTTTTCTTTTTAATAATAGATTTTAAATTAACATATAAAGTATTATTTGCCCCAGGGGTACAGGTTTGTGAATCATTAAGCTTATACATTTCACAGCACTCGCTCGCTACAGCCTAGTTTTATTTTCTAATGTGATTATTGTGTACTAGAATATATCCTTATTACCAAAAATGATTGCCAAACCCAGGATATTCTCTCAAGAAGCACTATTCTGGAAATTTGTGAATGCAATATGAGATTTATAATAAGACAGAAATTTTGTAAGATCTTGTGTAGCCTGTTTCTAGAGTTGCTTGGTTTACTTAGCCAATGTATGGGTTTTTGCTCTGAATGTCCCAGTCAGATTAGAAGGAACTAGAAGGTGAAGCCTGAATTTACCCACACAGAGCAGATAAAACAGTTTTTAGTTTGTCAAAAATTGTTGAGAGATATAAGAAAGTGTCTCTTTCAAAGCCCAAGAAACAGAATCTCAAGATGTCTTCAGATAGCCGAGTTACCGCTGAAGTCAAAAGCCTCTTGCCCCCTCAACCCTGCCTATTTATGAATACAAATGAATTCTGTGACAGTTATCACAAGAATATGGCAATAGAAAAGATGTTTTCTATCTAGACTAGGCTACCCATTGTAAGTCAGACAGCAAACATGAAGAGAGTTACTACATCAGGAACAAGTTAGCAGAGAGCTTAGTCTTAGAAGAAAGAAAACCGACATTGAGGTCTTTTATCCATTTCAAGTACACTATGGAGTATTACACCTCCATCAGATAGGCTGAATACCCAACTTTTGTATCAACATGGATGGGACTGGAAGAGATTATGCTGAGTGAAATAAGTTAAGCAGAGAGTCAATTATCATATAGTTTCACTTATTTGTGGAGCATAACAAATAACATGGAGAACATGGGGAGATGGAGAGGAGAAGGGAGTTGAGGGAAATTGGAAGGGGAGATGAACCATGAGAGACTATGGACTCTGAAAAACAATCTGAGGGTTTTGAAGAGTCAGGAGGTGGGAGGTCGGGGGAACCAGGTGGTGGGTATTATGGAGGGCATGTATTGCATGGAGCACTGGGTGTGGTGCATAAACAATGAATTCTGTTACACTGAAAAGAAATAAATTAAAAAAAAAAAAGAAAGAAAACCCACAATTAAAATCTGAGCAGGGCCACTATTGGCTCTGTGTTCTTGGCCAATTTATTTAATGTCTCTGAGACTCATGACCTCATTTGTAAAATGATGGTTAACCCATCTCATTGCATTTGTGAGGATCAAATAAGATAAAGTATGTAAAGTCCTTATAATGGCTTCTGCTACTTATAGTCAATAAATGCCATGTATTATTTTTACTGTAAATTTATAACAGCTCAGAGAATAGAAGCAAAAGCAAAATTTCCAACTTGAGTGTTATTTGTGTTACACTTCTGCACCCCCAGGTTCTGTTTATAAATGATTTAGAAAAGAATTTTCTTATAAAAAGGACACATCTGTCCAAATAGGAATGGCATACAAGAGAACAGTCGTCTCATTCTTCAACAATTCCAGGTAAAGCCAATCATTTAACTGCCATTCCAAGCTTTCAGGCCCTCCAGATATGGTATCACCACCCACCATGGGCATAATATTTATTTATGATAAATAAAATATCATCAAAGGGTACCAGAAACCTAAGTTTATCATATACACAAAAAGGATATACATCATATACACAAAAAGGACAGCTACAAGTATAAGGTAATTATATATAATTTATATATGTGTAGAGAATCTATGTAGAACCAAAAGTAACAAGATGAGCTAGAAAGTAGGGTGACTGTCCCCCAGTACTGATCAAAAAATTGACCAGATATTGACCTTGGTAGGAAGCTTCAGGTTTGAAAACTCAGCCCAATTTTGGCAGCCAAGTTCATGCTGGTCAAAATATGGCATCATCTGGGTCGGGCGTGGCAAACTGGAATTATTTTCTGTTCCATTTCCATGCAATTTAGAGTGGCTACCTTGCATGCTATGTTGAGACAGATACACAGTTTGGGTCTGAGGTCAGCTGGAAAGAGTTCAGAGATCCCATAGTAGTGTGTCCTTTAGCCAAAGTACAAAGGTGTGGTAACATCCTGTGTGTCAGCTGTTTGATATGTCAGATCTAAGCTATATTTGGAAAGAGGAGATAGATACAGTAGGATGACTTAATGGTCAGGTCATCTGCAATAGTAACTTAGAGGTAGAAGGTGCTAATGAAATATCAGCAGAGAATGCAAAGTCAGGAAATGAATGGGTTTTAACTTAGGCTCCAAGGACCTATTCAGGAGGTGGATTGGCAGAAGGGATACTTCATAGAACTAGGTGAGAAGTAAAATCAATTAACTGTGAAAGGATGTGCCAGGTCTCACTGAAGGGCATGAACACTCATTCGGTTGAGTGGCTCAGACATAAATAAGAAATTAGAAGAATTATTACATGGCTTAAACTCTGAAGATTGATGAATTCATTCTTCAGAAGTCCAAAATTTTCACATAATAATGTTCCTGTAGTTCCTCAGTTAGAAGACAAACATGGGTTTGAGGAAATTCAACTTTAGCTTCTCCTGATGTTTAAGAAAACATTCTCAGAAGGACCAAAACTTACAAAAAGGTAAAAAGAGCCACCATTTCTGGCAGTTCTTACAGTTTAAGTGAGCCTAAGCTATCCTTATCTTATCTTATCAAGACTTATCAAGTCCTTGTCTTCTGAAAATCTCTTGGTAGAGGAAGAGCTAATCCTGTTTTTTAAAATGTTTTTAAGAGTAGTCATACCTTTAGTCACAAAAGTAGCTGGACAAATATTCATCAAAAATTGAAGACATGTTTGAGATTGTATGACTTAATCTAGGACCTATGAGTACATTTGAAATTCAATCACCTGGAAAGACTAAAGAATTAGGCAGGTTGCTGCCAAAGACAAGAAAATCAAGAAAAATTACAACATCCTTTCTTTTCTTTTTTTTTAAAGATTTTATTTATTTATCTGACAGATAGAGATCACAAGTAGACAGAGAGGCAGGCAGAGAGAGAGGGAAGCAGGCTCCCTGCTGAGCAGAGAGCCCAATGCGGGACTCAATCCCAAAACCCTGGGATCATGACCTGAGCCGAAGGCAGAGGCTTTAACACACTGAGCCACCCAGGTGCCCTACAACATCCTTTCTTGATGAAAACCCTCCACAGTGTAGGGAAAGAGGGAACTTACCTCAATATAAAAGCCACCTGTGAAAAGCCTACAGCGAATATCATTCTCAGTGGGGAAAAACTGAGAGCTTTTCTCCTAAGGTCAGGAACATGGCAGGGATTTCCACTATGACCACTGCTGTTCAACACAATACTAGAAGTCCTAGCCTGAGCAATCCGACAACAAATAGAAATAAAAGGCATTGAAATTGGCAAAGAAGAAGTCAAACTCTCACTCTTTGCAGATGACATGACACTTTATGTGGAAAACCCAAAAGACTCCACCCCAAAATTGCTAGAACTCATACAGCAATTCAGCAATGTGGCAGGATATAAAATCAATGCACAGAAATCAGTCACATTTCTATACAATAACAGTGAGACAGAATACAGAGAAATTAAGGAATTGATCCCATCTACAACTGCATCAAAACCCATAAGATACCTAGGAATAAACCTAACCAAAGAGGTAAAGGATCTATACTCTAAAAACTACAGAACACTTATGAAATAAATTGAGGAAGACACAAAGAAATGGAAAAACATTCCATGCTCATGGACTGGAAGAATAATATGGTTAAAATGTCTATGTTACCCGGAGCAATATATATATTCAAAGCAATCTCTATCAAAATACCATTGACATTTTTCACAGAGCTGTAACAAATAATACTAAAATATGTATAGAACAAGAAAAGACCCAGAATAGCCAGAGGAATTTTGAAAAAGAAAACCAAAGCTGGGTGCCTGGGTGGCTCAGTTGGTAAAGCAACTGCCTTCAGCTCAGGTCATGATCCCAGGATCCTGGGATGGAGCCCCACATCAGGCTCCCTGCTCAGCAGGAGGCCTACTTCTCGCTCTCCTACTCCCCTGCTTGTGTTCCCTCTCTTGCTGTGTCTCTCTCTCTGTCAAGTAAATAAATAAAATCTTAAAAAAAAAAAGAAAAGAAAAAAAAGAAAGAAAAAAACCCAAAACTGGTGGCATCATAATGTTGGACTTCAAGCTCTAATTACAAAGCAGTAATCATCAAGAGAATGTGGTGCTGGCACACAAACAAGACACATAGATCAATGGAACAGAATAGAGACCCCAGAAATAAATCCTCAGTTCTGTGATCAACTAGTCTTTAACAAAGCAGGAAAGTCTATCCAGTGGAAAAAGGACAGTCTCTTCAACAAATGGTATTGGGAAAATTGGACAACCACATATAACTAGACCATTTTCTTACACCATACACAAAGATAAATTCAAAATGGAGGAAAGACCTAAATGTGAGACAGAAATCCATAAAAATCCTAGAGGAGAATACAGGCAGCAACTTCTTTGACCTCAGTGGTACCAAATTCTTAACAGACACATTTCCAAAAGCAAGGGAAACAAAGCAAAAATGAACTACTGGAATTTCATCAAGACAAAAATATTCTGCACAGCCAAGGAAACAATCAACAAAACTAAAAGGTAACCTTCAGAATGGGAAAAGATGTTTACTAATGACATATCAGATGAAGGGCTAGTATCAAATATCTGTAAATAATTTATCAAACTCGGGGCACCTGGGTGGCTCAGTTGGTTTAGTGTCTGCCTTTGGCTTAGGTCATGATTCCAGGGTCCTGGGATCGAGTCCTGCACTGGCCTCCCTGCTCAACAGGAGTATGCTTTTCCTTCTCTCTGCCTCTCTCCCCAGCTTATACTCTCTCCCCACCTCTCTCTTTCTCTTTCTCAAATAAATAAATAAAATCTTTAAGAAAAAAAAAACTTATCAAACTCAACACCCAAAAAACAAATAACCCATTTAGGAAATCGGCAGAAGACATAAACAGACATTTATCCAAAGATGACATACAAATGGCCAACAAAGACATGAGAAAATGCTCTACATCACCAGGCATCAGGGAAATACAAATCAACCACAATGAGAGACTATCTCACACCAGTCAGAATGGCTAAAACTAATAAGTCAGGAAACAACAAATGTTGGCAAGGATGCAGAGAAAGGGGAACACTTTTACACTGTTGGTGGGAGTGTAAGCTGGTGCAGCCACTCTAGAAAATGGTAGGGAGGTTCCTCAAGAAGTTAAAAATAGAGCTACCTTATGACCCAGCAATTGAACTACTAGGTATTTACCCCAAAGATACAAATGTAGTGATCTGAAGAAACACCTGTACCCCAATGCTTCTAGCAGCAATGTCCGTAATACCCAAACTGTGGAAAGAACCCAGATGTCCAAAAAGAGATGAATGGATATAGAGGATGTGGTATATATGTACAAAGGAATATTACTCAGTCATCAGAAAGGATTAATGCTTCCATTTACATCAATGTGGATGGAACTGGAGTGTAGTATTCTGAGTGAAGTAAGTCGATCAGAGAAAGACAATTACATTTGGTTTCACTCACATGTGGAATACAAGAAACAGCACAGATCATCGTACGGGAAGGGAGGGAAAACTGAATGGAAGTCATCAGAGGGAGAGAGAAAAACCATGAAATACTCTTAACTATAGGAAACAAACAGAAGGTTGCTGAAGGGGAGGTTGATTGGAGGATAGGGTAATTAGGTGATGGACATTAAGGAGGGTATGTGATGTGATGAGCACTGGATGTTATACTCAACTGATGAATTAGTGAACTCTACATCTGAAATTAATGATGCATTTATATGTTTGCTCATTGAATTTAAATTTAAAAACTTAAAAAAAAGAAATAATGAGTCCTATGGGCCTGCCACATAAAAAGCAGAATAAAACAAAACATATTATATATAATAGCATACAGAAAAAAAAATCCAAATATAAGTAGCCTCAAGTTGAAAGCCACAAAAAAAGAGAAATACCCCTAATAACATTGATGACCAGTAGAAAAGAATTTCCAAAATTCAGGAGTTGATTTTTAAAGGAGCTGTTTCTCATAAGGTAAATTCTAAATATCTGTGTTTCAGTGTGAAATAATAGGGATTTATTTATCTAATAATGGTTAGAAATTCTCTTGATCAAGCTAACTGATTGTCATAAAAAGGGGATGCTGCTCCACATTCTAGAATGTTACTAGAAAGAATATCCAATGGAAAAAAGTCTCTTCAACAAGTAGTGTTGGGAAAATTCAACAGCCACATGCAGAAGAATGAAACTAGACCATTCCTTACATAACACACAAAAATAGATTCAAAATGGATGAAAGACCTCAATGTGAGACAGGAATTCATCAAAATCCTTGACGAGAACACAGGCAGCAACCTCTTTGACCTCAGCCTCAACAACTTCTTCCTAGAAACATTGCTAAAGGCAATGGAAGCAATGGCAAAAATGAACTACTGGGACTTCATCAAGATCAAAAGCTTTTGCACAGCAAAGAAAACAGTCAACAAAACCAAAAGACAACTGACAGAATGGGCAAAGATATTTGCAAATGACATATCAGATAAAGGGCTAGTATCTGAAATCTGTAAAGAACTTAACAAACTCAACACCCAAAGAACAAATAATCCAATCAAGAAGAGGGCAGAAGACATGAACAGACATCTCTGCAAAGAAGACATCCATACAACCAACAGACACATGAAAAAGTGCTCAACATCACTTGGCATCAGAGAAATAGAAATCAAAACTACAGTGAGATACCACCTCACACCAGTCAGAACAACTAAAATTAACAAGTCAGGAAATGACAGATGTTGGCAAGGATGCAGAGAAAGGTGAACCCTTCTACACTGTTGGTGGGAATGCAAGCTGGTGCAGTCACTCTGGAATGTAGTGTGGAGGTTCCTCAAAATGTTGCAAATAGAGCTACCCTACAACCCAGCAATTGCACTACTGGGTATTTACCCTAAAGATGCAAATGTAGTGATCCAAAAGGGCATGTGCACCCGAATGTTTATAGCAGCAATGTCCACAATGGCCAAACTATGGAAGGAACCTAGATGTCCATCAACAGATGAATGGATAAAGAAGAGTGGTATACACACAATGGAATACTATGCAGCCACCAAACAAAACAAAAACAAAACAACAAAACAAAACAAAACAAAAAGCAAAATCTTGCCACTTGTAATGACATGGATGGAACTAGAGGGTATTATGCCAAGCAAAATAAGTCAATTAGAGAAAGAAAATTATCATATGACCTCACTGGTATGAGGAGTTTGAGAAACAAGACAGAAGATCATAGGGGAAGGGAGGGAAAAATGAAACAAGAAGAAATCAGAGAAAGAGACAGACCATAAGAGACTCTTAATCTCAGGAAATAAACTGAAGGTTGCTGGAGGGGAGGAGGATGGGAGGATGGTGTGGCTGGGTGATGGGACATTGGGGAGGGTATGTGCTATGATGAGTGCTGTAAATTGTGTAAGACTGATGAATCACAGACCTGTACCCCTGAAACAAATAATACATTAAGTGTTAGTAATAGAAAACCAGAATGTTACTAGAAACAGAATGCAAACCTAATTAGAAACAAACTTCTCTAAGTCAGACCAATTTAAAGGGAAATAACAGAACCTTAGCTTCTGATCGACTATGCCTTCTTCTGTGAATATTTTTCAGGAAGTTCAATAGGAACCAGATTAGAACAAATGTCTAGAAATGATATATGAGGGTCCCTTCTGAGACTGAATTTCCAAACAATCTTCTATTCTTACCTGTAGCATGTTATTAGAAAGTTTATCAAAAATCCAAAGTACTCTTCCTAAAGAGGCTGGCAATATTGGAAAAACCTAGTCTGGCAGAATGTATTTTCCAAAGTTAGCTCATTGGCTTTGTAATACAGCAGAAGTGATACTAACATGATTTTTGAGGTGAGTTCATAAGAGGCAATGTAGTTACTGCTTGGTTCTCTTGGAACATTCATTCTTGGAATCAAGCCACCATGTTGGATGCATAAGTGAGGCTTCAAATAATTCCAGAGCCTAGTTGTCAATTACCCCCAACCTTCAAGTTTTTCCAGCTAACACCACAACATTGTGGGGGAAAGACAAACCATTTTGGCTCTGTCCTTTCTAATTTCCTAAACAAAATCTGTCAACATAGCTAAGTAGTTGTTGTTTTACAACACTGAGTCTAGGTGGTTTGTTATGCAATGGTATTGACTAGAAAAGATTTGGGCACCTGGAATAAGGAGTAGTGGTTTGGGAGTGAACCTCTGGTAGAAGGTAGAAGAGCCAAGGTGACTTCAACAGAAGCCTGAAGTGCCTTAATGGGCTGTCAGTGAGGACTTAAAGGAAAATCAGGAAAATTCTATTGGAAGCTGGAGGAAAGGACATTCTTTATTGTAGTAGGAGAAAGTTTGTCAACATTAGTATCTGGAGTATCACAAAAAATTGGAGAATTTCCTAATAAACTTAATGACCTAGTGAAGAGAATTTCCAGGTAGAATGTCAAAAGTGAAACCAGGCTCCTTCTCACTGCCTATGTTAAAATATGATGAGAGAGAAATGAGCTGAAGAATGAATGATTAAATATAAAGGAGTTAAGAACTTCTGGGTACAAAAATAAAATTGTTTCTCCTTCTCAACCTCTCAAGATTTTGAATTATTCTCAAATTAAAGAAAGGCATTATAGATCAAATATAGGATGAGATTCCAAGGTCTTTGTTAAGACCTCAAAAAAATTTAAGGCAGTCTTAAACACTCTAATCCCTTAAATTCTTTAAAATAGTCCTCTTTGAGGCACCTGGGTAGCTCAGTTGGTTAGGTAACTGACTCTTGCTTTCACCTGGGGTTGTGATCTCAGGATCACAGGATCAAGCCCTGAATTGAGTTCCTTGCTCAGTGCAGAGTCTGCTTGAGATTCTCTCTCTCCCTCTCCCTTTGCCCCCTCCCTGTTCTCTCTCTCTCTCCAAAATAAGTAAATAAATCACAATCTTTTTAATAAAGAAAATATTCCTTTTAACTATCTTAAGTGTGTACCTCATAGATCCTTTGCATTAAGCAATAGAACTTTTAAAAACCTAAGACCATTAAGTAAAGAGATTTCTTATCCCTCCAAAATTTGTGGTGGTAACACTTATCTAAAGTAGTAGATTCTAAATGAATATACAGAAAGCCCATAAAGTTATTAAAGGGATTGGGTCAACTTAGACTAAAAAGGACAGAGATTGTACAAAATGAGAAGTCTTTGGATCTCTAAACTATTTTTTAAATTATTGTTTTATTAATTAAAATATCTGAAGGTCACAGACTAAGTTATGCATTTCAAATCCACTCTATTATCTCCTTTCAAAATACAGAATACACATGTGAAAAAGCATTCAAGTGTTGCCATCATGATGTGAGAGTGGTAATCTCCATTAATTTCAGGCCTGAGGTCATTCTTAATACAAGTGAAAGCACAGCTGTATGGCATTCTAGGGAAGAGCTATGCTCTTTCTGAAATGTATCAGGATTTCTTCACATCAACCACATCACCTCACATTCCCTGATTGCTCTTATGACATCAGTACTTTATTGGACTGCTGCCTCTCTTTCCTTAAAGAGCAACTAGTAAAACCTTGTATTTCTAATACTCAGGAAGTTTTTTAGTTTATAATATGTGGAGTAAAATGATGCTCTTAACAGCTATTTCATGGTAACTCACATCAGTGTTATAACCATAAATAACATCTCCACTTAGATTTCTGCGTATTTGTATATTATATGGTCCTTCACCATCCATGGAAAACTAGGTATGCATGAGTTCCACCTAATGAAGAAGGACATCTCATATCTCTCCAGCATGAACTCTGTGATGCTGAGTAAGTACTAAGCGCAATGTAAAGGCTTTGCCACATCCTTTACATTTGTAGAGTTTCTCTCCAGTATGGATTCTGGGACACTGAATAAGGTTTGCGTGCCTCTTAAAGGCATTGCCACATTCTTTACATTTGTAAGGTTTCTCTGCAATGTGAATTCTATGATGTTCAAAATGGGTTGAGTGTAATTAAAAGACTTTGTCACATTCCCTACATTGGTAAGGTTTGTCTGCACTATGACGTCTGTGTTGTTTAGTGAAATTTAAAGGTTTTGCCACATTCTTTACATTTGTATAGTTTCTCTCCTGAATGGATTTCCCTATGTTTATCTAGTGATGAGCAGTCTTTAAAGCTTTTACCACATTCTTCACATTTATATTTTTTCTCCAGTATGCATTTGCTGATGTTGAGATAATATTGAGTGCAAATCAAAGGATTTACCACATGTTTTAAAAATGTACTTTTTCTCTCCAGTAGAGATTGTATTATCTATATTTAGTCTTTATGACTGACTAACATATTCCCTGGTTTATTACACCTGAATAGGTTTTTTCTTTCATGAATTCTCTGATGATCACCAGAACTGGAGAACTGGTGAAGAGCTTTCCCACACTGATTATATTCATAAAGATTCTCTCCCCAGTGGATAGGATAGTCTTATGTATAGTAAGGTTAGAACTCTGATAAAAGACTTCCCCACATTTATGACATTCATTATGAATCTTTGGAAACTGAGTCTTCACATGTCTATTAACATTGGAGCCCTGGTTAAATGTTTTCTCAGATTCACTGCATTGAGCAATTCTGTCTCCATTGAAAAGGCTCTGGTAATTCTGTAGGGTTGACTCCACCTCTCAAATGGATCCCACTTAGCACACTGCTCTTCATTCCTAAATCTTGACTATCAGAAATATTGTACTGAATGGTCAATCCAATCCTATCTACAAAATGTTTCAAACCATTATTTTCAGCATGGACTAGATAACTTTCCAGATTTTCCAAATTGTCTTTCCACAAACATGTATGTTTAAATATTTGATAGCAGCTTTTCATACAGAATCACACTGCTCTTCAGAAACAGCTGATTTAAAAAGGGAGGTTGTCCACAAAGTTGTATATCCTTCACCATCTGGCAGTGTGATTCTTATAAAGGGCAGTTATCTCCATTTGAATATGTCCTTCATGATATCTCTGATGCCCTTCACTCTCCCCATCATTGTCCCAGTCTGTCATTAAGTATAAATTCTCAAGGACACTATTTTTGTATCTCCATGTTGACACTTGTTGGAAAGAAACTTCTATGCTCAGCTTTGGCAGGAAGCATTGGTGTCATGTGAAGATATGCCTGGATGGAAGGCTACTGTCTTCCTTTAACCCCCTGGTTTTCTTAAGACACTTGCTTTTTAAATCCAGTCACACTGCCATGAGGAAGATCAACCACATGGACAGGCCATGGATAGAATATGTCCCATCAGATGGACATCATCAACCCCCTCCAAGAGTGAATGAGTCTTTAGAGGATGTCAGTGCCCAGCCTGAGAAACTTCTTAGCTGAGCTCTCAGATATTGGGAAACAGATATAAACCCTGCCCACTCTGTCCTCTCTGAATTCCTGATACACAGAATCTGAGAGCAAAATAAAATGGTTGTCATTTTACACCATGGAATTGGGTAGTTGTTATGTAGTGATTGTTACTGGAACCCACTTTTGCATTGAATCCTGAAAGCAGTTCTCATCAGGAGAGCATTCATTGCCTTGGGAAATGTTTTAAACCTTATGTGTATTCTAGAAAATCTAAATAAGGGATTTTTAAAAAAATAATTTTTGCATCAATATTAAAAGGGATGTATAGCTGTCTAATGGGAGAGCTAGAAGGGAGCTGGGGGAGACATCTCCAACCTTCCTGTTACTGTCACTTTCACTACATGCTTCCTGCCTGCCTTTTTGAACAGAAAGCAAAACATTTTTTAGAGAATGGGAGAGAGAGAGGGTAAGTGAGCTGGGGAGTGGGAGCAGGGGAAGAGGAAAGAATTTTAAGTAAGCTCCATGCCCAGCACAGAGCCCCACACGAGGCTCAACCTCACAACCCTGAGATCATGACCTGAGCTGAAACCAAGAGTGGGATGCTTAATGGACCTAGCCACCAAGTCACCCCAAACAGAAAGCAAAATTTAAAAAAACAAAATTAGAAGTGGGCTCATCTGTGAATGTCTGTTGGGAAGTTCAGGTTTTGATGTGGCCCATTGCTTCCTCAGAGAAACAATGTCCCTGCATCCCTGTCATTTCCCATGCTAACCCCAACAAATATGAAGTGGAAAGAGCACAAATTTGGTGAAGAGATACATCTAGATTAAACAAACAGACCTGTCACTTACCAACTGTGTTATCTTGGACAAGTCCTTTAAAAACTAAGCCTCAGTTTTCTCATATGTTAGAATGGGGATAAGAATAATAACCTAAATATGTATGCATGGGGAAGTGTGACTGATGAAATGTGTTTTCAAGCACAGCAGACCATAGGATACTAAGTGCTAGGTACTGAAAAAGCACATTTCCTCTGTCTAACAAAAGGGGTTGTTTCCATCATGAAAATAAACATCCCAAACTATGTTCAATGGAATCCTATGCCCATCTTATTATCTTATAAATTTATTCTCACTGTAATTTTACTAAACCTTGGATTGTTCTACAAAGTTGATGTCATTATATTAAAGTGAGTCAGAGGTTAAACAGAATAAGAATATCTCTGATCCTTATTTCAATCTCTTAAAGTCCAAGGTTTTATCATGTAGTTTTATCAGTAGATTATTAGTAGTTTTCAGTGTGCGGGAATTTTGCTGCACAGGGGAGCCTTTGGTAATAATGTGGAGACAACTTCATATATCACAACAGAAGGAGAACCTCTGGCATCAGGCCAGGCATGACGCTAAACATCTTCCAGTGCAGAGAACAGCTCCCCAAAGAATTATATGGCCCAAAGTTTTGATTGTGCCAGCTTTGAGAAAATATACTGTAAACCAGTCCCATTAATTTCCTCAACAAATAATTATTAAACACCTGTGGTATACCAGACACTATGCTGCCTGCCAAGATAAACTGAGAAGAAAGAAACAGTCCTGAATTTAGAGTTCAGGTAGTGGGGAAGATAGACAATTAAATAAGCAATTAAACATAGAATATGGGAATATATTATTATATTATTAACATATTAATCATTATATTAATATAGTATATATTAAGATATAAATATATTAAACACACTTAATATATTTATAATATATAATTAATATATTATATATTATTATATTATTAATATATTTTACTTACATGTAATCAGAGAATAAAAAGTCCCCAGATTTCTAAAAAAATTGTCTTATAGACGTGATAATAGAAAACCACAGAAATGGTTATTGTAAACCTTTCTAATTACTCAGTGGCAATTCTATAGTCATGGAAACAAATCTAGAACAAGTTTTAAACCTTTCTAACTGATCAGTGACAACTCATTTCAGTGCACATGCCTCTAAAAGCCAACCAGTCAGTAAGAGCTCATGTTTTGAAAGTCAGCAACCAGGTGAGCTCATGCCGCAGAACTCATTTTTGAAGTTGACATCAACCCAGTACTGCCTCTGTAGCCAACCAAAACACAAAACATGTTTATAAATCTTATGTCAACCCACTTCTGGCTCTGTAACCCATTCAAAATATGTTTCTGCATTCAGTTCAAACCTAATGCCCAAAACTTAAGGAAGATATCAGACGTCATGCCAAATCTTAAAAAAAAAAAAAAAAAAATCAAAAGTATTGTACCACTGAAAATACACCAACAACTGCAAATCTTTTCTGTATTAATCATATCTCCTCTAAGCCTCCAAAAACACTTCTTATTGAAAAAAATATTTAAAAACTATGGCTAGAATTGTTAACAATGTTTTCTTCTAGGTTCAATCTCTTCTTAACCCATGACCCTTTGATAAACATGAAATACTCCCCATTACTCCAACCTTTCCCTTATAACCCCATTCTGATATAGAACTGCCCTACACAACATGCCACACATGATGCCAATTGAAAACTTTGGTTCTTGGAAAACTGGTCATCAGTACACTATGTAAGAAATGGATGAGGAAAGGGATGTTGGTGGGTGGTCAGAGCTGTGAGAGAGTTAACAGATAGTCCAGATGAAAGAACACGGAGGCCTCAACCTAGACAGAAGTACATGCACTCAGCATCAACCCCACTTGGTAATTCACTACATCAAAGAATGAAGAATTAGGAGGAGTAAAGGAATGGCCACATGACTCTCATGTGGGCTATTGAGTGGTTACATTCACTGGAGGGCCAAATATAGAAAGAAGAGGGTGTTTGAGGGAAAGATAAGAACATTTTCAGAATTATCGAATTTAAGGGTTCTGAAGGAAAAAATGGAGATATAAAGTAAGAAAGTGAATATTTAAGTATGATTCAGAGAAAAAAGTCTGGTCTAAAGATGCAGATTTGGGAGTTTTCAAACACAGACTATAATGGAAGCCATAAGAGGAAATATGCTGGCCAAGAGACCACATAGAGAATCCTCTGCATTTGTAGTTAAAAAGCTGTGACGTAAGGATGAGCAGTATGACACAGCAGATCAAGACAAATAAAAGTTACCGGACTTAAAATGATGAAAGAAATATGACTGGATAGAATCAGAACCCTTTTCTTTTAATTAAAGCTGACAAGGGACTTTGACAATTCCCAAGCAAAGAAGGACTGAAATTAATACAAGAACAAATACTAAATTTCATTTTTAGTCAGCTTGTATATATCTAATTTAAACCAAATCAATGTATACTTCCAAAGTATGGCCTACCTCATTTCAAATTGGGAATTTCTTATTGAGCAATAAGTCTCTTGACCATATTTTCAAAATTCCATTCTACATTTCTCCTCAAAAGAACTGCCACTCCTCTAAAGAATTTCTGATGAAATCTAATAATATGCCTTCTGCCTAGTTTAGAAGTCTCTGCTAAGAAGCAGTCACTTGAATGATATTTCTGTGTTCTTCGTAAAATGTTGAAAATATTATCTGTCCTGTTATCCATGTTTCTTATGCAATGGACAATTGTAAGAAATTGCTTCTTATCCTTACACTTTCAACCAGATACTTAGGAAACTGTCATGATGATGTATTTACAGTTGTATTATCTGCTTGACTTACCATGTAATCACAGAACACTTCCAGACAAAAGTCTATTTGAGAACACTGAGATAAAGCCCCAAATATTTCAAGCCTATTCTATTTTACATCCATATCTTAAATATATTTGGAGAAAATAATCCTTAGAGATGCTCATGTATACATTGAGGTTACAGTCCATACAGACTTGACATTTTGTCAGGAAATATGTCTGCTTCATCCAGGGATAAATAAGTTATAAATATGTAATTAACACCATGAAAATCCTAAGAGAAAATAAAATGCAACAAATTCCATATGAATCACAGTCTTTCATGGTGATAGGAAAAGAAGCTTTGAGAAAATCTGAAGCTTCTGGCAAGTGGCAGACAGAAGAGGTAGGAGAGTAGATGAAGAATAGGAATAGAAGGTGTTTTTCAAAATCAGCTGATTTTAGACCTTAAAAAAAAAAAAAGAAAAGGAGAAGCAAGAAAGGTATAGAAAACACTCATTTTTTTTTACAAAAATAGTATTCACGGTTGTTAAGAAGATAACAAAAGCACTACAATTCCTGATGTCAGTGCCTTTCAAAAAACACAACCCCCCAGAGAAACTAAGAAAACAGTTGCATTTACAATTGCACCTAAAAGAATAAAATACCTAGGAATAAACTTAACCAAGGAGATGACAGACCTGAACTCTAAAAACTGTGAAACACTGATGAAAGAAAATGAAGATGGCACAAAGGAGAGGTATTCTATGCTCATGGATTGAAACAATTAATAGCATTAAAATGCCACACTATCAAAATACTTCGGTGTTTGTTATACTAAAGCAACCTACAGATTCAATTCAATCCTTATTAAAATACTGACAGCATTTTTCATAGAACTAGAAGAAAATAATACTAAAGTTTGTATGGGACTACTAATGACCTGAAGTAGCCAAAGCATTCTTAAGAAAGAACAAAGCTGGGGGTATCCCAATCCTGGATTTTAAGCTCTATTACAAAGCTGTAATCATCAAGACAGTATGGTACTGGCGTGAAAACAGACACATAGATCAACAGAACAGAATAGAGAACCCAGAAATAAACCCACAGTTACATGGTTAATTAATTTTTGATAAAGGAGGCAAGAATATATGATGGGAAATCTCTTCAAAAAATTGTGCTGGGAAAACTAGACAGTTACATGTAAAAGAATGAAACTGATCCACTTTCTAATACCACACACAAAAATAAACTCAAAATGAATTAAAGACCTAAATGTGAAACCATAAAAGTCCTAGAGAACACAGGCAGTAACTTCTCCGACATTAGCCAAAGCAACAATTCCTTAGATGTGTTTCCTAAGGCAAGGTAAACAAAAGCAAAAATAAAATATTGGGATTATACTTAAAACGTTTTTGCACAAAGAAACCATCAACAAAGAAGCAACCTACAGAATGGGAGATGATATTTGCAAGTGATTGATAAGGGGTTAATATTCAAATTATATAAAGAACATACACCACTCAACACCCAACCCCCCCCAAATAATCTGATTAAAAATGGGCAGAGGACCTGAATAGACATTTTTCCAAAGAAGAATAGACATAGACATAGAGATGGCCAACAGACATATGAAAAGATGAGCAACATCACTAATCATCAGGGAAATGCAAATCAAAACCATAATGAGATATCATCTTATACCCATCGGAATGACTTAAAAAAATAGACTAGAAATTACAAGTGTTGACAAGAACATGGAAAAAAAAGGAAACTTGTGCACTGTTGATGGGAATGTAAATTGGTGCAGTCACTATGGAAAACAGCATGCAGGCTCCTCAAAGAAAAAAAAGAAAATTAAAAATGGAAATACCATATGACCCAGTAATTCCTCTACTGGGTATTCACCCAAAGAAAATGAAAGCACTAATTCAAAAAGATACATGCTCCACTATGTTTATCAGAGCATTGTTTACAATAGCCAAGATGTGGAAATAACCTAATAGTACCACTAATAGACAAATGGATGAGGAAGATGTGGTACACACACACACACACACACACACACACACACACACACAGAGGAATATTACATAGCCATAAAAATGGATGAGGACATGCCATTTACAACAACATGGATGGACCTAGAGGGTTATTATGCTAAGTGAAATAAGTCAGACTGAGAAAGACAAATATGTGATTTACTCATGTGTAGAATTTAAGAAATAAAACAAATGAAAAGCATACAAAAGACAGAATCAGAGCTTTAAACACAGAATAAACTGATGGTTGCCAGAGGGGAGAGGCTTGGGGGGATGGGCAAAATGGGCAAAGGGGAGTTAGAGATACAGGCCACTTCCAGTCTGGAATGAATAAATCTGGGGAGAATATATGGAATATAGTCAATGATTATAATAGCATTTTATGGTAAAAGATGGTAGCTATACTTGTGGTGAGCATAGCAAAATATATAAACTTGTCAAACCACTATGTTGTACACCTGAAACTAATGCAACATTGTAGATCAACTATACTTCAATAATATATAGTGTGTGTGTATACGTATATATATGTATACACACACACACACACACATTGGTGGGAGTGCAAACTGGTGCTGCTGCCACTGTGGAAAACAGTATGGAGATTCTTCAAAAAATTAAAAATAGAATTACCATATGATCCAGTAATCACACTACTGGGTATTTATCCAAAGGATACAAAAACACTAATTCAAAAAATATATGCACCCCTATGTTCATTGCATTATTTACAATAACCAAGTTATGGTTATGGAAGCAACCCAAGTGTCCATCAATAGATGAATCAATAAAGGTGTGGTAAATATACAATGGACTATTATTGAGCCATAAAAAAGAATGAAATCTTGCCGTCTGCCATGACATGGATAGAGCTAGAGAGTATAATGCTATGTGAAATAAGTCAGTCAGAGAAAGACAAATGCCATATGTTTTCACTCATATGTGCAACTTAAGATACAAAACAAATGAACAAATAAAAAGAGAGACAAACAAAAACAGACTCTTAATGATAGAGAACAAATTGATGGCTGCCAGAGGGGTGATGGCGGGGTGATGAGGGGGGATCAGTGAAACAAGTTATGGGGATAAAGAGTACACTTACCTCTATGAGTACTGAGTAGTGTAGAGAATAGTTGAATTACTGTATCATACACCTGAAACTAATGTAACATTGTATGTTAACTATACTGGAATTTTAAAAAGTGCAAACCTTTTCTCATGTGAAAAAAGGGGCTAATGTATACATAGAGGCAAACTCAATGATACCAGCTTGCTAAAATAATGTATCTTTTTTTAATGTTATTTTTTTAGAGATTTATTTATTTATTTGATGGGGGAGGAATAGCAGAGGGAGAGGGAGAAGCAGACTCCCCGCTGAGCAGGGAGCCCGATGCGGGACTCATCCTGGGAGCCCAGGATCATGACCTGAACCAAAGGCAGATGCTTAACAGATTGGAGCCACCCAGGCACCCCCAAAAGAATCTATCTTGATTATTAAATTCTAGGCATAATATCAAAGATGCTGACTTATGAATACACAGAGAATACAAATAAATAATTCATCAGGAGCAAAAGTCTTAAGTTCAATATTTTAAATGAGTTTATATTTTTAAAAATTTTAATTAAATCAGTTGTATAAGTTTTAAATGCAGGGGCATCTTAGTTGGTCAAGTGTCTGCCTTGGGCTCAGGTCATGATGCCATGGTCCTGGGATCAAGTCCCACATTCGGCTCCTTGCTCAGTGGGTGCCTGCTTTACCTCTCCCTCTGCCTGCTTCTCCCCCTGCTTGTATCCTCTCTTCTCTCTCTCTCTCAAATAAATAAATTAAACAATCTTAGAAAGAAGTTTTACTTATTTATTTATTTTAAAGATTTTATTTATTTATTTGACAGAGAGAGATCACAAGTAGGCAGAGAGGCAGGCCGAGTGAGGGGGGAAGCAGGCTTGCCGCTGAGCAGAGAGCCCGATGTGGGGCTCTATCCCAGGACCCTGGGATCATGACCTGAGCTGAAGGCAGAAGCTTTAACCCACTGAGCCACCCAGGTGCCCTGAAATAGGGAATTTAAAGCTCTTAGCTCATGAGTTAAGAACTTAGTGTCAGTAAAGGTTTTTATTATCTATTACTACTAGTTCTACTATTACTATTGTCCTTTATTTGGTTTACTAAAGAAGAAACCAAAGATATAGAATAACCCGGTAGGTGCTGACCTTCTAGAATCTTCTACTCTTAAAGGAGAACATATCATATGACAGACAAACTGTTAAATGACCAACTGAGTACCTTGTATGTCTTTAAGATCTAGGAACACAAGGCTCACCGCTGGCAGCACAGTGTAATTTGTTAATATTGTAAACTCTGCTGGAATCAATTGCTTCTTTTTAATTGCTGGTTCTACTACTGACCAAATGTGTCAGCTGAGGCTGGTTATTTATTCTTTCTGTGCCTCCGTTTCTTAAAATGTAAAGTGAAATAAGAGTACATCCCTCATAGGATCATTGAGAGGATTAAATGAAGAAATACTTAAATGAAGAAAGCACCTTCTTTTTTAAAAAGATTTATTTACTTCTTTGAGAGAAAGAGAGAGGGCAAGTTTGTGCATGCACACTAGCTGAGGGAGGGGCAGAGAGAGCACCTCAAGCAGACTTCCCTCCAAGCACGGTGTCCAACACAGGGCTTGATTCCAGGACCCATGGGATCATGACCTGAGCTGAAACCAAGAGTCACACACTCAACCAAAAGAGCCATCCTGGCACCCAAAGAAAGCAGTTTGACAGTGCCTGGCACAAAGTATTTAGTAAGTGTTAGTGGCCATTACATGTTTCTTTAAATCCAGCTCAAGGCTTAACACATGTGCCAAATGTGCCAAAGTGATGTGCCAAAGATATTTGTTGGTTTTCTGGAAGTAGTCGTATGAATACCAGACCACAGCCCTGTAACTACAATGACATTAATTTATAATTGAAGTAGAAGGAGTCATTGTGGGCTACAGAAGTAAAATGGGTTTTCCTGCAGATATCCAATTTTTTCCATTTTCTCACTAAGAAAAAAAGGGGGGAGGGATCCTGACAGTTCGAGGAGAGTAGAAAGTAGACATAAGAATAGCAGCTATAAAGTGGCACATAAAATAATATGATAAACTAAATGTAACCCATTTACATTGGGTATCCCTGTCTCTAGGAGAGTAGCCTAAACTTGACTCAAACCCCCAACTTCTTGACTAAATCCAGTGGTGGTCCCCAAGCATTCTGGAACTTCAAGTATCTTTACTCAGTGTTCTTCAAACTATATCCATTGTCGGATGACATGTGCATCTCCAGCCCTTGAGGAAAACAAAAGGATGGGGGGTTTGCATGGTTAAATGGATTTAGGAAACATTGATAAACAAAGTTTAACAAGCTTCTCAGAAGGTTTTTTCCCCCAGATGTTATTTATTTATCAGAGAGAAAGAGAGGGAGGGAGAAAGGGAGAAAGCGCCCATAAGCATGAGAAGTGGCAGGCAGAGGGAAAAGCAGCCTTGCCACAGAGCAAGGAACCTATTACAGGACTTGATCCCAGGATCCTGGGATCATGACTGGAGCGAAAGGCAGACACTTAACTGACTGAGCTACCAAGGCGTCCCTCTCAGAGGTTTTATAAAGGTATACATAGCACTTCCCCCAATGTATTTGACCTTGGAACTCTTTTTCTCACAGAAAACCCATCATAGAAATATGATAGAAAACCTATATTCTTCTATTGTACAGAAGGAAATTGGGGATATGCTTCTTTTATTGGAAGGATAAAACTTATTGGTGAAATAATAGGTAACATAGAAAATATTGACACATTTGAAAAAAAGAAAGAATTAATGTTTTGAATATCCATGAAATGCCAGAAATGTAAATAACCAATTATATAATCCTTTATAGTATGTGCATTATTATTTTATCACCAAAATCTTATGGATGAAGACTTTAAAACTCAAGGATTAAAACTAAGTCACACAGCTAGTAAGTAAAGGACGTAGCTGCTTCCGTGGTTAAAGTACTTCTTAAGCACCTAGAACTGCAAACTGGGAGAAAGGAAGGCTGACAAGTGAAAGAGAAAGTTTACTTCAGGGTATGCATGCACATCTTTCACTTTTCCTTTTCATCATTTCACTCCTCAAATATGTTAACCGAAATCCACTGAGAGTAAGAGAGAAAAAGTGGTAAGTCTTAATAATACAAGACGTACAGAGCAAAACACAGATTGCTCTAAGTAAAAGCATCAGATGCCACAGAAAATACTAAGTTCTTTTCACATTTTAGGACTAAAATTCCTCTAACCTCCACAGAAAAGTTTTCATAGCAGGTCCAGTAAAGTACATGAATAGTGAGTCTGTATTTCAATGGTGCTGGTTCCCTTTGAATATGGAATCAGTAAAATTAAGACAGACACTTTTTTTTTTAAGATTTTATTTATTTATTTGACAGAGATCACAAGCAGGCAGAGAGGCAGGCAGAGAGAGAGGAGGAAGCAGGCCCCCAGCTGAGCAGAGAGCCTGATGCGGGGCTCGATCCCAGGACTCTGAGATCATGACCTGAGCCGAAGGCAGCGGCTTAACCCACTGAGCCACCCAGGCGCCCCCCCCCCTTTTTTTTTTTTTAAACTACACAGGTTAAGTAAAGTCCTGGGTTCCGGAATCCACACCCACCATTCTTCCCATATGTATCCTGATATATATACTCTCTATATATAGATAATTAGTATTGCTGTTCACTGAATATCTTCTAACTATGCCCACCAGATGTAATCCAACAAGTTATTTTTGTAAGTTGGATATAGCTGGCTTATTGGATCAAAGGGACTGACACAGATGAATGATTTCCCGAGAGCCCACCACACTGCTTTTCTGAAATAAGAACAGGCCAAAGAACTTTAACGACCCTGTCGTGCAGATTCCCTCCCCACAGAAAACCTAAAACCTCAAAGGTGTAGGGCCAAAGACAATAAAATTGCTGGGTTCTGGACACTTTTGCAATACCCAGGGACACTGGGGTCAGACAACATTATTTCTCATAAGGAGTATTAATAATGTAATTTGTGACTTAAAGGAACATTATTTCTCTGAATCAGTGACTATTACCTATTGCTTGGAGGATTTTCCAGAAAGGTGGCCTGGAAACCTTTGACTTATTGCCATCTCTGGACTTTTAAAAAATCTTTGCCTCTTAGGTATCTTAAAGAAAATGAGACAATGCAACACAGCTTGTAGATTTGAGAGCATTATCCCACACAGGACACTGGCTTACTTGATCCTCACAATAACCTGATCAGTGAGTAAAGCAAATACCTCTATTCCCATGGTTAAGCTGTATCAACCGAGGTTTATAAGCCACAATGAACCAGGACTCCAAAGATCGAGTTAGTACTCTTAACTGTGACAACCTGGGGACTGGACATGCATAAACTGGAAAGCAAAATGGAATTATCACAGAGAACGGCACTTCGGAAAATCTTTCGGTTTCTTTGCCTACATTTCACGTACATTTTCCCAAGACCATCAAACTTATACCGCGTTCGCAAAACACTAATTTTCTGACCACGACGTCATGTTCGTATATCCACAAAGTAGATAACCTTATAAAGTGTTTTTTCTGTAGTGAAATAGTCTCAAAACAGCTCCCCCTCGCTGTCATTCGAAGCATACTTTGACCAAAGTAAAACATGCAGAGCTCGAGTGGAGAGTTTCTGCTTTGACCTAGACAGGCAGCTAGGCTGTAGCGGTCCAGAGTTACTAATTAATAGGTATTTGGTCTCGCTTCCTTCAGAGCATCTCTTTCCTGACGGGATGATTGCATCTTTCTCACTCCGGAGCGCCGGGCCCTGGCGAGTTTTCGCTCGCATGCGCTGGACAGCGCTGCCTGGGTGGCCGCTCTCTGGCAGTCGCTCTTTGTCCATCCAGAGATGTCCCCACGGTTCAGCAGTAACCAGACGAAGTCCCCACGGACTACTATGGCCCAACTTCCGCCCATCCCCTCTATGGGAAGCAGGCTTTTCCCGGAGAAAACCCCAGGAATCCAGCTCAGAGAAACCAGACACCCACCCCCAACTCCAGTTCTTTTTCCTTGTAGATAAACCCACGGGCAGCCCGGGTCCGGGCGGGGGATGGGGGGGTGCAGTAAGATAAGTGAGTGCTTCCTTCCGGCCCCCAAACGTCTGCCTTAGACCGGTTAGCAAATAGCAGGTATCAAAGATATACTACTGAGAAGAGAGCGCTTTTTAACCACACCCCCCCCCCCCCCCCCCCGTTGTTATCTTGGGGCGGGGGGTTGGAGGGGAGCGGGGCGGGGAGAGATGAAAATCCCGGAGCTGAGTTGCGGTGGGAGTAAAATTAGCCTGGGGTGGGGGTGGGGGCCCGCGGGGCGGGGAGCCGGGAATTCGCCTGCCAGTTGCGGAGGTAGAAACTCCGGCTGCCGGGGGTGGGGTCGAGCTCCAAGTTCAGGCTCGAGAGAGCGCGCGCGCGCGCGCACCAAGTGGTGCACTCGGGCTTCAAGGTGCCCCATTGACTACATCTGTTGAAGTCAAATGCGGAGTTAAGGGGGGGCTTGAAAAAATAGTGGCAAGCCCAGAAAAGGCACGGCACGTCCAGTTCTCCAAGTTTTTGTAAAAGAAGAGCGGGAAAGCGCCACCACCCCGACTCTTAAGCAGAGGAATCGGCGAGTCTCCCGGCCCCACCTCCGCAGCAGTGATGCAAAGAGGACAAATCACCGACGTAGACCGGAGGGAAAAAAAAAAAAAGAAGAAAGAAACCCCCGGGAGTGGGGAGGGGAGAGGGAAGAGAACAGGCGCGGAGCAGTCTCCAATCACTGGCACGAGAGGGAGCGCCTTTTGGGGAAACGAACCCCGCATAAATAATTGAGTTTGGAGCCCAATGCTTTCAGAGGCTCGAAGTGCACCTCCTCAGCGCCTTCCGAGTTGGGGAAAAACGGCAGAGGAAGGGGCCGGCGACGACAGGACCGAGAGCAGCTCAGCGGGCGGTGGGACGCTGTGCCCGCAGACGTTCGCAAGAGGGACAGCAGAGCCCAGCGAGCCCCGAGGGCAAGGAGCCCTCTCCAGCGGAGGCGGAAAGACAGCTGGCTCTGCCGAGGCCGAGGAGGCGCCGCATGGGCAGCATGCGTGTCTCCGGAGGTCCCGCCGCGGTGTCCGCGGACAACTCCAGCGAGTGGTGGCCTCTGTCCGCGGGTGGTGTCAACCGTAGCGGAGAAGCGGAGGCGCCCGGGGGAGGCCGCAGCGCTCCGGGGGACGTGCGCGACGAGGAGCTGGCCAAGGCGGAGATCGCCGTGCTGGCTGTGACTTTCGTGGTGGCGGTGCTGGGTAACAGCAGTGTGTTGGTCGCGCTGCACCGCACGCCCCGCAAGACGTCCCGAATGCACCTCTTCATCCGTCACCTCAGTCTAGCCGACCTAGCCGTCGCTTTCTTCCAGGTGCTGCCGCAGATGTGCTGGGATATCACCTACCGCTTCCGCGGACCCGACGTCCTGTGCCGCGTGGTGAAGCATCTGCAGGTGTTTGGCATGTTCGTATCGCCCTACATGCTGGTGGTCATGACCGCCGACCGCTACATCGCTGTGTGCCACCCGCTGAAAACGCTGCAACAGCCAACGCGCCGCTCGCGCCTCATGATCGCCGCTGCCTGGGTGCTGAGCTTCGTGCTTAGCACGCCACAGTACTTCGTCTTCTCCATGGTCGAGGTGGACAACGTCACCAAGGCCATTGACTGCTGGGCCACCTTCATCCAGCCCTGGGGTCCCCGCGCCTATGTGACTTGGATGACAGGTGGCATCTTCGTGGCGCCCGTGGTCATCCTGGGCACCTGCTATGGCTTCATCTGCTACCACATCTGGCGCAATGTCCGCGGAAAGACGGCTTTGCGCCCGGGAAAGGGCGCGGAGGGCGCCAGTGGCGCCCTCCGTAAGGGGTTCCTGCTCGCGCCCTGTATCAGCAGCGTGAAAACCATTTCCCGCGCGAAGATCCGCACCGTGAAGATGACTTTTGTGATCGTGACAGTTTACATCGTTTGCTGGGCGCCCTTCTTCATCCTCCAGATGTGGTCTGTCTGGGATGACAAACTTGTCTGGGTCGGTAGGTGTCGGGAAAAAGGAGGAAAGTGCAGGAAGGCGGCTTGTGTGTGGGCGGGGGGCAGATGTTCTCTTCATAATAGCCACTGGGGCAGTAGTTATTTAACTTCTGTGTGCCTAAGGACTACGCCTTGGGTGAAATTATCAGAAAGGCAGTTTCTGGGGGTCTCCGCCCAGGACATTTTGATTCAGTAGATCTAGAATGAGGCCCAGGACTCTCCGTTTGTAGCTTGCAATGAGCCTAAGACAAATCCAGAAACTGCGCCCTAGAGTCAGCCACACAACTACAAAATGGAAAAATTACTTTTTGCCAAATCACTAACCAATGCACAACACCCTGCTTTCGAGTCCATTGGACTCAGAGAAATATTTCTACTGTAACAACTGCTTTTTGCTAGTTTGTAAAATGTTATCATAATTAATACAACAATTTTGTAGAAATGCCCCAAGAGCAAGGATAAACTGACATAGTTTTCTAAAGAAAGATTAAGAAATCAATAATTCTAATTTAGCATTGAGTTAGTGTTCCATTTCTTATCATCTTAATTTTTTTCTAACAATTACTGTAACATTTTTTTCTGGTATTTTATTTTATTTATTTTTTTAAAAGATTTTATTTTATTTTTTTGACAGACTGAGATCACAAGTAGGCAGGGAGGCAGAAGGGAGGGGAGCAGACTCCCTGTTGAGCAGAGAGCCCCACGTGGGGCTCTATCCCAGGACCCTGGCATCATGACCTGAGCCAAAGGCAGAGGCTTTAACCCACTGAGCCACCCAGGTGCCCCTTTTCTGGTATTTTAAAGCAAGATTAATGATGAGCTCTAAATTTGTTTTTTGTGGGTTTTTGTTTTTATTTTTAAAATTTTTTAAAATTTTTAATTTTTTATTAACATATAGTGTATTATTTGTCCCAGGGGTACAGGTCTGTGAATCGCCAGGCTTACACACTTCACAGCACTCACCATAGCACATACCTTCCCTGATGTCCATAACCCAACCACCCTCTCCCTACCCGCCCCCCAACCCTCAGTTTGTTTTGTGAGATTAAGAGTCCCTTATGGTTTGTCTTCCTCCCGATCCCATTTTGAGCTCTAAATTTGTTAAACTGATGAATTTGTCTTTCCCCACTAACGTAACCACACAGCTACAGCCTCTGCACACAACTCTTGCAGTCGTTTACAGAAAATGTTCTCTACATCCACTAGCTTGAGTTTAACTCCTCCACAATCTGAAAAAAAAACTAACTACACAAGAACCCCCCCCAAAAAAATTATTTAATATTGGGTCTTGAAAAAAAGTATTTCCTTTTAGTAAGAAAAAAAACTTTTTCAAGCAAAATATATTACAGGAGTGTTATCAATAGCAGCTGTAGTTGGGAAATAGGTGATCTGGAAAGAACTGTCTCCTTTTGTTATTTGAGATTGCAATAGGGACTATATGTGATATACTTTGGAGGTTATGTGTGCAAATAAAACATTTGGGAGTGAATTTAATTCAAACAAATAAAAAAACTTGCATAGCTATAATATTATTGATAAATAAAACAGCATAAATGATTTTTTTTGGTTTACCATTTCCTGTCTTGCTTGATCTTAGCAGTCCCTTAATTGCCAGTCAAATAAAAATCTCAATCTAGTTATTTCTTTATCAGAATTTAGACGTAATTTCTAAAAAATTCACTACTTGTTCATAGGTTTGCTGATGATTTTCATTCTTTCTGAGTACAGTCTTTGCCATGGATCATGATCACCTTTAATAGTAGCATCTTAGCCCAAAGTATGATTAAATAATCTGCAATTTATTCCAGCATAGCAAGAGTGAGAAGACCCAAGTTTATATTTAATAATCAAGAAAAAGTACCTGCTAATTATTCTTATCTTTAGAAAAGGTATATTATCAGTGTCACAGTTCTGTGAAAGGTTATAGTATTTATGTAGTTTACAAATACAAATAGCATAACATATTTCAAAACGCATTGGAATGTCCTAATTCAGTTGTTTTTAATATAATTTAGTTGTCCAAACCATAAAGATGGTTTTCTTTTAAAATCAAAAGACACCATAGAAAGTTAACCAAAAAGAAAAAAAAAATTACCCAACTCCACAAAAAACTTAATAATGCTTCCTTCAGGGACCTATTACTACCATCCCCTTATGTATACTTTCTTATTACAGAATATGTTTGCTATTAAAAAATTTAAAACTACTGGGGCACCTGGGTGGCTCAGTGGGTTAAGCTGCTGCCTTTGGCTCAGGTCATGATCTCAGGGTCCTGGGATCGAGTCCCACATTGGGCTCTCTGCTCAGCAGGGAGCCTGCCTCCTCCTGTCTCTCTCTGCCTGCCTCTCTGCCTACTTGTGATCTGTCAAAAAAAAAAAATCTTTAAAAAAAATTTAAAACTACTAAAGATGGTCCATAATATCATACTTTTGCCTTAGCTGTTAGGTTGAATACAGTTTTGTATATGTGCTTGTAGACTTTTGAAATTTCATTGAAATTGCAGCCATTCTGTAAGCACTGTGTCCATTAGCACATACTAGTGCTAGGATAAAGGATACAAACATCTCTTAAATAAATTAAGTGATGAATCACTACATTCTAATCCTGAAACCCATATTACACTATATATCAACTACCTAGAATTTAAATAAAAATTCGGGAAAAAAAAGAAAAAAATAATAAATTATTTAATATTCTTAGCTTCTTGAAGGTCCCATTCATTCTACTGAAATATTTGTAAGTGGTTTATGATGCTTGAATTAATCTCAGTGCATCTTGCTTATGACAATATTTTGTAGCCAAGCAATTTCCATACGCGGATTGATAAACAATATACTTCCTTTTCTATATTAACCCATAACTTTTTTGCCACTTTTAAGAGTTTGTAAATGAGTTTATCCAGTGCACAGTAACTTGCATGTGAGTGTTTAAATCATTTCCCGTTGTTTTTCATACAGAATCGGAAAACCCAGTCGTCACCATCACGGCATTACTAGCTTCCCTGAATAGTTGCTGCAATCCTTGGATCTACATGTTTTTCAGTGGCCATCTCCTGCAAGACTGCATCCAGAGTTTCCAATGCTGCCAAAGCACGAAGCAAACATTGAACAAAGAAGATTCTGACAGTGTGAGCAGAAGACAGACTTCTTATACGAACAACCGAAGCCCTACCAACAGTATGGTTACATGGAAGGACTCGCCCAAGTTTTCCAAGTCCGTCAAGTTCATTCCTGTTTCCACCTGAGCCCACGTTCATGCAGCCTGACTCTTATAATAGACTTTTGGGTCCACTGGCTAAATCCAGCTAGAAATCAGGAGAACAAGTGAACTTATAAGCGATAAGCGTAAACTGATTTGTTGAGGACAAGACTGTGTTTCTAGTTGCATTTTCACATTGCTATGAATAAAAGTTATGAATTGTTTTATAGAGGATGTTCATTAAAAAGAAAAAAAACCCATGCTACACTAAAATTTGCAGGCCTAATTCCCAGAATAAGAAGATAAGTTATATTTCTAAAGGAAAAATTGTAACCACTCTGGTTTACATTCTGTTGTTGGTTTCCTTTCTTTTCTTTATGTAGGGACATTGTTTCTGAACAAAGTGAACTCATCATCAGTCTTATAAAATGAAAGTTATATAAAATGAAAGGAATTAGAAGAAACTTCAGAGAAATTGTTTCCATCTAATAAAACTCACTCAGTTTCTGAATGTGAAAATGCAGCCTCCCACGGTGCCCTGGAGAAGGGAAGGTGCCTTGGAAAAGGCATGAGGGTTTGGGGCATATGGAGCTGTGGATGCCTGGTTCACAGCAGAAAGTTAAATGCTGTAAATCACCTATATTTCAAAATGGTAACTTTCGAACTGGCAGTTCCTTCCTTGTTTTAGGCTCCTCCTGTTTTACCGGTTGCAGAAAGCACAATTATTAAGATGCTGAAGTTTAGAGAAAATACTGTCAAATGGCCAGGAAAATCTTTTTTCTCCCACTGGTCAGATTTGTATAAGAAATACCCGATTTTGTTAGAAGAGTAAAAATGGATTATCCAATGTACTATGTAGACTTTTTCTAGAACATTGTAGATCTGTCTCAACCAGTGTTATAAGGTATCCTGTGTTACGCTGGTTCATGTGTGGGGTGTCCAGATTATTACTTCATGTTTGGGGTGTTCAGATTTGTAAATAAGAGAATCTTCTAAAGAGTGACTCAGGATTGGGGCACCTGGGTAGCTCAGTTGGTTAAGCGTCTGGCTCTTGGCTTTTGCTGGGATCATGATCTTGGGGGTCCTGAGAGTGAGCCCTGCGTGGGGCTCCACACCCAATGCAGAGTATGCTTGTCCCTCTCCCTCTACTACTCCCCTATCTGCGCTCTTTTTTAAAAAGAGAAAGAGAGAGTGACAGGATATAGAAAGTACCCTCATGCTTAATTAAAAATAATTTGGTCGTTCCTTCTAATCTCTCACCCATCTAACAGTTATATAGCAGAGGAGAAGCATGGTTGGGTGGATGGGGGTGGGAAATTGGGGGGGGGAATTTTCTGTGCCTGGTTTCCTTTGCTATGAAATTCATGCCTTTGGCAAATTACTTAAAGACACATAAAGCCTTCATTTCCTTGCCTGTGCAGTGAGGTTGATAATACCTCACAAGGTTGTTGTAAGAACCAAATGAAATCAAGGGCGTGAAAAGATCTTCACAAATGAGTGCTCTTTGAATGCACCAGCTGCTTTTATCCTCGTCGTAGGGTCTTCAGAATCACACAGCGTTTTCCTGTTTACTTTCCATTAACCAGAATTTGTTGGTTTCATGTCTGGGATATAAAATCCTAAAATTTAAATATAGCTCTGCTGATTCATTGGAAAACATTGCCAGCGGCCACAAAGCCTGGCTTCTGCCTAACCAAAGTTTTCTGATTTAAAGATAGAACTTGCTTTCCTTTAAATACAGGTAAATCAGAGCCAGCCAAGAGCATCAGTTTCTTTTATTTCTAAAAAGAGATAAATTGCCGCCCAACTTGACTGTTCTGACTGAATGTTTTGTTAATGGAACCCAGTGGTTTTTTCCCTGAGCTTTTTTTCTCTGGCTCCTTCTCCTTCTTAGAGATCATGCAGTGATTTGAGAATACATCATAAATGTTTTGCATCCCTTAGAGGGAGCAATAGTTATTATTATTATTATTATTATTTTGGAAGCAATAGTTAATTTAACAGCATTATTGTGGATTTTTTTTTTTTTAACTTTGTACATAAGAACCTGAGGACTGGATGGCGCTGGAACCTGGAAACTTTGATGTCACTCCTCCGCTCTTTTGGCTTTCTAAATTTCTCAGGCTCGCTACTCCCTGGATGGTCATGCCTAAAAAAGTTCACAAATGTTTTATAGAAATTAAGCCCGTAGGTTTTAGAATTCTGCTTTTTAAAAACAGCAAATATGTCTCTTAAAGGGCACCATATGGCAAAATATGAGCCACCGATTAAATGAACAGTTCTTCATTATTTGGGTCATAGCAGCATCTCAGAAATCTTGCCCTATATGACTCTGTCAACCCTTGTGACTTCTCTTCAACAGTTCAAAACTAAAGCCCTTTCGTTTGGTACAAAGACGAGCCCATTCAGTTCCGAAATAATAACCTCATGGGTTTTTTTTTTTTTTTTTTTTACAGATTGTTTCCAAATGTTGATGCATACCTCCAGACAAAACAATTCCGTTTGAATCTTATTTCTAGGAACCTCTCTCAAATAAAGTGTGTATCGACCTACCCAGGTGTGTTCCTTCCTTTTAAATGCACCGGAAGACAAGATAACACTAAAGAGTAGGGGGAAACACCAGAAGATCCAAGTGCTGGTTCTACACTAGGCAAGGAGACAGTTTTATTCTCTGTGATTTAGGCTGAGAAGATTAACTTAGCTCATTGCTAAATGTCCTTGATGTTATGTACCTGGAAATGGCATTCATATATCCCCAGAACCATATTCTAGATTGGAAGAGTCCTGCTTATTTCAGAAGAATGGGAACTGCAGGTGGTAAAGAAGAAGAGTGTGCTGGGAAGGACAGATTCCCCTTTCTTGACAGAGAAGACCCGAGATACTATGCCCAGTGAAGGCTTGCAATCAAGGATAAACGTGTTATATCACCTTATGTTATTTTGCAGAGTTATCTGTAAGAACACCCTGCAAATATACAATATTACTGCTGCGTGGGTATGGGGAATGTAATTGATCAACAGTCCTCCAGGCAGGGAGAAACTGGTGGTGTTGGCTGTTGGGCATTTGATAAACACTCATTGTTGATGAAAAAGGAATATTTTAAAGTATGTATTAAGTAATTAGTGGGTTAAATTGGGACCGTATTTTTATTTATTTATTTAATTTTTTTTT
Source organism: Lontra canadensis (assembly GCF_010015895.1). NCBI lineage: Eukaryota > Metazoa > Chordata > Mammalia > Carnivora > Mustelidae > Lontra > Lontra canadensis. Next base: position 7,336,320 of record NW_022631047.1, on the reverse strand, counting down.
TTAAGGATTTTTATTTATTTGACAGACAGAGATCACAAGTAGGCAGAGAGGAAGACAGGGGAGTGGGGGGAAAGCAGGCTCCCCGCTGAGCAGAGAGCCTGATGTGGGGCTTGATCCCAGGACCTTGGGACCCCGACCTGAGCCGAAGGCAGAGGCTTTAACCCACTGACCCACCAAGGCGCCCCAGGACAGTATTTTTAAGTGTAAAAATAACTGTGAAGGAAATTAGTGAAATTCTTTAGTTAAATATATACTCCCCCTACATACAGAGTTTCCATCATCCTCAAAGGAGTCTTATATCATCAGTGAGGGGAGGGTATGGTTTTTAAAGGGGAAAATAAAATCAAACAGATTTAATAATATCCAGGATCCTCCTAAACTTACTGAAGTTCCTAGAATGGACATCAAACACAACTTTATCACACAAGTAAAGTAATCCAATTAGGTTAAAGGTTGAAATTTTTCAGACTCGAAAACCTGCATTTTTGTAATGCAATTTGATCCTCGAAGCTTTAAAATGTTGGCTTCAGAGTTTGAGTCTACCACTAAAGGCGTAAGTAGAGCCATCAAAGAAGCTGAGCCAGTCCTTTACCCCAAACAGCAGAGAGTAGGCTCCTTTAAAATCCAGGTATACTGGGCTCTTAAAGATGTTCATACTGGAGGCAACAGCTGTATTTAGAGTAAGCTCAGGACAGAGCCATCTGGGAGCTGCAGAAGCAGCCACTGTGCCTCTATCCTCTCCCTCACTGTGGTCCTTTTAGTATCACGCAATGCCATCTGCCAGCCTGGGAATCATGAGTAACACTGGGCAATAAATATGAGAGAATGAACCTTTGCTACAACTTGGCCTTAGCCAGTTGGAGCAAAAATCTGAAGACTATGGGGCGCCTGAGTGGCTCAGTGGGTTAAGCCTCTGCCTTCAGCTCAGGTCATGATCTCAGGTCATGATCTCAGAGTCCTGGGATAGAGCCCCACATCAGGCTCTCAGGTCAGCAGGGAGCCTGCTTCCCCTTCTCTCTCTGCCTGCCTCTTTGTCTACTTGTGATCTTTCTCTCTGTCAAATAAATACATAAAATCTTTTTTCTAAAAATCTGAAGACTATTCATAAGAAGAGTTATTTCCCTGGAGTCCCCAAGACAGACTAAGTAGGCTGAGTCACAAGAATTGGTGATCCCACCACATGCATAGACATTTTAAGAATATTGTTCTAACTCAATTTTTAAGTACGTTAAGGTATTATGAATGAAATAATTTATACGGTGCATAGTCTGTTGGCATAAAAAATGTATATGAAGGCCAAAAATTAAATGCTGTTTTTTCTTTTTTTTATTATGTATATATTTATATCATGTCTTTTTACGTTGATTTGTACACTAAATAAAAACAAAATGTTATGGAGTCAAATATTTATGTGTTCTAAATTTGAAAATAAATCTGATAGTAATATCAGAATAATTGACAATCATTATCAATTTAAAATAATTATATATTATATATTATTAATATAAAATAATCATTATTGCAACAAATAAATGAAGAATTAATGTTGTATTCTGTTTTTGGAACTGTTTTTCAAATGTTCTATATCCCCTAGTTTATTGTGCTATCTAGAAGAGTTTTAATGTCTTTTCTTCAAGTAACTGTGTGGTTCTGGTTTTGAGGGATATTGAAATGGTTTGTGACTATATCTAACAGTTGTGTTACAACTGTAACACAGTTGTGTAAACTGTAAACTGTGTTTACAGGAAAAAAACAACTTGTTGTATTATACTGAAACAATTAGTGTATTTATTCCCCAATTTTACTGTGTATTGGCTTGATTCTATAAATTAAAATCCCAAATTTATTTGAAATAAATCTCTTACAATCTAGTTTAATAATGATATAAATTTCAATTTGATCATGCTGATTTTGAGAAAAACCAAATAAAGATCTGCTTTACAGCTGGGAGCTATTGATAGGTTTATATTTGAGCACAAAAATGTGTGTGTTTATATTGTTTGACTATAGCAAGAACAGGTAAAATTTTGTACTGCCTTTTCAATAAATTGTAATCATGAAAGCAAATAATTTTTATTACAGTCTGTATTGACAACAAAAATAATTGAGTTAGCTGAGTGCTTGTGTATCCTCTCAACCTAAAAATGTCATCTCTGTCTATTTGTTTATAAAAGTTGGTAAGACTGACTTCTGGGCCCAAATATCAAGATTCGTCCCATTTAATAGTCTTTAAAATTGGAATTCTTTACCCTGTGGATTCATAAATTCAAATCACACTAATTTGCAACTTACGTTGTTTACATTTCTTTTTCTTTTACAACTTAAACCTTAATAGCATAGGCTAAAAGGCTTATTTTGAGTTTGGCTTAAACTCTAGATGCATTAAATAACCAGAATGGAAGAAAGGGAATCTGAAGTCTCTATTTTAAAATACTGTTATTTTAAAACTCACTGTTATTTTTTAAAAAAACTTATAAATGCTCAAGAATAAACCAGATTTCTACCAAAGCATAGTTCCATAAGATCTATGAATCAGGTAAACCTGACATAATAGTTCCATTGTATCAGAAGAGACTCATAAAGAAATGTGTGTTTAAAATATTTCCTTCCTTCCTTCCTTCATTCATTCATTCTTTATCTTTACAGGTTCTTAATCTCTGGAGTTGTGTATCTTCCCTACTACTTTCCAAATGCCCTCTGAATACCTTCACTAGACACATACAAAATGATCTGCAGTTCTGGTTTATTGGTCTGTCTTCTCCACAACCATATTATCATGGTTACCTAAATATAGCAGGTATGTCCTCATCATCTTTGCATATTCATTTAATAGATGCTTTCTACAGTAGCTGCTTAATGAATGTAGATATTTAAATAAATGTAAGTTTTTGATACAATAAGTATATATAGCTACAATTAATAAAATCTACATGATACATCTGGTAATCCACATGTTAAATATGTTAAACAGTGTAAGTGTTAAAAAGTGAAAAGCTTTAATTACAAGAAAGCATTGTGTTGTGAAAATGGTAACATCCCAGGGAATCAGAAGCCTCAGTTTTTCTACCACTGATAGCTGAATGATCTTGGGAAAATCACTTTAATGAATCTGGAGAGTCTAACATGATATCATCTTAGTTGAAAGAAAAATGAATTTACAGATTCAAACAAAACTTAAAATGATCTTAATAGAAAGGCTTTGTCCCCCCCACAGTAATTGGCTCTTGTCCCTAGGTTAGAATCTACATCACCCTGTAGGAAATTCAGCAGAACTTAGGTCAAAGTATATATTCACTCCCCCTGCCCCAAATCCCAGCTCTCATGGTTTAGCAAAGCATTCATGTTTTGACCACAACTGCACCCCCAAAACTCATGTTACCGAAGTACCTAGTGCCTATGGATGTCTCAAACTGTTAGTTCTCTGTGCTCACCTTTTCCTTTAATACCCAAGTAAAATGTTTCAGCCTCATCTCATAATTGTGCAAAGTGTGTGCCTTTCTCTAGTTTTAAGTGGAATCCTGAGGATTGTAATGAACTCCCAATTCACAGCTCATTGGTTTGTTCTCATGACTGCTTTTTCTTTACTCACTCTCCTTTCTTCCAACACCTTCTCTATAAGCACTTGGTTGCCCTACATGATGGGGTTCCACTGAAGGATGGGGTCAACGTGGGACTTAGCTTATGCCTCAGAAGAGAAAATGATTCATATTCACAGTCTTGAAGTTCAATGACCATCCCTTCTAAGGGGGATTTGTCTCTAATCAATCTCCCCTTCAGGACCTTGCCGGCTACCATCTTGCTCAAGCCTGTCTCTCTACCAAGACCCCAAACCTCTGTTTCTCCAACTGCCAGAAATTAACAATTTTTCCATTTTAGTTTGTAGAACTATTTAGATTTATCTGTCTAAAGCACTCTTACTTAGACTATGCCTTTCCAGACAATGCCTTTAAGGTATTTTCTCAAGCAAAATAGCTATTCTTATCCCTTAAGAAATGTTTTTTTCCTAGATCAAAGAGCTCAAACTGTACTGAGCTTCTAAAATAGCTTCTTTTTTCTTCATTTCTTTTACACTCATTGTTAAACAGATATGGCATGCTTAAATAAATCATACTTTGCCCTTTTTATGCATTCATGTAACTTTTGCTATTTCTTCATGTTGAATTGCCCTCTGGTCCCATAGGTGCACAGTTAAAAGAGCATCTCAAAATACTACACCAGCTCATAATATTCTTAGAGGAAGGCCAATCCAGACAATTGGGTTTTCTATTTCTTCTTGATTATTGCATGTATTTTTAAATATTTTTTGTTCATGTGAAAATTCTGTAAATTTTTTCCAGAACAAACAAGCAATAAGCAACTATACCAGCTAATGTTAATATCGTATATATCATGTATATATATATGTATATATTATGTATAGTTAATAGACTTCACTTTTTGAGCAATTTCAGATTGACAGCAAAAATTGAGCAGAAGTTACAGAGACTTCCCATATACTCCCTCTCCCCACACATTCACAGCCTCTCCCATTATCAACATCCATCATCAAAGTGGTACGTTTGTTACAACTGTTTAACCTACATTGACACATCCTTATCATCCAGAGTCCATTCTTTACATTAGAGTTCACTCTTGGTGTTGTAAATTCTATGCCTTTGGACAAATGTAAAAATGACACGTTATTACATCATTATAGTATCCTACAGAGTAGTTTCACTGCCCTAAAACCCCTCTGTGCTCTGCCTATTCATTCCACCTCCCCTTCCAACCCCTGAACTGTTTATTGTCTTTATAGTTTTGTGTGTTATATTTTCATACCCACTGAGTCCTTAATGTCCTGGCCTAGATCGTTGCCCCAGCTTACCTCATTATTACTTTACTGTAAAGCAATATCACATAAAATGGATTCAAAAACAACTCTAAGTCATTTTAAAACAAATGAAAAAAACAAACAAATGGAAATCTTGCCACAATTAGCCTTTCATGTGAGCTCAGACATTTGTCAAAATCTCTAGCAGAGGCATTTAGACCCCTCTGCTCTTTTTCCTTTCCCTCCACCTTATACCAGCTTTAAAGCACTTTCCATTTACCAGTTTCTACTTTCCAGCTGCGGCTCAGCTTTCAAGCACCAGCACCCAATTGTCCAAAGGAACGAAGCTCTTCCACATCTAAGTGGAACTAAGGCATCTTGCTCCTCAGGTCCTGTTGCCCATCAGTGGGAAACCTGAAGCCCAGAACGTGCAAAATACCTTTACTCTTAAGGAGGTCTTGAAAGCAAAAGATCAGCTGATAAGCTGGCAGAGCCTTTGGGAAATCCAAAGAACCCAAAGACTAACTGGGGCAACAAAGAGCTCAGATACCATTCTTATCTGGCTCCAGTTTGAAAAAAAAAAAAAACATAAAATACTAACATTTCGAGGGTATTTCAACTGAAAATTATCCTTCGATTGCTTTGTTTTGTAGAAACAACATTCACTACTGCATCCAGATGAACTGCCCAACCCCTGATCTAAAATAGCCGTTAAATGGTTAAGAGGCATGGAGCGGAAACAGGGACTCTAATGACAAAGACAGAAGAGGCAAGTCTGCCATTTGCAAGTTTTTATAACTATGCATAAATGCCTTTTTTCCCCCACATTTCTATTTTAAGTTATAATTTATCAGGTAAAAATTCTGAGGGAATTTCAATAAGATGGTTATAGTTTAGATGAGTATAAAAATCAGTCTCCAGGGGATTTTTAAAGTGGCTTACTTGCCTAAGCAAAACTGGGAATTTCATTAAGCAAATACTTAAGCTACTCAAAAAAGAAAGAGATCTTTAATCTTTAATATATTTGGAGATATCTTTAAAATACAGTCAATGGACGACTACATAGTGTGGGAATGAATGTTTTGAATGAATGAGGTATTGTTTGGTGTCAAACATGGGCTAAGTATGTCAGAGTTAATTTGTTCCAGAAGCATTTAGTGCCTTTTCTGTTTGTGATATGGGAGCATGAAGCTGTCATTTCAAGACCTGCATTGACATCCCAAGAGATACTAAAAGTTCAGGATCTTTGGAAAATAAATGCTAATATTATTTATAGTCTCATTAAGAAAAGGAGCTATTAAAATTAGGTTTACCATTTCATATCTTTCTATTAATGAATTTCTCTGTAGAAATTAGAAGTCTATGACCAGGTCAGTAACCCCAGTGGTAAATGAATCATTAGGATTTTAGGAATATCTTTTCGAATATTTCAGGTTTAATTGGATGTTCTATTTCTCTCTTATTTGAACACAGAGAATGTATCTCTGAACATTTCAGGAAGAGGAGGGAAATGACTCCTCATCAGCTGTAACATCTTTGACCTTCGAAAAGGTCCCTATTTCTAAGCACCTTGCATATGACTTTCCCATTTGTCTGTCCAGTTTGGGTTGGGGGCTGGTTGCTGGAGCTTAAGACAAGTCTCTACACTAGGATATTTAATTTCTTTCTTTTTTAAAAAAATATTTTATTTATTTATTTATCACTGAGAGAGAGAGAGAGAGAGAGCACGTGCACATACAAGCAGGCAAAGTGGCAGTCAGAGGTGGAGGGAGAAGCAAGCTCCCTGACAAGCAAGGAACCCCATGTGGCACTCGATCCCAGGACCCTGGGATCATGACCTGAACCGAAGGCAGAGGCTTAACCGACTGAGCCACCAAGGCTTCCTGAATATTTCATTTCTTAATCTGAAAACTCTTTCTAAATCCTAGTAACTGGCATCAGACATTGCTGTCCCCACGTTATGCTGGCCTCTCTTGCCCTATAATGCAATTCTGCCTTGTGCTGTTAGCTTCTGACATGTAGCTGGCTCCAGTCCACTTGTGCCTAGAGACCAGCTCCTTCCAGATTGACCTTTTAACACGGGCTCACAAAACGCTCATCAGCCCACCTGTCTCTGCATCCCTGTTCCTTAGACCAGTGCTTCTCAAACTTTAATGTGCAAATAACCTGGGGATCTTACTCAAAATGTAGATACTGTTTCAGCAGATTCTGACTTCCTAGGACTGATGGTAAGATTCTGGATTTCCAACATCTCTCCCATGATGGCAAGGCTGCTGGTTTGTGAACCACACTTTGAGAAGCAAGCCCTTAGGGCAGGATGGGGCTTCTTTCTTTATGGCAATGAAAAGCAACATCTAACCATTTTCAAGGTTTCATCCCAGATCAGACCCATATCTCAAATATGTGGCCTCTGAAATGGTGAGGTAAAATCAAATTGTCTAGTCTGGTCAAATGGGAAGTGGTTTCTGAGCTTCCTTTTTCATTTTTTTTTTCTTAAAGATTTTATTTATTTATTTGACAGTGAGAGACACAGCGAGAGAGGGAACACAAGCAGGGGGAGTGAGGGAGGGAGAAGCAGGCTTCCCGCTGAGCAGGGAGCCTGGTCCCAGAATGCTAGGATCCTGACCTGAGCCAAAGGCAGACACTTAATAACTGAGCCACCCAGGCATCCCTGGTTTCTAAGGTTCCTTACCCTACTTCTTGCAGCAAAATGTTGCCCTAGAGATTTCCATTTGTAGCTACCAGATTCTAGACCGAGAATGCAGTAAAAGAGAATCGGGGACGCCTGGGTGGCTCAGTTGGTTGAACGTCTGCCTTCTGCCTTCACTCGGCTGGGCTCCGAATCCCAGTGTCCTGGGATGAGTCCCATGGTGGGCTCCTTGCTCAGCAGGGAGCCTGCTTCTCCCTCTGCCTGCCACTCCCTGCTGTGCACTCCCTCTCTGACAAATGAATGAACAAAATCTTTGAGAGAGAGAGAGATAGAATGGACCTAGAAACCCCAAGGCTAGAGTCAAAGTAACCTTAGAAAAAGAGGGGACTCCAGGGTGCCTGGCTGGCTCAGTCGGAGGAGTGTGTGATTCTTGATCTCAGTGTTGTAAGTTCAAGCCCTAGGTTGGGTGTAGAGTTTACTTAAAAATACAGTCTTTAAAGAAAAAGAAGGGACTCTGTATTTCTTATAAAACAAGAACACTGCCCTCCAGTAGATTCTCCTTACCTAAATACCCTGTGATCACAATCTACCTCATAAAGGCTAATCCCTAGACCTTCTGTTTAAGACAGACCCTGGAATGTTAGGTCTTTTCCCACAGGCAAGATGATTAAGGGTCCTCCCTAGGCATCTGGACATAGTCATTTCATAGTAGCATCATTGACCCACTGAAAATGTTCTGTGTGATAACTGCCCATCCGTAATATGTTTATCCTGTTTATTCTTTTCCATTTAAATTTATTTCCTATTTTAACAATGTAATAACATACTTTTAAAAATCAGGTGGTACAAAGATAATGAAAAATAATGCAGTTTTCCAGAGCTAAATACCTCTGTACTTTTAAATAATATACTTATTCTTAAATTTGTGGACTTAAATAAAGTCATTTATTGACTTTCTCTCATGAGAGAATCATCATACTCCCTTTCATCCTTCCTCTCCCACCTTCCCAATATAGTTATACCAGTAACCAGTGATATACCATTATGATGTAGAAAATAAGATTACAAACTCAGAACTGGAACACAAGATGGTAATTGTTTGTAAGAACTCCGATGGAGAAGAAAGAATGGGCATGCTCATGAGCTAGCATCTGAGCAACCACATTCCTTGGCTCCATAACACATATAAATTGTAGGCTTTTTTTTTTTTTTAAACATGAAGACAGCCTAAGACCCCAAGATCCTCTCTAAGCACTGGCTCATAGTAAGCAGAATCCAGCTGGGAGAAAGGAGACTTCTTAGTCCTCAAATTGGACCCTGTACCATAAAAAATGAGTTTCAAAAAGACTTAAAAGAGGTGCTAAAAGTATATATCTGAATGAGGTCAAGAATCTGTCCAACAGAACATCTAGGATATATGGAAAGTCACGGTGCTCATCCAGGGAAGTGAAACATTAAGCATCTGTTTGATCATAACAATTGGAACGTTTCTTCTCTGATTATTGACAGGTGGCACCCATTCTTTACGTGAGAGTCTAATATCTTCATGAAATAGAATCTAGCCCTAGAGAAAAATTAAAAATAACTACCACTTACTGCTCCTTTTCTAAATCTGATAGACACTGTCCTAAGTATTACCCTTATCGTTTCACCCTTAAAACTTAGGAAAAGCTTATTATTTCAATTAGGAAATGGAGATTCAGAGCAACATGTCAAACATCATAGAGGCACCCAATGCAGAGCAAGAATTTAAAACCAGACCCACATGACTTCTTGCTTTTACCAGTGAGGTTGTGCTGTTTCAGAGGACTGGGTAGTCTCCTGTTAGTGTCTCTAGCTTCTCTTTCTGTGTCATTTCCCTCTCTTCTACCAAAATGAGCTCAAATAAACAGTTATGTAATCAGTCACACCTCGATATATGTCACCTTTTCAATGAAGTAATAATATGTTAATTAATTTCCTTATGAATGAAATAGATGGGTTTCCCTGCCTATTAAAAGTATCTAAGTCCTATGGCCACCTGGGATGGCTCAGTCAATTGGGCATCTGCCTTCAGCTTGGGTCATGATCTGGGGGTCCTGGGATAGAGCCCCGCAAAGGGCTCCCTTTTCAGCTGGGAGTCTGCTTCTCTCTCTGTCCCTCCTCCTGCTTGCTTTCTCAAGTAAATAAACAAAATATACTTTTCTCTAAGGCCTTAGTGAACTAGATAAATTGTTTTATTTTTGTGAGCATTTCTGAAGTCATGACACCTACAGGAAACACTCTAAACCTCCAATTCCTTTAAAACAGGCAGTATTGTTTTTGGATGAATGGCAGAAAGCCAGTGGAGTCAGCTTAAGCAACAGGGCTGTATAGTAGTTAGAACTACTGAAAACCCACACTCCATTTCCAGCAGCCTACATCTGCAGAAATACAAATGATACTAACTTACAGAGCCTCCAAATAACAAATAATATTTTGGGGAAAGTGTTGCAATAGAAAACATTGAGCTAATTTAATATACTTCATCAGGAAAAAAGAGAGACAATAACGCTGAGCTACTATACTTCAGTACAGTAGCCCCCTTCTTCCAAGACCCCCAGCAGATGCTGAAGCCCCTCTACCAAATCCTGTATAGATGAGGCCTTCTCCTATGTGTACGTACCTATGATAAAGCTTAATTTATAAATTAGGCACAGTAGGAAATTAAGACGAGTAATAATAAAATAGAGCAATTATAACAATAGATTGTAGGGGCACCTGGGCCGCTCAGTCGGTTGAGCATCTGACTCTTAGTTTCAGCTCAGGTCATGATCTCAGGGTTGTGGGATCAAGCCTGGCATTGGGCTCCACAGTGAGTGAGGAGTCTGTTTGAGAGATTCTCTCCTTCTCCCTCAGCCCCTCCCCCTGCGTGTGCACGCTCTCTTTCAAATAAATAAATAAATAAATAACCTAATATATTGTCACAGAAGTTGTCTAAATGTGGTCTTTTTATCTAAAATATCTTATTATACTGTATCCACCCTTCTTCTTGCGATGATATAAGAGGTTAAAAATGCCTCCGTGATAGAGGAAGTGAAGCGAGTGATGTAGGCATCGTCCTATAGCATTAGCCACCGCTGACCTGACACTAGGTCCAAAGGTTGATCACCTGCTTTCAGACTGTGGTTGGATGCAAAAATGGAAACCACAAATGGGGCAGATTACTGTAGTTGAAGGTTTTTGAACTAGTGTATTGCTAATAGTTCCAAACTACTAGTGTGTACTGAATGTGTCTAAAAGGCATTGATAAAGCACTAATTCTGGAATCAGTTTTAAAAATGCTTCTAAGTGCTTATAAAATATTCATCTATCCTTACAACAATGGTTTAAGCTAGAAACTATTTTTAACCCTTTCTTGAAGAAGAGTGAGGCATGGAGAGTAGGAGAAGCTTGTCTAAGTTTAAAACCTCTAGTAAGATCACAGCCAGGATTTGACCGCAGACTGGCAGCCTATGCTAGTCTGTCTTGACAAATGCTTTCAATTTCAAACAAAATGTTGCAATTAGAGACAGTCACCAAGACCAATGAGAATTACTATTGTTACCACTGCTGTTTAATGTCGTCCTAAAAGTCTTCAAAAAGCAATGGAAGCAATATGAACTAGAAACAAAGGCACAAACATCAAGGATCTAAGATTACCACAATTTACCTACAATGTAATTATGTAGTATAAAAACCCAAAGAAACCCATTGCAAAGCTACTGAAACTAATAAAAGACCCCTAGACAAAAGCAAAGAGCATTTTTTATATCACCAGTGATCATAGAGATAATATATTGAAAAAGAAATCCCTTCATAATATTAACTATCTGGAAATAAACAACCCAAAATGTTGGGACCCCCATAAAATTATAAAGTTTTAATGAGATATATGAAATAAAGCTTAATTCAACAGATGAAATATATGCTTGGATAGGAAGACAATGAAGATATTAATTTTTCTTAATGTATGGCTTTAATGCAATTCCAATGACAACAACAAAAATCACTAATATTTTTGACACTTACCAAATGTTTGAGAGTTGACTGGGGCCCCCCAAAATGTTAACAATGTTCACACCTAAGGGACAGGAGAAGTGGAAAAGTAAGGGTGAAGAATAATATGGATTTGCAGCTTTTCATATTTATATTTCAATAATGTTTCCATTTTTTACAACATTATAATTTAAAAATTAACAAATAATTAACAAACCCTGACCACTGGCACATATCCTGACCCATATTTCAAGACCACTGGCACAGACATGAACAAAAAAATTGATAAAATACAACAGATCATCTATCAAGAGACTTTATGTCACACTTTGTGTGAGTTTTATGTAACAAAGGAAGTCTGAGCAGTTAATAAAGGAGGGAACCAATATTCTAATAAATAGTACTGATACAATTGCTTACCAATTCTGAACCAAAAAAAGAAAATCTATTTAGTTTCTCACTTCATTCCAGACTCTCATATTAAATTTGGAGGGCTGAAGCATTAAACAGTAGAAGATAATAATTTTGAACCCTTACCAAAGTTCTGGAGTGAGGAGAATATTTCAAATCTAAAAATATGATGGGAAAAAATCATAATGTTCCATCAGGCTATGTTTAAGTTGCAAAGGAGAGGAAGAAGGAGAGGTAGCCCAGGTAAAGGTAAAAACACCTCCATGGTAGATCTTCAGTCAGCAAGTACATCTGACAAGATTCTGTCCACCCTTGGACATGATTGGAAAGCCAACACTGGTTTCCAGTGACTTCACCTGGTCATGTAGTTAAAGGTACAGATCATGTGGTATTTGGAGAGACAGCTATTTTTCACACATGGAAAAGAAGTTTTGCTTTTAGGCAGTGTCTTAATCTGTTTGGGCTGCTGCAACACTACCACAGACTGAATGACTTGTAAACAGAAATTTCTTATAATTCTGGATCCAGGCACCAGCAGATTCAGTGTCTGGTGAGAACCCATTTCTTGGTTCATAGACTGCTGTTTTCTTGCTGTAACTTCACATGGTGGATGGGGCAATGGATAAAAGGGCACTAATCTCATTGTAGAGGCTCCATTCTCATAATCTGATCACCTCTCAAAGGTCCCACTTCCAAATACCATACAACTATAGTTTTGACATACAAATTCTGGGGTAACACAAACACTCAGTTAAAAGACAAATAAACATATTCTGTTAAAATCCATATCTAAAATTATTTTTAGCTGTTATGTATTTATCTATTGTTATCTTCTCAAACTTGATGGGCTATGAAGCTGAACTGTTATCTGAATGACAGGCTTTCATTAAAAGGTACCTTGAGTCTATCCATAAAATTAAAGGTGCATGAGTCAGACCTCATCTAAAACTAATCTAATTTCCTTGATTAAAAACAGTTGTATTGGCAAAAGATCCTTTATCTTTCCACTTGTTTTCAACATAACTGCACACTAAGAAAATATTATTTTTATGATTCTTGCATTTTCTAAATAGAGTCCATATGAAAAATGAATGAAAGAATTCAAAATACAGTTGTAATTCTTTAATTCAAGGGTATTTTAATATTACATTGTGGATATTTTATACAGTATTTAAATTTGAACTTCTCCTTTGAATAACATAAATTTTCCTCCTAAAAATTATTTCTAAATACTGTCTTATAGAGTACATTTGACATCTGGAAATTTTCCCCTCAAAAATGTTCAGGGACCCCCCAAAACTCAGCTGCCAGATCAGACTCCCTGGCTGTTGATCCGTCCCACCCCAGGCCTGCACAAATTGGACACGTCCCAACTGACATTGCAACTTGTGTTATACCCCAATAGGAGCCAGACCCTCTTCATCTCAGCTCTTTCTTCTAGCCTTGTGCTTATCTGTATCAAGTCTAATCTGATTTTGAATTTCCATAATGTTGTTTTGAGATTTTATCACGAGTCTGCCTCATCATTAGACCAGAGGTTATCAATGCTGTCTACACATTTAGATCATCTGGGAACTTACAAAAAGTAATAAATACACTCGATCCCAAATCAGAATCACGTCAGAATCTCAGAAGAGGGATGTGGGCATTGATAATCCTGGGTACTTCAAATGTACACCCAGGGTTGAAAAACAAGTGCCCCAAACTATGAGATCCTCAGAACTGAAGCTCTTTGAGTCCCCTGCCAGCTCCCTGGCGTGAGTGCTTACATCCATGAGCTTATTCATTCCGCATAACTAAGTCCATTAAATAAACATGAAGGCCGACATTCTGCAAATATGGAAAATAAAACTCATGTAGACTAAGCAATTTTTCTTAGGTTATATTATATATATATATATATATATATATATATATATATATATATATATTTATATAATATTTTAGTTTCAGGGCCAGAATATTATCTCAGCACTTGAAAGATAGTAGTAGGCACTCAATATACATTTGGTGATTGAATGAATGTATGAATGAATGAATGACTCTAAATTCCATGGCTTTTTGCACTACAGCATACTGCTTTTCTGGCCTTCATATTCTCAGAGCACTCAACCTTTGTAAAGCCTAGAATGGGTTCTAAATAATGATTAGCGATTAAATGAATGAATCAATCAATAGACTGGTTAATAGACTGACCAATAAGAGATGATCCAATGCGTATGTGATACTTTCCCCAATTCCAACCCTCTTGTCTTGAAGGAAGCAGAGTGATCTTTCTTTCCTCCTATGTAATAATCTGGCTGGGAGATGACCCTAATTTGTCATTTACTCTGATGTCTTACAGTCTTGATTGCCAAAATGTTAAAGTTAGAAATGTGGTTTCCTCTCAGCCATCGGCTTTGCATTTTTCTAAGGCTCCCTAGACTCCAGGTGATTTCTTTTTCCTTTTTTCCCCCCATTTATTTTTATTGTATTTCTTTTCAGTGTTCCAGCTTTCATTGTTTATGCACCACACCCAGTGCTCCATGCAATACGTGCCCTCCATAATACCCACTACCAGGCTCATCCAACCCCCCCACCCCCTCCCCTCCAAAACCCTCAGTTTGTTTCTCAGAGTCCACAGTC